>NC_089266.1:46382442-46687917 GCF_963930625.1 Muntiacus reevesi
GTCATGGAGCTTGCCTGCTCCTATTAGAGGAAGCAGAGTATATTTCTCTGCCACCATTGGGCTTAGCCACGCAACTTGCTTTGGCCGATGAAGTGTTAGTGGACTTGCTACGAGTAGAGACTTTAATCTCGTGATGAGAGTCAGCTTGGCACTTGTGCTTCCACCATCTGGCATGGAAAGTGCTTGCTTTGGGTAGTTGCTGGTCCCAGGACAAGAGCCATAAGTCACAGACCTGAATCCAGCCTGCAGCTTAAGACAACTGAACAACCTGAAGACTCTGAAGACAACCTGAAGATTCTGGAGTGAGAAAAACAATGGTTTGTGGTTGTAAGCCATTGAGGTTTGGGGGACTGTTTGTTATACAACATCATCATAACAGAATCCTGATGAATACAAGGGTTTTGAATGATATAATAAGTAACCTGGGATCAGTACAGGAAGAACAATGAAAGCTGATGGTGGAATAGGTCTAATTGGGCAAACTCAGAGGCTGGGAGGCCAGGTAGAGGCTGCTGCCGTGTTTCAGACAAGATACAGGATGGGCGTCCCAGTGAGCAGAGGGGAGAGAGTAAGGTATACAGAGGACAGAGATGCTAGAGCCAAGCCCACAGGACCTGGGTAGTAACTGGCTGAAGAAGGGAGGGAGACAGAAGCAGCTCACGATTATAGTCACCCTCCTAGACAGCAGGGAGGAGATGGAGAAGTTCAGTAAGAACACAGAGGAGCCTCCACAATGCTCCAGGGAGGCCGATCACAGCCCGAAAGCCAATACACATAGAGCTCCCCCCAGGATCCCACCACCCACCCTAAGCTGGGTCCTAGCCAGGCTGCTCACCTGGGCAAGCTTCATTTCCTCCGCCACCCGACCCCCAGCCCCGCCCCACAGCCAGAGCACCATCCAAGCGCTGCAGGGCGACTTGCCTGGCTAAGGAACCGGAGCCTCCGCAATTTATGCTGTTTTTCTCCGATCCATTTGGTTCTAAGTCAGCTGTAGACGAGCTTCGCCCACAACCGCCGGTCTTTTAATTTAATTGTGTGCTGCTAGGGTGTTTTTCCCCCTGGCAAATACATCAAAATTGTCACATTGTAAATAAACAGCCTTCTTCCGCCATTCAACACCCACCATCCACCGCCCTACCCTCTCCACCCCCACCCCACACCCACAGCTGCAACATCTGGAAGGAAAGGAGGCCCGCCCTGGGCGTGGATCCCTGGGCGTGGATCCCCCCCGGAAAGCAAAGAAATACCTCTTGAAGAACCTGAGCACTGCCTTCTGAGCCAGAGGACCTCAGGAATAGAGTCCCCTGCAAACCCCCGCCATTTAGAGACTGTCTGGAGCCCTGGAGAAGCTGGGCTGCAAACTGAGCATTGGGGAGCATCCCTAGTTGTCTGAGCCTGTCTTCCTATTGGAAAAAATGGGCTTTGCAATGAGTCAAAATACAGAACTACAATCAGATCTTGTCAATTGCACAAAGTTGGACTTCTCTGGTGGTGCAGTAGCTAGGAATCCACCTGCCAATGCGGGGGACATGGGTTCAATCCCTGGTCTGGGAGGAGTCCACATGCTGAAGAGCAACGCAGCCCGTATGCCAGGACTGCTGAGTCGTCACACCCAGAGGCTGTACTCAGGACCAAGAGAAGCCACCACAGCGAGGAGGCTGGGCGCTGCAACGCAGAGCAGCCCCACTCAGCACAACTAGGGGAAGCCCGAGCAAAGCAGCAAACATCCAGTGCAGCCAAAAATAAATAAATAAAGGGATAAAAAAACTGCACAAAGTTATAGTGTCACAATCACAGGTGCATGCTTGGGCTTTATCCCAGCTCCATCATTTGCTGTGTGATCTTGGGCAGGTTATTTAACCTCTCTGTGTCTCAGTTTCCTTGTCTGCAAAACAGAACTAACAAAGGTGCCCGAATCCAAGCACAGGGTGAGAAAGAAAGGTGGTACATTTAAAGCATTTAGAACAGGGCTGTCCTTGTGGCTCAGACGGTAAAGAAACTGTCTGCAATGCGGGAGGCCCAGGTTTGATCCCTGGGTTGGGAAGATCCCCTGGAGAAAGAAATGGCAACCCACTCCAGTATTCTTGCCTGGAGAATGCCATGGACAGAGCAGCCTGGCGGGCTCCATGGAGTCACAAAGAATCAGACACGACTGAGCAACTAATATTACACCAAGAACAGGGAGCACATGGTAAGAGACTGATGAATGTTAGCTATTAACATTACATCCAGGAGGAAACTGATTGGAGAGGCACAGCCTCCCTCTGGGTTACTCAGCCTCGAACTTCCAGTGAGAGGCAGACACAGTCTGAGGGCCAGGAGACCACACAGCAAGAATTCTTTTTGGCCGAGTTATCACCCTTGAAAACCAGATTCACTGTACAATGCCACCGCCGCCGCTGCCACCACACACACACACACACACACACACACACACACACACACACACCAAGGCAATCAAAGTTGCCGTGGCGGGCATCCCTACTGGGAGGGAATCAGTAAAGAAATGGAGACCCCATGGGCACATTCCCACAGGGCAAGAAAAAATGGAAGTCCCTCCTCTTAGGTTGAGATGCCAACAGGAAAAAAAAAAAAACCAGAAATTCGCTCATTCCAGAAATATTCATAATTCGCCCCTCCTGTTGGAAACATTGAGAATAGAGTCATGAAGAAAACTGACAATGCCCTTCCCTCCTTGGGAAATCCCCTCCGAGGGATGTGATGGGAAAGTTCTGGGTTCTGACCTTAAATGGCCATCTCTCTGGACCCCGTCTTGTCACTTTTAAGCTTCGTGATCTTGAGTGAGTCATTCAACACCCCCTCCTCACCCCGGTTTTCCCCTCTGAGAAGAGGAGGTGATTGCAGCTGCCTGTAATGTTGCCACAAGGCTCAAATGAGAGGACGTGCCTCCAGGGGCTCAGTAAATGCCTGTTCCAAGGTCTGTTATTTTAGTTCTTTAAATCTGTGCAGAAAGGATGGCTGGTTGTCTCTCCCTCGTCCCTGAGGGATGGATGGAACTCGGGGTTTTAGTTGGGCTCACAGTCCTCCAGGATCAACTACATTTCCCAGCCTCCCTTGCAGCTCAGTTCAGGCGTGTGAGAAGTGTCTGTGCTCTTGGGGAAGGTGACTGGGGGCCCTGCAGCTCCTCTGCTCCCCTATCCCTTCAAACTGGCTGGAAGGCAGACCCAGTGGACATGCTGGTGAGGCATCTAGTCCGTGCCAAGGAAGGCAGCACCCGGAGGAAGGTGGAACGGTCAGATAGAAGGGATCCCCAACACTGAGAGACCCAGCCTGTAAACATGAGAAGGAAAGAAAGAAGGTTTGGTCTTGTTCAAGCCACTCTTGTCTGAGACTTGAGGAACAGCAACAGAAGAAGTATCCCAGTTGAAGTAAGACTATTTTTCCTAAGTCACCACAGCTGTCACTGCACCTTGACTATGAGAAGTGTAAAAAACAGGAGGAGACAGGTTTTTACACACAAGTAAAGTGAAGTGTACATGCAAGAGCATGGCTCCAATGAAACCTGAAGATGCAGATAAGAAAGGACCAGTGGGACATCAAGGATGAGAAGTCTGGGTTAATGAGGAGGGTGATGAAGATGGATGAGTGTGTGATGACCTCAAGAGGTCTTATTTGGAAGATGAGAAGACTGATGATAGAGCTGGTTACAGAGCCTGACGGGGAGATGAGGGGAGGGGCAGGGAGGTGAGGAGCCCAGTCTGGGACCCATGGAGTTGAGAGGTGTGCACGACCTCCATGTAGGGGAGACTTGGGGGCTGGAGATGGAGATTTAGGGACCACCTCTCTAGGTGATGAGGGCTTCCCAGGTGGTGTTAGTGGTAAAGAACCCACCTGCCAATGCAGGAGACATAAGAGACATGGGTTTGATCCCTGGGTCAGGGGTCAGAAAGATTCCCTGGAGGAGGGCATGGCAACTCACTCCAGTATTCTTGCCTGGAGAATCCCATGGACAGAGGAGCTGGGCAGGCTACAGTCCATAGGATCTCAAAAAGCTGGACACACCTGAAGTGACTTAGCATGCAGGCATAGGCACAGGCTGGCTGAAATCTTTGGAAAGGAGATGTACAAACACTCAAATACGTAAGTACATGATGTGATACGTACAGAAAAGGGAAAGAGTCAGATGCTATCTAAGCCAGTAGAGAGGCTGCGAGGAGGGGCAGGGCAAGCCTCCAGGACTCGTTAATGTTGAAATGGAGACCTAGACTGTGTGGGAGGGCACTTACCAGTAAATCAGAGGTGGGAAATGGGGCAGAGAAGGGAATGAGCAGAGAAAACAGCATAAGCAAATGTCCTGTGGCTGGGGAGACTTCAGCATGATGGAAAGCAGGAGCAATGGAAATATGTCATTCTTTTTGGCCGTCCAAAATGAGAATCGCCTTCCTATATTAGAGGAGGCCCCTCCTTTACTAGCCAGACCAGCTTCCCATCCCAGGCACTAAAAATGTCAGATCATCACACCATCGGTCTCCCTTGCAGCTAGGCTGCCTGGGTCAGGTCACCCGAGGCACGCGTGACTTGTTCTGTCACCCAGGACCCCGTGGTGCACAGAGGACGCACAGACAGGGCTGTTTTGTCATTTAGGATTGTGACCTGGCAGGGGAGCCCTACTTTATCCAGACCTCACCCTCTATCCAGATCTCTCACCAAAGAGAGCCCCTCTCTGCCAGACAGAAGTCTGCTTTCTGACCTCCAGACATCACCTTGCCCTTATCTGAAACCCCTGTGCTTGTTACACAGCCCTCTTCATGGACCCAGATGCCTGGCCTCATGTACAGAATTCCACCTGGTTCCATAGAACCCCACGCAGCTTCACAGAACTTAGCTCCTGGCTTTTCCACAAACAGATCCTAATATTGATGTACAAGGATCACGTCTATTCTCCATCACCCTGGTTGGTTATACAGAAACCTGCCCGGCTGCACAGACTCCTGCCGTTTTCTTTAGAAACAAGCTCAGTTGTGCTGAACCCTCTGAGATTTTGTAGAAATCCGTATTCGCAGAATCCTGCTTTGTTACAGAGAAACCTGCTGGGCTCTCCACAGCCCTGCCCCATTAGAGAGAACTGGGCATCGTTACGGCAGGACGGTTGACTCGGACACCTGCTTTGGGGCTCAGGACCCTGCTGTTGGCCTGACCCCTGCTTGCCAACCTGATTGCACCGCAGAACCCACTTTGGCAGCATAAAGCCCTCCCGGGAGGTTCAGAATCCTGATTTTTTAAAATAGATCCCAGAATTGGTACATAGAACCCTAGGGGGTCACACTGAATTCATCTCCATTACATAGGACCCCAGTCTGGTACATCTTCTCTGGCGAAGCCCAGCATCACCTCTGTGACTTCCCTAAGGATGGTGCTGGCATTCTTGGTGGCTCAGTGGTGAAGAATCTGCCTACCAATGCAACAGATGTGGGTTTGATCCCTGGGTCGGGAAGAAACCCTGGAGAAGGAAATGGCACCCCGTTCCAGTATTCTTGCTTGGGAATTCTCATGGACAGAGGAGCCTGGCAGGCTACAGCCCAGGAAATCACAAAAGAGGCAGACACATCTTGGCAGCTAAACAACCACAACAGCAAAGGATGCTGCACCTGCGTGTGCCTTTGCGAGTGGAGGGATGTGAAGAAGAGCTGAAGATGGTTGTGGTGGCTTAGTCGCTCAATCATGTCTGACTCTTGTAACCCCAAGGACTGTAGCCTTCCAGGCTCCTCTGATCTTGGGTTTTCCCAGGCAAGAACACTGGGGTCGGTTGCCATTTCCTCCTCCAAGGGATCTTCCCGACCCAGGGAACAAACCCAGGTCTCCTGCGTTGCAGGCAGATTATTTACCAAGGGAACCGCCAGGGAAACCCTGAAGAGCTGAAGGGTCCTCCCAATATCACCTTTGCTTTAGGAGAGGCTGGGAGGACTTGTACCCACCCCACACCCAGGGTCCAAGCCCCTTTACTCCATCCTCCCCTGCCAGGGAGGACTTCAGCTTGAGCTCTGCTGAGCAAGGGGCCAGCAGGTACTCTGCTCAAGGCCTCGAGGGAGGAGCCTGAGAATCTACCCTACTTCCTTCCCTCCAGTGCTGGCCGGGGCCGCCTGGGCACAAATCTACTTGGACAGAAATAATCAGCCGAATTAATTTAGCTTTAAATAGCAGCACTGAGAATGTTTCCACAAAATTTTCTCCGAGGAGAGCTAAGCAGAATTAATGATGGCACAATATCAGAGAGAAATGTTATTTATTAAGGCCTAATCATTCCAGGAAGTGGGGGGAAGTCATCATAATATAATAAAGTGGAAATCAGCCAGTCCGGCCCAGCCTGACCCCCACTTAGGAGCCAAGGAGCCCTGGGAGAATGGTGGGGACCAGGGGAGCCTCACAGAGAAGCTTCCTGCAAAATGAACAGTTTCTCCTGTGGTCTCCCTGATGTGGGGGTCCTGAGCAGGCTCCCTTGTTCCGGCCACATTTCTTATTGGCTGTGTCCACACCAGCCCGTCTGCTTCTCAGCACCCCTGAAGGTGAACAGACTTGACAATCAATGGCCAAAACTCTGTCAAGATATGGAGCTCCCCAAAAGAAGACCTGCTCCACCCCCACGTCCTGTTGCTCCTCACCATAAAGCATCCTTCATCCATTTCTTTTCTCAACTGTTTTTTGGGCTTGTTTTTTTTTTTCGGGTTTTTTTTTTTTGGCTGCACCGGGCCTTTGTTGTGGCACACAGGATCTTCTTTCTTAGTTGCAGCACGTGGGATCTCGTTCCCTGACCAGGGATCAAACCTGGGTGCCCTGCATTGAGAGCGAGGAGTCTTAGCCACTGGACCACCAGGGAAGTCGCATCAACTGTTATTTATTGAGCACCTCCAACTGAGGGCCCAGCACTGTCCTAGATGCTGGGGACAGAACAGTGGGAAGACTGGCAAATGAATGAATAAGCAAGATGATGCCTGGCAGTAATTGTGTTATGGAGACAATGAAGTGATGGGAGGACAGGAGAGGTGAGCGATTTTGGCAGTGTGATCAGAGAGAGTGCTGAGAGAAGGCAGCATGGGAGCTGAAACTGGAAAGAAGTTGGTCCTTTGAAGATCTGGGGTGTGAGAAGGACTTCCAGGCAGAGGGAACAGCTCGGGCGAAGACCTGGAAGAGGGGAGAAGCTTGGCTTTCTGAAGAAAGCATGAGAAAGCAGGAGTGACCGCGGCCTGGAGGGTGAAGGGGGGAGTGACAGTGCCTCTGTTTCTAGTTGTGGGACCAAGAGTGCAGGGATGGGCCAAAGTCACCAGGGGAAGGTGAGATTCAGAGGGGAAAGAGTGAGGGGCCACTGACTCTCCAGCCACTGCTCACCCTGAGATCTTCCTCCCATTATGCTGTGACCTCCAGTGTGCCTGACACTCATGGGAGGTCTCCACCTACACGGGTTACAGGCTACCAGACAAGGCAAGAAATTGGTTCACTTCAGTTCAGTAGCTCAGTCGTGTCTGACTCTCTGCAACCCCGTGGACTGCAGCACGCCAGGCCTCCCTGTCCATCACCAACTCCCGGAGTTTACCCAAACACATGTCCATCGAGTCAGTGATGCCATCCAACCATCTCATCCTCTGTTGTCCCCTTCTCCTCCCACCTTCAATCTTTCCCAACATCGGGGTCTTTTCAAATGAGACAGCTCTTCGCTTCAGGTGGCTGAAGTATTGGAGTTTCAGCTTCAACATCAGTCCTTCTTATTTATTAAGCAGTGACTGTGTGCTGTCCACCACTTTTCTTAAGGGCCATGGACAGAGCAGGAAAGGTCTGGAAGGAGATGGACTTCCATGTGTTGGGGAAATGCTCTCCAGGCAGTCTTCTGGGCTGTGGTCCAAAATGCAAGTTCTAGGGTCAGAAAGACATTTCGTCTCTAAACTTCAGTTCTTCGACTATAAAATGGGATGAGGGACTTCCCTTGTGGTCCAGTTGTTAAACATCTGCCTGCCAATGCAGGGGACATGGGTTCGATCCCTGGTGTGGGAAGATCCCACAAGCCACAACTACTGAAGCCCACGTGCCTAGAGCCCATGCTCCACAAGAGAGGCCATGGCAGTGAGAAGCCTGAGCACAGCAACAAAGACTCAACACAGCCCCAAATAAATAGCATAAATTAAAAACTTCAATAAATTTTTAAAAATCTCTAAAAAGGGCCTCCCTGGTCATCCAGCAGTTGATAATCCCCCTGCCAATGCACAGGGTCTCTGGTGTGGGAAGATCCCTCATGCCTCAGAGCAACTAAAGCCTGTGCACGACAGCTACTGAAGCCCACGAACCTGGAGCCTGTGCGCTGAAACAAGAGAAGCCCCCACAATGAAAAGCCTACACACCACAACAAAAGTAACCCCTGCTCGCCACAACAGAGAAAGCCCACGCACAGCAACGAAGACCCAGCACAACCAAAAGCAATCTTTTATTTTTAACTCTAAAAAAGTAAAGTAGGATGAGCGTATCTGCCTTGTGGAATTCTGTAAGAGATTGTGGGATCTTGTGGGAATTCTATAGGGAGCGAGTCAGCTGCTGTCTGGCTTACTGGGGGCAGACTCAGGGAGGCCACTCAGCTGCAGATGGTGGCTTCTGGTTCATGTGGCTCTCCTACTCCACGGGCCAGCCACCTAGTTAGTTCTTGTCACAAGAATGGCAAAAGTGCAAGACAGCAAGGAGAAACATTCCATCTCTTCAAGACAACTCAGAACCGTCACTTCTGCCCCATTCCATAGGCCAAAATAAGTCACATAGCCCAGCCCAGAATCCAAAGGAACTGAAATCTACTCTGTCCATTAAGTGGAAAGAACTGCAGAGTCACATTACCAAGGGTGAGGACAGAAAGAGGGTTAAGATTTGGGGACAGGAATGCAATCTACTATGAGTGGTATCATTTGAGTCCCTAGATCCAGTTCAACCTGAGTCAGATTCACCACATGAGTCCAACTGATCTTTCTGCCCTGTTCATACCTGGACAGAGTCCATCTTTTGCTTAACGTCAGAGGCAATTTTCTCCTAAGAGAGACAGGAGGAGCCCTAGGATATATTGAGTCCCACCATGTGAGAAGTGCTGTGCTAGAAGCTGTTACTGAACTCTCACACTTGACCCTCAAATAGTAGCTCTATGAAGGGGCTGTGAAGTAGCCCATCTTGCAGGTAGGAAATAGGGTCCGTGGGGTGGTGTGACCTGTCCACGGTCTCATGGTGAGGATGGAGGTGAGCAGGCAGGGTTGAAAAGTGTCCAAATAGTCTGCCTGAGAATGAAGCAAGTGCCTTTCTCACTCCTTAACTGTGATCCTTCAACTTGGGAGTGGGGGCACAGATCAACTGTCCCACCTTCCCTTCAACCAACCAAACTAACAAAAATAACTGATTTTCCTGAGTCCTTCCTGTGTGCCAGGTAACCATGAAGCACTTTAAATGTGTTAGCTCAGGTAACTTTTTTTTTGGTGTGGAAAGTGAAAATTGAAAGTGCTACCTCCTCAGTCGTGTCTGACTCTTTGTGACTCCATGGATTGTACCCACCAGCCTGTTCTGTCCATGGGACTCTCCAGGCAAGAGTACTGGAGTGGGTTGCCATGCCCTCCTCCAGGGGACCTTCCCAACCCAGGGATCAAACCTGAGTCTCCCACATTGCAGGCAGATTCTTTACCTTCTGAGACACCAGGGAAGGACCTTTTCTAAAGTCTTTATTGAGTTTGTTACAGTATTGCATTTGTTTTATGTTTTGGTTTTTTGGCCATGAGGCATGTGGGATCCTAGCTCCCTGACCAGGGACCAAACCCATACCCTCTGCATTGGAAGGTAAAGTCTTCACCACTGGGGTGCCAGGGAAGTCCCTGTTCAGGTAATCTTTGCAAAGGCCTTGTATGTTAACTGTTAGTATTATTTCCATTTTACTGATGAGGAAACTAAGCCTCAGAAATTTAGAGAGCCTAGCCAGGTAGTAAGTGGTGGGGCCAGGATTCCAACATTTCCTGTCTGGTAACAGAGTCCAGCCTCAGAGCCTCCATTTAGACCAAAGATGATACTCAGTAGTCATGTCCAACTCTTTGAGATCCCATGGACTGTAGCCCGACAGGCTCCTTTGTTCATGGTGTTTTCCAGGCGAGAATACTGGAGTAGGTAGCCATTTCCTTCTCTAGAGGATCATCCCTACCCAGGGATAGAACCTCGGTCTCCTGCATTGCAAGATTTTTATTGTCAGAGCCACTGGGCCACCAGGTAGGTTAGACCAAACAGAGGGTCCTTAAACCCCTGGGGGCTGGTGGGAGGGCCAGAGGCTTCAAATCTAGTTCACTCCACCTCTTCCCAGGGGACCATCCCCCAGGCTCCCCCAGATTCTAGGCTCACCCCTTAGTGCCTGGTCACCAGCCTCTGTGCCCATGAGCCAATCCCCTGTCTGGCCGCAGACGTGATAAATAGCTCCCATTAGCCCCTCCGAGCTCCGATTTGATGTAATGTTTTATTAATGGCAACCGTCAGAGAAAAGCATTAGCCCACTGCACGCCGCGAGGCTGCTGACCTCTGTCCTGAAGCCTGCACTCGGGTGCAAAAAGGAAGGGGTACAGGGGAAGGGACCACCCCCTCTCTAGGTCCTCGGGCAGAGCAGTGACTCCACATGCCTCCCTGCACAGGCCCCAGGCTGAACGAAAGCCATGTTTCAGCCAGGCACGTTCCACCCGTTGCTGGTGCTTTGTTGCTTCTTTGACTGACAAATTAGGGGTTTGAACAAAACTCGGGTGAGGGAGGGGGGAAGATGGCAGCTGCCCACTCTGCAATTAAGAGAGCCTGAGAGAAAAGGGGCAGACACTGAGACATCCCATAAACATTCCTTCATCTGGTCCAGTTTGGGCTGTGCATTTTGAGTGGGTATATGCAACCCCATGTTAATCACTGACGAATTTTCCCCTCGGAGCTTACCGTCTGGGTCATCACACTGATCCAGGCTGAAAGTTCCCACCCAGCTTTCAGACCTGCTGTCCCAGGCCATCTGAGACTCAGGCCGGGCAAGTTCCAGTCATCCCATTAGAAAGACGGAAAACTGAGGTCTGAAGAGAGGCTGTGCCTTCTGCCAGGTCAAGGTGGGTGAGCCAGCACTCGCATTCCAGGCTTCTGACCCAACCTGGATCCTCCTACACAGCCGTGGATGGTTTGCAGTGGGGAAGGGGCGTGGGTATGCTCTCCCCACCTCCCATGTAGACGCTGAGTCATCAGTCACCGGGCAGAGCCTGGCAAGTTCTGGAGGGTGTGTGTATGTATTGGCGTGGATGCAGTTGAAGCTCACCCGAGACTCACACCTCTCCCCAGTATTAACATAGAAAGGAACCCGATGCTACCCATTCTGTCAGTAAACATGTACTCAGGGCCTGCCACCGGCATGTGCTGTGGGAAGAATGGGAGACCAGACCAGACTCTGCTCCCAAAGCATCCTCAGATGTTAACAGACCGCTTCATGCGTGTGTGCTAAGTCACTTCAGTCGTATCCGACTCTTTGCGACCCTATGGACCATAGCCCTCCAGGCTCCTCGGTCCTTGGGATTCTCCAGCAAGAATATTGGAGTGGGTTACAATGCCCACCTCCAGGGGATCCCCTCTAAAAATGAGGTAAAAGAGGCAGGCACAGAGGGTCCAGGGGCCCCTGATAGTGTGTTGATAGTTCCAGCCTATGGATGGAAATGTCATCAGCTAGGAATGCCTGAGGCACCTACCTGGTCCGTTTTATTCCTTGAAAGCCCCACAGACACTCAACCCCACAGGGCGAACTTTTGACTGAACCACCACTTGTGGTTCTCACTCTCATCCAGGACACTCACTTCAGGAAAAACCATCAGGGAACTTTGGAGATGTGTCAGTCACTGGTCTTAGAAGGTGCACGGCACACCGGAGGTCCATCCTGTGGGGAGAGGGAGAGTGCAGACCTGGGGCTCTGTCTTTATTCGGGTTCAAGTGTGCGATATCTAGAGTTTTCTGAGTTTGCTCTTTATGGGTAACTTAAAGCATAAGATCAGGAGTTGGGGTGTGGGAAGGGAGAAGCAAGACCAGTCAGCAGTCCATTACCTAAGTTACCCAGGGCTTTCTGAACAAAAGCCTTTCCTGAGTGGGGCAAACTTAATTCCTTACTTGATTTTTTTGTTAGCAGCTGTGTCGTAAGCTGACACTGGGTTTATTCATGATGGATGTCTGGTGAAATGGATGCCTTGGCCATCCAAAGCTTAATATCAGGCACTTTCTGGGCTCTCCTTGGTAGGACAAGGTCAAGGAAAACACCAAGGAGGAGAAAATATCCCAGATGGGACTTAAAAAAGAGTGGGAGGGACTTCCCTGGCGGCCCAGGGGTTAAGACTCCATGCTTCCAATGCAGAGGATGCAAGTTCAATCCCTGGTTGGGGAAGTAAGGTCCCACAGGCCAAAAATAAATCAATAAAAAATAAAAAGAGTAGCCTAACCAAGTAAAAATGTTAGTTGCTCAGTTGTGTCTGATTCTTTGGAATCCCATGGACTGTAGCCCACCAAGCTCCCCTGTCCATGGAATTCTCCAGGCAAGAATACTGGAGTGGGTAGCCATTCCCTTCTCCAAGGGATCTTCTCAACCCAGGGATCAAACCCATGTATCCTGCATTGCAGACAGATTCTTTACCATCTGAGCCACCAGGGAAGCCAAATAACGGGGATGGAAATCCAAGCAAAGGGAACAGTGCAGGAAAAGAATGTGTGAGACTCAAACTCCTAGCAGAAGGAGGCATTGGCCCCAGGGCCTAAAATGAAACTGAGGTTGGAAGGGGACAGACCACCCCCCCCCACCCCCAGGGCCAGGCGAGGGAAGTTGTGCTTCCCCTGCAGGGCTCACGTGTCTCTAAGTAGGAAGGTAAGGAATTGATGCTTCAGAAAGGGCATCCTGGCTACAGCGTGGAGAAGGGATGGGAGGGCAGTGAGAGGCTGTGACCATGGTCCAGAGCAAGGAAGGCAGGGATTGTGGCCTGAATGAGGGAAGATGGCAATGGGGATTCAACACTGATGAAGGGACTTCTAATTGACTTATAGAGGTTAGACAAGGAAGGATGCATCAACATGTCACCCTGAAGGGGAAGGGAGTCTGGGATCAACATGTACCCTCTGCTATATTTAAAATGAAAAGCCAGGACTGCTCTGGTGGTCCAGTGGTTAAGAATCCATCTGCCAGTGGAGGGGACACAGGTTTGATCCCTGGTCTTGGAAGATTCCACCTACGGCGAGGCAGCTAAACCTGCGAGCCCTAGGGCCAGTGCTCCACAAGAGAAGCCACTGAAATGAGAAGCCTACGGACTGCAACTAGAGAGTAGCCCCCACTCCCTGCAACTAGAGAAAGCCCACACGCAGCAACAAAGACCCAGTGCACCCCAAAATAAATAGATAGATAATTTTTTAAAAAATAATAAAATGGATAACCAACAAGGACCCACTATATAACACAGGGAAGTCTGCTCAATGTTACATGGTAGCCTGGATGGGAAGGGAGTCTGGTGGAGAGTGGATACATGTATGTGTACGGCTGAGTCCCTTTGTTGCCCACCGGAAACTACAGCAGCATTGTTTACCAACTATATTCCAATATTAAATTAAAAGTTTTTTTTTTTTTAAATGTCACCCTGGCTTCTAACACAAGATATAGTATCTGGAACAGCAGGAGAAGTTTCCCTGAGAGGAAGTTGAGATGGAGGAGACAAATGTCCATGATATTTTTAATGAATATTTTTAAAGTGCAAAATCAGATAATGTTGGGTTTCCCGGGGCCCCCGAGCTGGACCAGATGGATGGTGAAAATGAGAAGTGGTAATCAGAAAGGAAGCTGTTTTCCTTATGACAATAAAACCTAGTACCTCCAAGGCTTGGCTCTGGTATAGGACCTCCTGTTTGGCGAGGGGGACTGGACCTGTGATTTCATGTCCCTCTGCGATTCCATCTCTCCCATCCCTGGAGCCTCTGCACGCTGGCCTGCCAGGGCAGTGTTGCTACCCTTTCAGCTGTTTTTTTTTTTTTTTTTCTTTCTCTCTCTGTTTTTAATATCATTAACATAGAATAAAATTAGCTTTTGCTTGATTATAGTTCTTTGAATTTTAACACATGTATAGATTCGTGTTCCCACCGCTACAGAGCAATTCCATCACCCCAGAAAATCCTCACGCTGCCCCCTTTTTAAGTATTTTTCCCACTCCTCTCCCTTGGCAACCACTAATCTGTTCTCTATCACTGTAGTTTTGCCCTTTCCAGAATGTCATATAAATAGAATTGCACAATATGTGACCTTGTAAGACTGTTGTTGTTTTTTTTTTCACTCAGCATAATGCTTTCAAGACTCATGTAAAGTGTTATATGTATCGACAGTTCTTATTGCTGAGGCGTATCTCACTGTACGGATGTACTACATTCATTCATCCACCAAAGGACAATTGGGGCGATTATGAACAGAGCTGCTGCTGCTCCTGCTGCTGCTAAGTCACTTCAGTTGTGTCCGACTCACTGCGACCCCATGGAGAGCAGCCCACCAGGCTCTTCTGTCCACGGGATTCTCTAGGCAAGAATACTGGAGTGCGTTGCCCTGCCCCTCTTCAGAATAGAGCTGCTATACACATTCAAATGCAAGCTTTTGTGTGAATGCCAGTTTTCATTTCTCTAGGGTAAACACCTAGGAGTGGGAATGCTGGGTTGGATGATGTGTATGTTTAATAAGGAAACGACCAAAGTGTTTTCTAGAATGACTGTACCATTTGCATTCCCACCAGCAATGATGCGAATTTCAGTTTCTGCCTATTCTTCACCAGCGCTTACTTTTATCGGTAGTTTTTACTTTAGTCATTCTATTTCGGTACTGTGCTGAGCTCAGCTGCTTCCTCTATGTCTGACTCTGTGCGGCCCCATGGACAGTAGCCCACCAGGCTCTTCTGTCCATGGGATTCTCCAGGCAAGAATACTGGAGCTGGTTGCCACGCCCTTCTCCAGGGGATCTTCCTGACTCAGGGATCAAACCTGCATCTCCTGTGTCTCCTGCATTTCAGGCAGGTCCTTTACCACTGAGCCACTGGGGAAGCCCTAGCCATTCTATTATCCATCTAATAGCAGATACAATATAGCATCTCATTGTGGTCTTAATTTGTAATTCCATGCTGGCTAAGGATGTCAAACATCTTCTCATGCACTTGCTTGCCCTCTATGTATTCTCTCTCCTTTGCCCATTTTTAATTCAAGTTGTTTGGTTTTTTTGTTTGTTTTTTGCTTTTATGGCTGCACAACATGTGGAATCTTTGTTCCCCAACCAGGGATCAAACTCTTACTTGATTAAGCACAGAGTCTTTATCCTTGGACCTCCAAGGAAGTCCAATTTTTTTGGTTTTTTTATTATTAAACTTTGAAATATACATATATTACAAACCCTTCATCAGATATGTGAGTTGAAAATATTTTCTCTAAGTCAAATATTTTGTCTTAAGTGTCTTTCACGTAGCAAGAATTTTTCATTTTGATGAATTCTGATTTGTCAAATTTTTATTTTACAGACAATGCTTTTGGTATCATATCAAAGAATTCTTTGCCTAGCCCCAAATCACTAAAGTTTTCTCCTTTATTTCTTCTAAAGATCTGATAGTTTATGTTTTACATTTAGATCTATGCTCCACTTTGAATTTTTGTATAAGATATGAAGCTTAGAGTGAGGTTCACTTTTATACCTATGGATGCCCAATTATTCCAACTCCATTTATTGCAGGGAAAAAATTATCCTTTCTCCACTGAATTGCCTTCACATTTTTGTCAAATGGTTTTGTTTGTATAGGTCTGTTTCTGGAGGTTCTATGCCGTTCTATCAATCTATGTTTTTTTCTCTGTATATACATCTTTCTTTTTGCCGTTACCACACTGCCTTGATTACTGTATAAGCTTTATAGTAAGTCTTAAAATTGGGTACTGTGAGTCCTTCAACTTTATTCTTCTTTCAGAATTATTTTGGCATTCTATCAAAACTTCCTTTGCTTTTCCATATAAATTTTAGAACCAGCTCATTTATATTTACAAAAAACTTTCCTGGATTTTCATCAAAATTGCATTAAATCAATAGATACATTTGTAGAAAATTATTTTTTTTTATTATTTTTAATCTTATAATACATCCATATTACATGTCTGTCCATTTATTTAGGCCCTCTTTGATTTCTTTCATCAGTATTTTGTAGTTTTCAGTATGGTAAACTTCTAAATATTTTGTTACATTTATGCATAAGTATTTCATATTTTTGGAACTATTATCATGAATGATGGTGTTTTTAAGTTTTGGTGTCCAAGCACTTGTGGCTCATTTTTAGAAATATGATTGATTTTCTGTGTTTATTTTGTATCCTTAGTTGTAGGAGTTTTTGTTTTTGTAGGTATTTGGAACTTTCTACATAGACAAACATTTGGTCCTTGAATAGAGACAGTTCTATTTATTACTTTTCAATCTTCATGCCTTTATTTTTCTTTCCTGATTGCGTTGGCTAGAACTTCCAGTGCTGAATGGACATCCTTGACTTGTTGCTGATCTTTCAGAGAAAACATTCTAATTTCACCATCAAATGTGATGTTAGATGTAGGTTTTTAATAGATATCCTTTATCTATTGAGGAAGTTGAGGAAGTTCCTTTATACTCCTATTTTCCTGAGAGTTTGTATCATAAATCAGTATTTCATTTTGTTAAATGTGTTTTTCGCATTTGTTGATGTGATCATGTGGGGTTTTTTCTTTAGAATGTTAATACAGTGATTGTTATTTAGGAATTTTCAAATACCTAACCAGCTTGGCATTCATGTAATAAACTCTACTTAGTCATAGTGTATTATTTTTTTATGTATTGTTAGAAGCAATTTGCTCTTCCCTTTTTAGTTTCTTAAGAGAGAACCTAACATTATAGATTTAAAATCTTTCTTCCTTCCCAATATATTTATTTAATGCTATAATTTTTCCTCTTACTATTGCTTTACTACATGCCACAAATTTTGATATGTGGTGATTTCATTTTCATTCATTTCAAAATATTTTCTAATTTCCTTTGAGGCTTCTTATTTGACTCATGGATTATTTAGATGTATGTTGTTTATTCACAGTATCTGGAGATTTTCCTGTTATCCTTTCATTATTGATATCTAGTTTAATTTCATTATGGTAAGAGAACATGTTTTGCATAATTTCTATTTGACGCTATTAATATTTGTTTTATGACCCAGTATACTGCCTATCTTAGCGAATGTTCCATGTGCACCTGAAAAGAATGTACAGTCCACGTTAGTTGGGTTGTTCTGCAAATAACTATTACACTCAGTTGGTTGACCACGTTGTTCATTTCTGCTGATTTTTTTGTCTATTAGTTCTTTCAAAACCTGAGAAAGGAGTGCTAATGCTTCCAATTTTAATTATGAGTTTGTCTATTTCTCCTTCTAATTCTGTCAATTTTTTCTCTGATATTAAGTGAATCCACATTAGATTTTTTGTCTTCTTTATGAATGAATCCTTTTATCATTATGTAAAAACCCACTTTATCCCTATTAATTTTCTTTGCTCTGAAGTCTACTTCATCTTATATTAACAGAGCAACCCAGCTTTCTTTTAATTAATATATGCATAGTATATATTTTTCCATTCTTTTACTTTTAACCTATTTACATCAATATATTTGATGTATCTTGTAGATAACATGCATCTTCCCAGGTGGCTCGTGGGTAAAGAATTCCACCTGCAATGCAGGAGACCTGGATTCAATCCCTGGTTGGATCCTGGTTGTATTGAATTTTGAATACAAAATCCTCTGCTTTTTAATACACTGTCTAGGTTGGTCATAACTTTCCTTCCAAGGAGTAAGCATCTTTTAATTTCATGGCTGCAATCACCATCTGCAGTGATTTTGGAACCCAAAAAAATAAAGTCCGTCACTGTTTCCCCATCTATTTGCCATGAAGTGATGGGACCGGATGCCATGATCTTAGTTTTCTGAATGTTGAGCTTTAAGCCAACTTTTTCACTCTCCTCTTTCACTTTCATCAAGAGGCTCTTTAGTTCTTCTTCACTTTCTGCCATAAGGGTAGTGTCATCTGCATATCTGAGGTTATTGATATTCCCCCCAGCAATCTTGATTCCAGCTTGTGCTTCCTCCAGCCCAGCGTTTCTCATGATGTCCTTTGCATATAAGTTAAATAAGCAGGGTGACAATATACAGCCTTGACGTACTCCTTTTCCTGTTTGGAACCAGTCTGTTGTTCCATGTTCAGTTCTAACTGTTGCTTCCTGACCTGCACACAGATTTCTCAAGAGGCAGGTCAGGAGGTCTGGTAGTCCCATCTCCTTCAGAATTTTCCACAGTTTGTTGGGATCCACATAGTCAAAGGCTTTGGCATAGTCAATAAAGCAGAAATAGATGTTCTTCTGAAACTCTCCTGCTTTTTCAATGATCCAGCAGATGTTGGCAATTTGAGCTCTGGTTCCTCTGCCTTTTCTAAAACCAGCTTGAGCATCTGGAAGTTCAAGATTAACATACTATTGAAGCCTAGCTTGGAGAATTTTGAGCATTACTTTACTAGCGTGTGAGATGAGTACAATTGTGTGGTAGTTTGAGCATTCTTTGGCATTGCCTTTCTTTGGAAGTGGAATGAAAACTAACCTTTTCCAGGAAGTCTCATGAGACCCAGCAAAGAGCCCAGAACTGGTTATAAAATGTCTTGACTCCAAGAGATGAGAAGGGTAGCCCATAGCACCCCATCAGAGCAGGGCCCCCCAGGGCCTCAGTTACCAAGTTTTCAGCTGCTTTAAAAGCAGAAACAGCAAAGGTAGAGTTGCGGAGAATGACGCCCCAGGATACAGCACCTTCTGTCACCTGTTTCCTCATCAATAACCCTTGAAGAGAGTTATTGAGCGCTCACGGCCTTGACTTCTAGGTCAGGATTGAGAACAATATCCTAGGCTTGCTGATGAATGAAACTCATCAGAACCTCAGGCAGTGACCTCAGGATCAGAGGCAGGGACCTCAAAGCCCAAACTTCCTACCACCCCAGGCCTCTCAGGCTTCTAGGCTCCTCAGTCTCCACCCCTGCCCTGCTCCCTCCCTCTGAATCTTCTCAGCCTCACTCTCCATCCCTCCAGCCTGACCCCTGCCCTTCTGTGGGATCTCCTTTTTATTCATCAACTAGTTTTCCCTAGTTCTTCATTGCCCTTTCCCCTTCTTCTCTCCTTCTCATCACTTCCTCCTCCTGCACTCTCCCACATCTCTCTCTATTCCCTCCCTCTTGTCCATTGCAGATTCATTCATTCATTCAACAATTACCAAGAGCCCATTTCTGGGATAAATGTGGACAATTCCAAAAAATAAGGACATTGCTTTGCCCTGGAGGAACTCACAGTTCTAGTGAGAGAAAGAGATGAGAATGCACTATGACAAGTTCTTAAAACATCCAGGCCCCTGGGCTGATTTGAAGAAGCTTTCCCCTCCCTCCCCATACCCTCCTGAGTCCAAGCAGTCTCAGTCCCAGTGTAAGAAGCTTCCCAGCCTCATCCAAAGACAAAGGCACCTTTTTCTCTGGGAAAGCATGTTAACATTTCAGTTCCCACTTGTCCTCTTGGCTAGGAGTCTTTGTGGTGTGTACAACCTATGCCACAGTTCATGACAGCCCTGCCCTGGGATTCACACCTCAGCCAGAAGGTCTGCTTCTATGGACCTTTCTGGGCCTTGGGCAGTATCAGAAATGTCTTTGCAAACTGAACAAAGCTCCCCAGACAGATGAGGGAAGGTCACGTGGTGACCACCAGGTGCTGCCCAAACCTCTACCATCCAGGCTGGCAGAGGCCTCTGGTCTTGCTTCTTTGTCTGAATCCCACTCCTTCTCTTCCTCTGCCCCACTCCCTGAGGCTGAGGAAGACAGTACATCCCTTGCCTGTCTTCTTTCTGTGCAGTTGGAATCGACAGGTCCTCGGGCAGAGAGACTGGCCCCTCCTCTGACAGCAAACTAGTTCTAGATAAATGAGTATTGGTTTTGCTCTGTTTGGTTTTCATTTGTAGCTATCCTTTGATTTTTTTTTTCCCCCTGCAAAATTGGTTAAGCAATGATAGCGTGGCCTGGATCTGCAGTTGCGCTGAAGGAGAGGCTCCTGGAGGCTGGCTCTTTCAACGGGCTTTCTGCTTTGTTTCATTTTCCACCCCACCCCCCAACTCACCTGTCTCTTTTGGATTTGTGAGAAGAGTAGAAAGAGGGGGAACTCACACACACAGAGTATCTATTAGTGCCAGGCAGTGTGCAGGCGATTGATGCCAGTTGTCTCATTCTAGCTTCAAAAGATGACACTAAAGAAGCTGGTGTGGTGGGAATTATTCTTCCTATTTTTCAGATGAAGAAAATGGGGCTCAGAGAGGTTCGGAAACTTGTTCAAGGTTGCACAGCCAGAAATGAGCACGGGGAACTCACTGCTTCGCCTACCAGCTGACTAGGTGGCCCCCAGCAAGGGGTCCTCACTAGACCTCACGCTGCCCCTCTGTGAAAGGGAACCAGCCCGGGAGGAAACCTGGCAGAGTGCAGGAACTGGGAGGAGTCGGGGGTGGTCAGTGGGGCCGTGGAGTGGGCTGGCTCCCAGGCCTGCCTGTTGGGTGGGCAGGGAGCGGTCAGTCTCGTATTCGAAGCAGAGACCTAAAGGTTTGACTCATTACCTCTCTCTGCATCCTCTCTGGGTTTACGCAGTTGCCAGGCTTTACAGAACCGGGGTTGGGGACTTAGCATTCCCTCCTTCAGGTCCTGGGATGTGTTTGATGGGGGAGATCCTCTGTGGATTGGCCAAGCCCTCAGTGATGTCCAGCTTGAGAAGGCGTAGCCACAACCGATTGCTAGGGTGGGGGAGGGAGAAGGAAGGGACTTCCAGGGAGCAGCAAGGTGGTGAAGTGGAAAGGCCACTGGCTGAAGTCAGGAGACTGGGGTATGAGCGGCTCCCATTGCCACACCTCTTAGCTGTGTGACCTTGGATGAGTTAGTTCATCCCTCCAGGGCAGTAAAAATAACCGAAAGCAGATATTGGAGGGTTTACTGTCTTCCAGCCACTGATCTAAGCATTTTGCAAATATTAACTCATTTAATCCTCAAGATAGCTCTAAGAAGAGCATCATCTTCACTTTACCTACATGAAAAGAGGGGAGTTGTGAAGATCAAACGAGGCAAAGCAGTAAAGCAGTTTTTACAGTGTGTGCGGGGGTGGGGAGGCGTGTGTGTGTGTGTGTGTGTGTGTGTGTGTGTGTGTGCACGCGCACCCACACAGGCGGGCAAGGAGAGGACATCATTGCAGATCTCACCTCGGCCAGAACCCATCAGGGAGGAGGAGCCTCCTGAGGCCTGGCCACCCGCAGAGGCTGACAACCTCCGTGGAGACCTCCGTGCCCTGGCCTTGGCCTGACCACCATCCATCACTCAATCCGCAAACATCTGAGGGTGCGGCACAGGCCAGGTCTGTGCTACAATCAGAGCCAGAGGACAGTTCTGACTCTGTGGGGCCAAGGAGTGAGCTCAGGAAACAGACGACTGTTTGCTATAGGCATCGTCTGTAATAATATCTCACGTGGAGGAGGTAAGTGTTTTGGAGGAAAAGAAAGCAGAGTGAAGGGTTCCAGAAGGAGGGGTGGCGGGGGGGGGGGGCCTCCTTGAAAAAAATGACCTCCGAACAGATTCCTGAGCAAAGAGGGGCAGAGGACCAGCAAAGACAAAGCTTCTATGGTGGGGGCAGGCTCCGGGGTTCAAGCAGCCATCACCCAACCTGATGGAGAAGAACAAGCAAGCAAGACCAGGTCTCCCTCAGCCTCGCAGAGCACGTGAAGACACAGGGCTTGTTGTAAGCAGGGCAGTGTGCCTTGGAAGATTATGAGCGAAAAAGAGGGTGACACTCTCTGATGAGGAGCAGGAGACGACTCTGTACCTGGCAGAGTGACCTTTCTGGGACCCTTGTTTGAACTTCTCCCAATCCCTGTCCTTTCCCACAGCTCTTTTGGGGTCCTGATGGTCCTAGGATACAGCCCAGGTTCCCAGGCGTGAACCTACTCTCATGGCCTCCCAGTCAACAACCTCCCTTCCCAAGTACAACCAACCTCCAGGCTCACTGACGCCACTCTTCTCCGACTGTCCCTAAACCTTCATCCTTAAACGTGCTGACTCTGCCTGGAACACTCTGTCTCCCCGCCTGCCCTGCACCCCCCTCCCCGCACCTCCGGGCTTCCCAGGTGGCTTAGCAGTAAAGAATCTGCCTGCTGATTCAGGAGACTCGGGTTCTATCCCTGGGTGGGGAAGATCCTCTGGAGGAGGAAACAGCAACCCACTCCAGTATTCTAGGAAATCCCGTGGACAGAGGAGCCTAGCAGACTACAGTCCATGGGGTGACGAAGAGTCAGACACAATTTAGCAACTAAACAACAACACCTTCACCTTCGTCTCAGCCCATCATCTCCTGCAGGAAATCTTTCCAGCCCCACTGTTGCACAGCAGGTGAGGGCTGTGCAATACTCAGGGCCGAGCTAATGGATGTTTCTCGAAAGAGTCGTCACTAGCCGCCCTCTCGTGAGTCTCTGCCAGACACAGCCAGCTCCTTCGGGCTGGGACTAGAAATGACCTGTCATTGTGTCCCCAGCCCCTAGCGTCATGCCTGACGGACACAGGGTAGGTGCCTAGCACTCACTGAATGGATTAATAACAATAATTGAAATAATAATATCCCAGCAAGGCTACCCCATCTCTCCCACCCCTGCTGCAAGAGGCTTCCAGGTTCCCGGGGTGGGGGGCCTGGGCAGAGAACCCCCTTTTGCTTCTCCAGGGAGAGGCACACAGTCTGGACCAGGCCAGCTCTGAGGGGGCCGGGAACCAACTGCGAGGCTGACTTCCAGAGCCGGCCCGCCAGCAGCGCTCGTAAACGGCCCAGTTACATTTATAGCCGTGTTCTTATTAAGCACCAGGAAAGAAGAGATGAATCATACCCACCCCTCCCGCCCACAGCCTGGGGAGGTGGAGGCCACCAGCCAGCCAGGCCTTAAATCTCAGGAAACTTAAAAGTCACAAGTGCTCAGGGCCAGCCCTGTATCACCAGGGACAGCTGAGAGGAATGCAGTTTCTCAGGCAGAGCCTGGACCTATGCCCTGCCAGGGTTCAGGCTGAGGGCAAGAGATGGGGAGGGGGAGGATGGAGGAGGTATTCCTATGTGAGAGGCATCACAGGCATGCCTGTCGCTTCAGTCATGTCCAACTCTTTGTGACCCCATGGACTGTAGCTTACCAGGCTCCTCTGTCCATGGGATTGTCCAGGCACAAATACTGGAGTGGGTTGCCATTTCCTCCTCCAGGGGATCTTCCCCACTCAGAGATCCAACCCTATTCTCTCTGTCTCCTGCATTGGCAGGCAGGTTCTTTACCACTAGCGCCACCTGGGAAGTACTGGGAACAGGAACTAAATGCTGTGTGGCCTTGGGAAGATCAGATGACCTCCCTGAGCCTTTGGGTGACACTTCCCCTAGGGGAACAGGATCTTGGTGTCTCAGGAAACTACCCCCAAAGATATGCTTTGCATCCCCTCAATTCACCCATTTTATAGAAAGGGAAAGTAGAACTCAGAGGGGACCCTGGCTACCTGACTCCCAGTAACCACTGCCCTGAAGTTTAGAAGTGGGGTCAGTTCATCATCCTTCATTGGAAGAACTGGTGCTGAAGCTGAAGCTCCAATACTTTGGCCACCTGATGCGAAGAATCAACTCTTTGGAAAAGACCCTGATGCTGGGAAAGATTGAGGGCAAGTGGAGAAGGAAGCAACAGAGGATGAGATGGATGGTGTCACTGACTCAATAGACATGAGTCTGGAACAGAACATCACCTCCTGGAACAGAACAGGGGCCCTTAGGGGATGTTCTGCCCCTCCGCAACCCCAGGTTCACTTCCCTGGAGGGGTGAGGGGTGGGGATGTTGTTACCTATTTCCCAGGGGAGGTAGCTGCAGCACAGAACACCTTCCAGGGCTGGAAACGTGGACGGGGACCTCCTCAGGCCTCTTTAAGCTTTCTTTTGTATGTGTAATTGATTTCAGCAAGATTTATTAGGGTTTTTAAACCTTTTTTATTGTGAAACATAACACAAATACCCTAAAGTGAATAATCCATACCTGTAGAGCTTAATGAGTTATGTAAAGTGAACACCCAGGAAACCACCTCCCCAGAACCAGGACCTAGGACTTTGCCAGAAGTCATCCATCCTTACGGGTGTCTTCTCACTCCCACTGGGGGGAACCACATCCTGACCCTGATGGGAGTTTTTTGGTTTTTTTTTTTTTATTCTGTTCTGTACTAAGTAAGGTCACTCACCTAGGAATTAAAGAGAATGAAGACACTCAGCTGGAAGGCAAGAGGTATGTTTCCAGTTCCCCGCCCCTCTGGAGGCCTCAGGTTCCTTATCTGAAAATAGAGGATTGAAGCCATTCAGCCAGAACAGTCGAGAATCCTAACTCAACAGGAACAGCTTCCCCTGGATGAGCGTGTGCGTGCAGGGGTGCGGGTCAGGGGTCAGAAGGAACCTGGACACACCCTGAAAGGATGCTGCTTTCATTCCTGGCTCTCTTCCTGCACCCCTCCTCCCCTCCCCCTTCCTACTCTCCCTTGACCTTCACTTCCTCCTCTATCTCCTCTCCCCATTACCTTCCAGACCCAGGAGGGAAAACACTTCTCCAAGCCCAAGAACAATGGCAGTCAGCTCCAAACTTCTTTGCTCATACCAGCCACTCCAGCCAGCCAAGCGGGGTCCCTGGCTGAAGTCACCTGCAAGGCCTGACGCCAAGGAGGTGGGCACAGATTGCCTGGTCACTGGACTCCCGGGACTCACTGCTGACTACACGTGCTGGGGGAGAGGTGCCGGGGGTCCTAAGACTGAAATCAGCCAGCTTGTCCGCACTGCTGGGCTCCTACTTCCCCGCCTAGGTTAAGGTCAGGGCTTCTCAGCAGGAAACCATGATGGCTCAGTTGCCTTTCCAGCTGAACAATTTTAGTTGAATAATTTTGCACGATCTCAGCACAGTGTGAGAGAGCCCCAACCTGAGGATAAGAAGCTTACACGGCAGGGGAAGGGTCAAATGGGGATGTAAAGAGCTCCCTACAAACCAGCCTCTGCTGGGGACACAGGCTTCCTACTCCAGCTGGTCATCACCAATTACAGCAGCTCCCCCACACACTTTGCTCCAAGCAGACCCCGAAAGGAAAGTGCCCGTGGGTGGCTCTCAGCCTTGCGTGGTCATGGTGGGTTCACAACAATCAGTGCAGAGGCGTTGCACTGGCGTTCAGTCAGGTCACTTCAGTTGCTCAGTCGTGTCTGACTCTTTGCGACCCCATGAAGCAGCACGCCAGGCTTCCCTGTCCATCACCAACTCCCAGACCTTGCTTAAATTCATGTCCATCAAGTCGGTGATGCCATCCAACCATCTCATCCTCTGTCGTCCCCTTCTCCTCCCACCTTCAATCTTTCCCAGCATCAGGGTCTTTTCCAAAGAGTTAGTTCTTCGCATCAGATGGCCAAAGTATTGGAGCTGCAGTATCAGTCTTTCCAATGAATATTCAGGACTGATGTCCTTATCTCATTGCATCTCCAGCATGTCTACCCCAACCCATGCACACACACCTGGAAACAGGTATTGCCATCCCTAACATGCAATGAGGAAAGAGAGGCACATTCTTTCCTGAGACCCTCAATCCAGTCAGGACTGATGGAGCCAAGGTCAAGCCCAAGATTGACAGACCTCAAAAGAGGGAGTGCTCGGGTCTCCAAGGGAAGGCACTGGACCTAGGTTGGAAATGGAGATGCCAAACCGGAAGACCTCCCTAGGACACCAGAGTCCAGTAGAGGAATCTAAGGGGTCTCACTGAAGGAGGAACGGGAAAGCAGGCAGTTAGAAGATCTGGAAGAAATTTAGAATCACAAGCTACAGCCCCCTAGAGGGTTTCAAAATCATCTTCTTCATTGTACAGATGAATTTCACAGTAATCCCAGAGAAGTCAAGTGGCTTAGCCAAGGTCACACAGCAAGGGAGGTGAGACCAGAGCCAAGTGCTCCCAAGCCCATGACCCCAGGCTGGGCTGGGCCTCTCCACTTTTCCCCAAGACCAATCCAGCTTTAGTTCCAGCATGGCCGGGTCAAGCTGGAGCCAGACGAAGAAGGGTGGGCAGTGCAGGGGGCGGTGCCCAAGCCAGCCCAGGCAAGGGGGGACCTCCCCAGCTGTCCCACCTCCACTCATTACTATTCCTGGCATCACCCCCTCACTCCCCGTACCGTGGAAACCCAGCAATGCCGAGAGCTGGAATTTGGATGTTTTCCCAGCATTGGGGCTGTTAATTAAAACTAATAAATCTGTCACTTGGAGTTGGGTTGAAGAGGAGAAAGGGTGAGATAGGAGAGGGAGGGGGACTCGGGCTCCTCACACACACCCCTGCAAGGCTCTGTCCCTTTCAGTCCTGCCTCCTGAATTATCTTCTCTTGCGACCACTTCCTCATTCCACGCTTGAGCCTCCCAGCTGCCAGTCGCAGCCTCTTCCCAGGCACACTCTGCTTCATAGACTGAAGGAAGTAAGAAAGACTAGCTTCTAAGGCAAGGACTGGCCGGCTACCCCCTGCCACTCCATGGGACTGAGCAAAAAGCACTCAAACCAGCTGGACAGACCCGGGTTCAAATCCCAACATTCTAGTCATGTGAACATCTGGGTATCATTTTTTTCCTCTCCAAGCTTCCCTTCCTTCAAATCTAAAATGCAGATTATGTTTCCTCCTATGAAAAAATATTGCAAAGATGACATGCGAAAGTATACAAAATAACCTGTCACCAACTAAAAGGTTGCTCTCTTTCCTGGTCTCTGTGATCTCCTATCCTGATCTCCACTTCCTTCTTTCCCATCTCCCCTGACTCCCAGACAGTCTCCCCAACACTGTCAGTCATGTGTTAGTAAGAAATAATGCCACCTGATATCTACAGTGTGTTGTGAGTGTGTGTGTGTGGTCACTCAGTCATCTCTGACTGTTGGCGACTGTAGCCTGTCAGGCTCCTTTGTCCATGGGATTTCCCAGACAAGAATACTGGAGTGGATTGCCATGTCCTCCTCCAGGCGATCTTCCCAACCCAGGAATCAAACCTGGGTCCTCTGCATTGCAGGCAGATTCTTTACCATCTGAGCCAAGATACACAGGATTGCTCGATTAACGTGCCTTGGATGGAAGAATGAAGTGCTTTCAGAGCTTCGGGGGACATCATTCCACTTGTCTGCCCAATACTCTGTCCCCTTATCTAGTAATGGCTTCTCCTTCACTTAGAGAACTGCACCCCCACTCCAATCCCGCTAAGTTTTCCTTCCTCTTCCTACTATGTGGATGGTCATGTGACCAGGCTGGTCCAATCAGAGCCTTTCCCAGGATTTTTCTCCAGGGGACTGGAAGGGACTCTTTCCTCTTCACTCATGAGGTCAGAGGGTGTGTGACCCAGCACCAGCCTTTCTCACTGACAAAGATGAAGTTATATTCACAAAAAGACAGAGATGAGAGTTGAAAAGAGGTTGCCCGGGTCTACTGGTTCTCCTATGACTGGGTTATGTGAAAAAATGAAATTCCCATTTTTTTCATTAAACAGTAAAGCCAGGGTTTTGCCATTCACAGCCATCAACTCACAAAACATCTATTATCTCATCTAATCTTCTCAGTAACATCCCCAGCCAAGCCAAGAGGGATTGTTCACATTTTATAGATGAGAAAGCCAAGTCCGGAGAAAGTGAATTCATTTCCTGAAACCGTACAGCTGGTAATGATGGAACTAGACCTGATAACCAGGAGTGGTCTTTTATAGAGAGTGATAGGTGCTGTGATTAGGGGTCCCTATATATTTAATTCCATATTATCAATAACCCAGTGACATCACCTGCTCTCAATATCTGCCCTCACACAGATGGGGAAACTGGTTGGAGAAGTAAATTACCCAAGGTCACCAAACTAGTCAGTGGAGTTGGCCTAGTTCTGTCTGCCCAGAGCCCATGCCACTAGTCACCTACCGCACTGCCTCTAGGCCCAGTCTCTGAGGTCACCCTTCTGGGAGAGGAGCATCTCTGGCCAGTGAATGACAAAGAGCACTGGGAGATAATGAAGGACCTGGCACATGCATAGTTCTGTGCAAGGACTCTAGGGATGCAGAGATGGCCAAACCATGCTGCTTACATCAAGGAGCCCCAAAACACATCTATAAATCCCATGCTGCAAAGTGTGAGGGTCCTAATAGACGCTCAGGTGAAGTGCTCTGCAGCCCAGGGGGAGGAGAGGTGACTCCAGCTTGGGGAAGGAAAGGACCAGGAAGGAGTGATGGAGCAAAGAGCACTGAGACAGGGCCTTAATATAATTAGATCTGTATGTGTGGACACGGTGTGGTCAGCGCATGGTGGGCACCGCAAGCAGAGGGCAATGCGCAAGTGAACACCTTGAGATGGGCAGTCCAGGGGTATGGCTGGCCAGGAGGAAATGGACCTATTTCCATAGTGTGCATGAATGGAAAAGACAAGACCGAGACATGCGTTAGAGGCAACAAGTCATTGGCCTTGCATGCCAGGATGAAAAGTTTGGGCTTCATTTAGCCAAAAATGGGGACTCACTGGGGCATTTTGAGTAGGACAGTGACCCCGCCAGACAGGAACATTAATATCCAAGACAAATGAGGAGGGAGAAGCCAGTTAGGAGGAGGCCATCAGAAAGACAGTGAGGCCTGAAGTAGGCCAGGGGAGGGAACAGGGAGGGACAGCAGATGACCCCAATGACACTGTGGAGGCAAAATGGTCAGGGAAGAGTGGATGTGGGAGAAAGAGCTCAGATTTGGGCTTGGACCTGGACTGCCTGGCTCCCAGAGTTGCCATGCAAGTGCAGGTCACCAGGACCTTGAACAGACAGCAAGGGCACTTGATTGTCTGATGGCATCCCAGGAGCCAGATCCCAGCCTGACATCTAGTGGGTGTTTGATGAATGCGGAAGGAATAATGGGGGGTTGGGGTGGGGGTGGCGGTGCAAATGGACAAGTGAATGAATGAATGAAGAGATGAATGAATGAGTGAAAGAAGCAGGGGAGGGAGGTGGGGAGGCAAAGAAGCTTCTTCCAGTGCCTCCAGAGGAAGCTTCATGACCCTTTTTCCACCTCCCCCAGCTCAATCCCAAGCCTGCACACAGCCCTGGACTGAGCCAGGGTTTCCACAGCTTCAGGACATTAGGTGGAGGAGGAGAAGGGAGGGATGAGCGAGGGGGGAAGGCAGAGGGGAGGGCAGGGAAGGTTTAAACATGATGAACTGCTCGCCATGCACCGTCGGCATCCCTCCGCCTTCTGAAAAACAGGAGTACTTATTAATAGAAGCAAATGATACTTAAAACCCAGTTAGCGGGGCTGTGATTTAAGACTCCTCTGTATTTGTTCCCCACCAGCCCTGCCAGTTTGGGGCACGGATGACGGCCACTCCTGGGGCTGTGACCTCAGCCGAGCCAGGAACCAACAGAGGGAGAAGCCCAGTGCTTCCTTGATGTGGGGGGCCTGGCCCAGGGACCAATGGTGTGTAAGCTCACTTGGAGCCCGGGACCTGTGATCTCCTGCCTCCAGGCAGCCCTCCAGTGGAGACCACTCCTTCCCCTTCAGACACATCACTCACCTGCCAGTCAGTTATCACACTGCAAATATTATTAATGGGGATGTACAGATGTGAGAGTAGGACCCTCAAGAAGACAGAGCACCAAAGAAATGATGCTTTCAAACTGTGGTGCTGGAGAAGACTCTTGAGAGTCCCTGAGACAGCAAGGAGACCAAACCCATCAATTCTAAAGGAAATCAAGCCTGAATACTCATTGGAAGGACTGAAGCTTCAATACTTTGGCCACCTGATGGTAAGAGCTGACTCATTAAAAAAGACCCTGATGGTGGGAAAGATAGAGGGCAGGAGGAGAAGAGGGCAACAGAGGATGAGATGGTTGGATGACATCACCAGTTCAATGGACATGAACTTGGGCAAACTCTGGGAGATGGTGAGAGACAGAGAGACCTGGTGTGCTGCAGTCCACGGGGTTGCAAAGAATCAGACACAAGTTGGCGAGTGAACATCAATGTTGTACACCCACTCTCATCAGATCTTCACAGCAACACTGTGCGCTCTCTGCCCAGTTCACAGATGAAAAAACCGAGACTCAGAGAATGTGACTTCCTCCAGTTCATGCAGTCGGGGGCGGTTGCTGGTCCACCATGAAGCATAAAGGGGTGGATGGTCACCTCCCACTGCTCCTCTCACTTGTGCAAAACAGGGATTGGAGGGGAGAACCGATGCAAATGAATCCCTCCCCTGCCAGGAATAGAAAATGCCACCCAGGCAGGAGGGCAGGCAGAGGAGTCCTCAAAATCGTCGTATTGATGAGAGTGAATATGACTGCAATTTTCTCTTTGTCAGGTCCTCCTATGCACTAGAAATGAGTCAACTCATTTAACCCCATGGTAACAGCAGCAACTCTCTCTCCTGTGCAGGTTTAGTCTCTGGGGAGGGAGGAGACTAGTCCCTGCACAGCCAAGACACGGCACAGCCTGGACTCAAACCCAGGTCGTTCAGCTCCACAGCCAGGGCCCCTCCCCTCCCTCCACCAGTTCCAAAACTGCTCTAAGTTTTGAGCAGGGTTAACGCTGCCCCTAAGTTCTCCGGTTGGTTAAGTGGAGACGGTGGCAGTACTTGACATGCAGCATGGTTATAAAAAGCTAGCTGAGGATATGGCGACAGTGTGTGTTAGTCGCTCAGTCATGTTCGACTCTTTGCAACCCCATGGACTGTAGCCCACACGACTCCTCTGTCCGTGGAATTCTCCAGGCAAGAATAGTGACGTGGGTTGCCATTTCCTTCTCCAGGGGATCTTCCTGACCAAGGGATCAAACCCTGGTCCCCTGCATTGCAGGCAGATTCTTTACCATCTGAGCCAACAGCATGGTTATAAAAAGCTAGTAGAGAATATGGCTACAGACTGAGTGAAGTCGCTCAGTAGTGTCTGACTCTTTGTGACCCTATGAGCTGTAGCCTACCAGGCTCCTCCATCCATGGGGTTTTTCAGGCAAGAATACTGGAGTGCGTTGCCATTTCCTTCTCTAGGGGATCTTCTGGACCCAGGGATTGAACCCTGGTCTCCCACATTGCGGGCAGGCTCTTTACCGTCTGAGCCACCAGGGAATCCCTAAACTCAAACGCCGTATGGTGGATCTTATCATGGTCCCTGGGGCTTGGCTGGTACCTAGGGAGCCATTTTTTGTGTTCAAAAGACAGAGAGGGACTTCCCTTGCGGCTCAGTGATGAAGAATCTGCCTGCTAATGCAGAGGACATGGGTTCAAACACTGGTCCAGGAAGATTCCACCTGCCAAGGGCGACAAAGCTCATGAGCCACCACTACTAAACCTGGTCTCTAGAGCCCCTGAACTGCAACTACTGAAAGCTTCGGGCCCTAGATACTGTGCTCTGCAACTAGAGAAGCCACTGCAATGAGAAACCCGGGCGTTGCAACTAGAGAGAGTCCACGAGCAGCAACGAAGACCCAGCACAGCCAAAAAAAAAAAAAAAAAAAAAAAAAAACAGACAGGAGGGGAATTGACGGGAGCAGACGTGAGGCCAAGCAGGCGTGTGGACAGGGAGGCAGAGGCTGGGAGGCAGCTGACAGAGGAGCTGGGACAGGGCCAGTGGGGAAAGGCAGAAAGATCGCAGTCACCGAGTGCAGACCAGGGCTCCTGGGACTTGCTGTCACTGCCCCTCTCTGGTCCCAGTTTTCTCCTCTGAAAATAAAGTGGGGCTGGGAGGTAGGGACAGTGGTGAGAGGAGTGAAGATGTTCCCTGAGGTCGTGTCCACTCTCTCAGCACTGTTTCAATTTTCCTGAGAGCTGGTCTGCAGCACAATGGGGCACAAGAAACAGATTTGGGGGTGTGGGTGTGGTATAATAGCCAGTACTCCACAAGCGTTGCTACTGGAATCCTAGAATGCCAAGAAAATGTGAATGTCCCCACTTCATGCCCTCCATCCCGCCCATCCTATGCACTCCCTACCAACTGCTCCAAGATACCGAGTAAATGGAGCATGGGGGACATAGCAGATAGTCATGGATCCACTCTGAGCCTCAGTTTTCCTCATCTGTATAATGGGGGAAGAGGGACTGTGGCCTAGGTGGTTGCTTAGGTCCCTTCCAGCTCTGCTAGTCTAGGGTTCTGATCTTCAAATGAAGCTTATTTTTTCATGAGGTTATCTGTGTCTCAGGGGATAGGAGCTGGAAGAGGGTGGGAGCAGTGTTAACTCAGTTCTTCCTGGGGTAAAACACCCTCCAGAGGGAGATGAGAAGGAAGATGGGTGCCCCATGGCTGAGCAGAGGCGAATAAAGGAGGGCCTTTAACAGCTCTGTGCTAGATTCTGGATCAGCTTGGAAAAAGAATGCCATTTCCTCCAGGAAGCCCTCCCCGACTGTCCTGTTGACCACCTGAGTACATGGTGATCATCCCCACCTCTTCCCCATTTCCAGTCCATTCCCACATAGGTGCCCCTACACACTCACATGCACTGACTCTCCAGCCCTAAACTTCCAGGTGTCCCACTGACTGACCTCATGTCCCCACCACACTGACCTCTGACCCCTGCCTAAGACTCCCTAGAAAACGTGAGAACTCACAGCATCTGTCCTGCTTTCTCATTGCCTTCCACTTTGATTTTGTAGGCTTTTTGACCGCTTGTGGACTTCAAGCTCGGATAATGCGCAGCACTTTACAAGGGAAAAAAAGTAATTAAAGAGAAAGCTGGGAAATAAATACAGAGCCTGCCTCCTTCTCAGGCCACTGATCTGACTGGGAAAGATCCTGTGACATGGGGCCCCTCAGAAGCCACTCCATTATGCGAGGTTCCCAGTGTGTTCAAACAATGAGACTTTGCTAAATTCAGTTTACAAAAGGTATGGTATATATTACAACTTCACATTTAACAATTTAAAGCTTTAACACAAAAATTATAACGTATTTAATATGATCGTTCTATTAACAAGATAATTACAGGTTCATTTTCAATTAATTCATAACATGCTGCAGATGGTGAGGTCTGGTTGTAGGACTAAGTTTAAAGTTACAGGTTGAACAGTCTCTTTGGAGCCTGTCGGGGGCCTCCGAGATGGGAGAAATAAACTCATCTGAAATACACGGCAAGAGTTGAATGTGAGCATGGGGGACCCAACTCAAAAGTGTCTCCCACCGTTTTGTGCCCCCAACTCCATTCCCCCATGACAAGCTCTGCTCCCAAACCTGCCACTCCCCTGAGATACCCTAAAACCTAGACCAGGGAGGAAATTTCTTGATTAACAGTCCAGACTCCTCCATCGATCAGATAGGGGGTACCAAGGCCACAGGCAGCAAAAACAGCACTGGATTTGGAGCCAAAAGAGTCTGTTCTCAAACAGACCTACTAATTTCACTTACTACTTATGTGGCCTCGGAAAACTCATTTCAGCCCTCTGTGCCCCCAGTCTCCTTATCTGCGAAGTGGGCACAAATAAAGCCCACCTTCTGGGCTTCCCTGGGGGCTCAGATGGTAAAGACTCTGCCTGCAATGCAGGAGACCAGGTTTGATCCCTGGGTTAAAAAGATCCCCAAGGAGAAGGGAATGGCTCCCCACTCTAGTATTCTGGCCTGGAGAATTCCACGGACAGAGAGGAGCCCTGAAAAGAGTCGGACACGAGTGAGCAACTTTCACCTCCTGGCACTGCAGTGAGATACCCAGCAAAGGACATTGGCGATGCGACTCCTGCCTGGGACAGATGAGTGCGGCGTCGACAAGACTGACAGCAGAACTGAGATTAAGACCCCGGCCAGGGTGCCACGCCTGCCCTGCGCTCACCCGGCCCTCCATGCCGAGTCGGAAGTGGACTTGGAGGACAGAGCGACCCCTAAGTCCAGGGTCAGAGGGAGAAGCTCTGTCGCCTGGCTCTCACCCTCCAGCCTTGAAAGCAGGGAGAGCTTGGGGTCATGGAGGAACGGACCATCTGGGAGGCCTACTGCTGAGGAGCATCCCACCCCACCCCTGTCAGACCCAAGCGAAGCTGTGTGCACCCAGAGGCCTCTGTCTGTGCAGGAGAGAAATAGAATCAGTCAAACCGGCTCCTGCCCTGGGGGTTAAGCAACACTGGGAGGGCTTGGAGTCTGGACAGAAGGTCCCCCAGCAAGCCTGGCTCTGGACTCCAAGACTGACTCAGAGACCTGCTCCCCAGCAACCCTCCCATTTCTCTTTCATCTCAAAACCAGAACCGGAGCCCCAGGATTCCAAGAGTGTTGAAGAGGACGGCAGTGGCCCACCCCTGCCTCCCAAGTCCTCCCTGGGGGGCAGGGGCCGCTGGGAGGGAGCCTCCAGGTTGGGGAGGAGCCTTAGGAGAAGGCAGGTGGGGAGCCACGCAGCCGCTCAGCAAGGACAGGGCCCCGTTCCCTGGCACCCACCTCGTAGAGCATGGAGCACCCACTGGGCGGAGCCGAAAGCCTCCTAGCGCCAGAGTCAGTCTTTGAAGTGGGACCCTCCTCCACTGCATCCCTTCCCTCACCCGCATACGCTGTTGAGGTGAACCTTCTAGAACGCAATCTGACCAGGTGATCCTCATTTCATGTCTCATGACTCCCATCACCTGCAGATCAATGAGCAAATCATGCAGCAGGGACCTGCTTCCTCTCTCTTAACTCAGCGCTGGACACACAGTCCGCTGCCCGGGGAGGCCAGCTCTTCTCTGTTGAGCACCTTGCAGGTCAGCCCTTTCCAGGCAGAGCCTGAAACCCTCATGCCAGAAGGAGACAGACCCCCTCCCCAGGTAGTAGGCAGCATTCGAGAGAAAAACCACGCCCCTCCTACAAAGAGCTGCAGGTGTATCAGAGTTCCTGGAGAAAACCCAGTTTCAGGCCAAGAGAAAAGAAATGTGACTCCCAGCTGCCACAGCCCTCCACGGACCCCTTCCACAAGCCTCCCTAAACAAGCCTAACAGGCTGCCCCCAACCCCGGGAGGCCTCTGCCCATCCCCCAGACTCCCAGACCCCCTGACCCCCTGTTACAGGTCAGGACAGTTACCTGGGCCTCCAGGACCAACCCACCATAGGCCTCACCCCCTCCTTTCCCACCCACCCATCATACCCTGCTCATGCAGTCTGTTCCCAGCTGGATCCAGGCCTCACACACCCCACCCCAACTTTGTCCCCAGGGCTTATCCCAGTATTGTCCTGCACATCCCCTAGCCAGACCCTATCTCCCACCACTTCCCATACTCCCACCCCTCTGGATCCCCACTGATGTGGACGTGGATGTGAAAGTCACTCAGTCATGTCCAACTCTTTGTGACCCCATGGACTATATAGTCCATGGCATTCTCCAGGCCAGAATACTGGAAAGGTTAGCCTTTCCCTTCTCCAGGGGATCTTCCCAACCCAGGGATGGAAGCCAGGTCTCCCGCATTGCAGGAGTATTCTTCACCAGCTGAGCCACCAGGGAAGCCCAAGAATACTGGAGTGGGTAGCCTATCCCTTCTCCAGCGGAGCTTCCCGATCCAGGAATCAAATCAGGGTCTCCCGCATTGCAGGTGGATTCTTTACCAACTGAGCTACCAGGAAAACCAGATCCCCAGGTCATTGGCAAATGCACCCACACCCTGACTTTCTCTGAAGGTTCCCTCCCTTTCTTGATTGAGGACAGGTTCCCCTCTGAGAATTACAGGTTCTCCTACAGCCCTTTCAAACACCATCTATTTTCTTTCACATTCCTTGCTCGTCAGTTTCACTTGCCACCAATTTCCCTGGCATCTTCCTTTAACATCTTTGAAGGGCTCGGCATCAGATCCCTACTGCCTGCTCCCCGCTAGTTGCAGTTGTCGACTCTCAAGCGTCTTCTCCAACATCACAGTTCGAAAGCATCAATTCCTCAGCACTCAGCCTTCTTTATAGTCTAACTCTCACATCCGTACATGACTACTGGAAAAACCATAGCTTTGACTAGACAGACCTTTGTGGGCAAAGTGATGTCTCTGCTTTTTAATACGCTGTCTAGGTTTGTCATAGCTTTTTTTCCCCAAGAAGCCAGCATCCTTTTATTTCATGGCTGCAGTCACTGTCTACAGTGACTTTGGAGCCCAGGAAAATGAAGTCTGTCACTGTTTCCCCATTTGTTTCCCATTTATTTGCCATGAAGTGATGGGACCAGATGCTATGATCTTTGTTTTCTGAATGTTGAGTTTTAAGCCAGTTTTTTCATTCTCCTCTTTCACCTTCATCAGGAGGCTCTTTAGTTCTTCTTCGCCTTCTGCCATTAGAGTGGTGTAGCTACTGAAAGACACAACAATATCTTGAACAACAACAGCAACAGACCTCACTCGCTGATGAGCTGAGCACTCGCCTCACAGCCTTCTCCATCAAACTCCAGTCACTCGTCAGCATCCATGAAGTCAGTTCCGAAAATATACGGGCCTCTCGATTCTTTTTGAGCTCCTTCCTCTATCCTTCCTCGTTCTCCATACCCTGTGTCATCATGTCGTCACCTCCGTTGAAATCCTGACTATAAATATCTCTGAAAACACTCTGCCCATCACCCCTCTCCTTCCAACTGTGGTGCTCCCATCCTAGCAGCACTGACCTCGTTGAGGCCCCTTCCACCTTCTCAGATCTGTCGCCCTTGATGCTGTCTCCCTTAACCAGCCTGGATTCCATGGGTCAGCCCTCCAGCCATCCCTCCACATGTGCCCCCCAAACCCTTGGATTATGGTTGTAACAGGGGCCTCAGATGATCCCACAGGAGTTGTGGAGTAGGTTGGTCCTTCCAAGATATCCCAGGCAGGTAGTCAAGCCTTACCGCCTGCACCAGCCTGTCCTGGCTATGGGATGGCTTCCCCAGGCCCCAGGGCGCTTCCCTGATTGGATCAGACAGCTCTCTTCCACTGACCACTATACCTAGCAAAGGGCTCAGCTGAGCACACTCAGTTGCCCACTTTCCTAGCCACAGAGGCGCAGGGGGACAGCCCCCCACCATGGCGCCCACAGCCTCCAAGACCCTGTATGCCCTGTCCCCAGCCCCCGAGGCTTTCCCACCACTGCTCCAGCCACACTGGCCATCATTCAGCCCATAAAACGTGCCAAGCCCGAGAACTTTGCTCATGCTGCTTTTTCTGGGCCTCAGTTTCCCATCTGGAAAATGAAGGAAGTAATCACATCACCTTACCGGGCAGTTGAGAGGATAAAATGTGTCAACACGTATAAAGAGCAGCGCTTGGCACGTGGAGGGGTCATGTAATCAGAAGTAGTGGCAATGATGATGATGACAGAGGAAACTCTTCCCCCTTTCCTGATGAAAACACCCTAAAATGCACCCTCAACAAAGAGATTTCTAGCCCAAAACATCGGTAGTGCCAAGGCTGAGAAATCCCGATTTCCATGTTGATTTTCTGTCTCCTCCACAATGAGAAGCTTTGTCTTATTCTCCCTCATGGCCCCAGTATTGACACCTTGTAGATGCTCAGTAAATAGCTGTTGACTGGCAGGGCTTATATGCCCTCGAAATGGAGCACGGGATCAAAAACCTTCACTATGTGAATGTGATAGCTCAGTGACTTCAGAGTTTGGGATCTTGGTGAATCAAACTAGGTTGACCTCTCCAATTTTCAATCTACAATTTGTTCTCTTGTGAAACAACATAAATATTCATTCATGCAACCAACATGGACTGAGAGCTCACTGAGTCCTTGCCCATCCACCCTTCAGAACTGGGAGCTCCATGGATTCATCCTTTGGGGCTGCTGACATGTCACCTCCCCGGTGAAGTCGTCCCCCATCCTTGCCCTCCCCAAGAGCCCACTCCCCTTCTTCAGTTTTCCAAAGCCCCATGTTTGCAGTGCTGTGAGCTCGAAATGCTCCTTTAGTTCTCGGCCTTATCAGATTCCCCACTTTTATAACAAATAGCTCACAATGGCTCTCTTACAATCCTGAAATGAAATTCATAGACTGTGTAACCTACCTAGACACATCGTTTGAAAATAAATCAACATAATGCCTTAACTATAATATAAAAGTAAAATAAAGATCATTCCTAATAAAATACATATTTCAATATGTAAATGCTCAGGTTCAACTACTCGAGAAGACGTAATGAAGAAGTCAGAACTCGCACCCACAGGCCTAATCAGTGCGAGGGCCGCAGCCTCAAAGGCTGCCTAAAGCTCGCGGGTTATGTCTGGGGCTCAAATACCACAAAGAGCATTGCCATCGGAAATGTGATTTTCCAAAAATGATGAATAACTCCGGGTAACGTTTCCAACAGAACAAAATACAATCTTCCTTCAATTTACACGGTAGTTGTATTCCTGGAAATTCAGAGTGTATTAAATCTGTGACACAAATGCTTTCTGTTTATATATAAAACGGAGGTAGGTTCCAGACTCAAGTAATTATAAACAGGTTTTCACCCACTTAAATGTCAACCAGGATATCTGAAAGCCATGCAGGACGTGAGATGACTCTTGGTTATGCAGGACTATCCTGGGTGGTTTGTCAGAGTTTAGGAATCACTGGCCCTTTCCATCAATGCCAGCAACCTCCCCTATAATAACTGTGACCATCAAAATGCCCCCATTTATTCCCAAAACTCTCCCTAAGGGACAGCACTGTTTCCGTGGAGATTTTCTGTTCTCAGTTTCAATTTTTTTTAATAATTTTTTATTTTCAATATCATGATAGTTTCAGGTGCAGAGCAGAGCAGTTCAGCAATTCAGCCATACATATCCATGTATTCATTCTCCTCCAAACTCCCCTCCCAAGCAGGCTGCCACATAACATTGAGCAGGGTTCCACGTGCTAGACAGTAGGTCCTTATGGTTATCTACTTTAAATATAGTAGTGTGTACATGTCCATCCCAAACTCCCTAACTCTCCCTTCCCCTCATCCCTCCCACCGGCTACCATAAGTTCATTCTCTTAAGTCTGTGAGTCTCTTTCTGTTCTGTGAATAAGCCCATCTGTACCACTTCTTTTTAGAGTCTATGTATGGGGAGATCATGTGGATCTAGAGATTGTCATTCTGAGTGAAATAAGTCAGACAGAGGAGAAGTATCGTATATTCTCATTTGTTTGTCTCTTTCCCCAGACTACGAACCACCAGAGGGTGGATGAACTTGTCGCGTTCACCAGTATGCTCCCAGAGCCTAGAAGGAGCTGGGGAAATGATGGGTGCTCAGTAAAGATTTATTGCTCCAGGAACTGGGGTCGCAGCCCACCCACATCCCCTCAGCCAAGCCCAGAGGCCACCTCCAGATGGGCAGGCCAACTGCTTCCTAAGCCACAGACTGTGGGAGTTCTCTGTCCCCAGGGGGTGCCAGCCCACGTGCAGGGAAGCCTCAAGGTGCCAGGGAGTAAACCCACCATGTCTGGGGATAACCCCCCACCCTCCTCCCTGTTCACTGGGGCGGATCCGGGGAACACTGGGCACAGCGTCTCAGAGGGTCCCCGAGAGTCTGAGTGCTGCCACCCTGCGTGAACACACCCCACCGGGCTTCCCCCTTTCCCGTCTCACTTGCTTACTTCTCCAGGCTTCCCGCCATCACCCCCACAAACACAGCACTTGCACCAGATTCCCTTTCAGGTACTATGGCTACATCACAAACCACCCCCAAATGCCTGGTAACAGCGACGATGTCTTATTTCTCCCGATTCTGTGGATGGGTGGGTGGTTCCTGTGAGGGATGGCTGAACCTCTCAGCTACCTTCAGCTGGAGGGTCGAAGCTGGCCTCATCCACATATCAGGCAGGTGGTACTGGCTCTTGACCAGGGAGACTCCATCCTTCCTCTCGTGACTCCTCACCCTGCAGGAGCCAGACTCACTTCCATGCAGACTCTGTGCTGTCTTGTACCCCAGACAGCAGAGAAGGCTGCAAACCTCTCGAGGCACCGAATCACAAACTCCCTTTGCCCTGCACCCTGTAGGTCAAGGCAATCTTAGGCCACCCAGGTTTGGGGAAACAGATTCGTATGAATGGGAGTTGGAGTGAACGGTGTGAGGCCAGGACAGGAAGGGTGTGATCATTAAGCAATCTTCCACTTGGCGTCTGCTTTTTTAGGGGGTGAGTTCCACATTAACAGCAGAACATGGAAGCCTCATGAGAAAGTGCTTTGGAAACCAAACTAAAGCACCCCCTGCCCCAGCTGCTGGGGCAGACTTGGGCGGGTAGCTCATGGGACACACAGGCTGGGAGGCAGCCGAGACCTTCTCAGTATCTCGCGTTCCACCGCCAGACTTGTATTTTTCCGCAAGACTGCATAGTTCACCAAAGATACAATTACTGAAGGCAGAACATAAGCAGTGTGTGCACGCCCGTGGGGGTCTGTAATTCATATGTGTCTCCAGGGATAATTAGAACCTCCTCTGGAAGCACAAAGTCTTGAAATAAGTCCCCCGCAGTGCGCCCTGTGCCTGCCCAACCCTGGGTGGTGGCCGGGGACTCCTGGGGCAGAGAAGGACCTGAGGACAGGAGACGGAGGCAGCTGGCAGCCCTCAGAGAATTCTCTCCATGAGGGCTCAGCCAGAGAAAATGCACACCCCGCTGCAGCAGCAGAAGGGAGTTCAACGGCAGGGAAAACTTCTCATCACCAGGGCCATTTTTTACCCCAGCACAGGGGTGCCTCCCTTGCCAGTAGATGGGAGAGGAGAGACAGAGGAAAGACTCGTGGGACAGGGGCAGAAGAGGGGCTGGACGGGCCTTCTAAGGAAGGCTGGGGATCAGGAGGAGACTTCCTCGATAAAGGAGAGGAAGGGACCCTGAAGACTTGCAGACCTGCTCTGTGGCAGGCACTATGTTAGACATTCCATGCCCATTCTCACTCAATCTGTTCCCATTTTACAGATCTGAAGACTGAGTCTCAGAGACATGAACTGCTATGCCCAAGAGCACCACGTTGCTACATGGCAGAGCAGAGACCAAGGGCTTTTGTCTCCAAACCCGATGGGAGCATCTAAAGGAGAGCAACAGGCCAGGTGAGATGTCTGGACAACAAAGAGAGGGTGATCTTCATAGGGAGCAAACATTTCTGCCTTAAAATACTGGAAGGCCAGTTACAGAAAAGAGACATGCCTTAGTTTGCATGTCTTCAAAGGCCAGGAAAAAGGTCAGAAAGGAATTGTTATCAAAAGATAGATTCCAGTTTGATATAAGAAAGAACTTTTAATAGAAATGTCCCACGCTGGAACAAAAGGGCTGTGTGGATAGGGAGTGAGTTCCCCATCCCTGGAAGCATGTAAGAACAGCCTGCATGCTCACCATCAGAACTTCTACAGACTGGTTTAGTTCTGGTTCCTGTGAGTCTCCTGAAGCTTAAGGATTCCTGGGAGTGGCTAGGGTGCCCTAGCTGGGGTGTCCCTAGTGTATGGACCAACTCTGGGCCCCACTTACTCTCTTCCCTGCCTCCAGACATCCTCATCTCATTGCTGTTCTCCCAGCAGACTAGGGGAGGAGAGGTTGGGGGGAGGAGAGGAGTCAGGCAGCCCCCAGCCCCACCTGCATGCTGAATGGCAACCAGTTAACCCGCTGACCCTTAATCAAAGGCTCAGAGCACAGCGGCCGCTGGATGGATGCAGGCATCTCTCCAGCTCCAATTACTCCACAGGAGGCTCATGCAGTGGTAAGAGGTAGAAAGCGCAGAAGGCAGAGACAGGAGAGATGGAAGGGTCCTGGGGGGGCGCGCACAGCCATGGCCTCAGCCCGGGGCGGGGGCAGAGAGGAGGAGGGTCTCCTTCTCCATCCTCGACCACTGGTACCTTCCACTCCAGCCCCAGCTCCCAGTGCTCAGTGACCCAGCAGGGCCCCCACCTGGGCTGGGAAAGGCCTGGTACTGGGCAAGGGAGAGAAGAGACTGAGGACCTGGGGCAGCCCAGGCGCGGGTGGTACCAGGGAAGTGGGCCACTGAGGCCATGAACGCCTCCGCCCCCCAATCACACACCGGGGGCTGGAGGCGGTACACGGGCGCTGTCTCGAGGTTGTGACAGGCATCTGTCCATCCTGGGGAGCCCTCCTGCACTCCATTCCACCCTCGATGTCACCCTGTGTTCCCCTGGGGGTGGTCAGCCCTAAACATGGAGGAGGGCGGGGTGGACAGAAAACACATTCAAGATCCTCAAGTCTAGAATTTCCAGAACGAGGTGGCCTAGGAGCCCTGCCAGCTCACCTTCTCCCCCCTCATCTTCTCCCCATTCAGAAAAGCCTGACAGGTGGACAGGGGTCCTGGGCCTACCTGTTGGGAGGTGTGGAAGCTCCCATTTGAGAAGTGCAATCTGACAGGGGAGACACAGCCCCTATCCTGGAGGAATTCCCAGTCTGATGGGGGAGGCAGAGCTCTGAGGTCAAGAACCCAGTCTGAGTGAGGAAGACAAACACACAGATAGGGGCTCACAAAGGCTCATACAATGTAGAAAACAAACTCATGGTTACCAGTGGGTCAGGCGAGGCAGAGATAAACTGGGACATTGGAATTGATAGACATACACGACTATATATAGAATAGGTAACTAATAAGAACCTAGAATCTGCCTGCAATTCTGCAGGCAAATCTGCAAATCTACATCCAGGTTGCCTGCCTGCAAGCTGGGAGGCCAGGTTCGATCCCTGGGTTGGAAACACCTGGAAAAGGAGTGGCTACCCACTCCAGTATTCTTGCCTGGAGAATTCCATGGACAGGCGAGCCTAGCTGGCTATCGTCCACGGGGTCAGAAAGAGTCGGGCACGACTGAGCGACTAACACTTTCACTTTTTCACTGTATGGCACAAGGAACTCTACTGAATATTGTATAATGGCCTACATAGGGAAAGAATCTAAAAAAAAAAAGAGTAGATGTCTGTATGTGTATAACTGAGTCACTGAGCACTACAGCAGAAACTAACACAAAATTGTGAATCAACTGGACTCCAGTAAAAAGAAATTTTTTTAGAAAGGCTCACAGGGCAAGAGGATCCCCCGCCGTCTGTCACACTTGCACACGCCAGTGCTGGGAGGGCAGTATATTCGCGCAAGGAGGGACCGGGGTCAATCCTGAGGGCCCCCCTCCAAGGAGGACGTAAGCTGGGAAATGGCTTCTCTTCCTCAGAAGGCGGCTCCCAGGGCGCAGGAGCGCCGGTTTGTACAGCTGCAGGAGCCAAGGAAGAGCAGCTTATTAATTTAATCCTTAAGCAAATTTACAAAATTGTCAGTGGATTTACAGGAAGCCGAAGGAAGTGGTTTCCAGGGGGGAGCGGGCAGGGCGGGAGGAGGCCGCCGCCTCTGCCTTGCACACTGCACCTCGGGCAGGGCCCCTGCCTCTCTGCGTCCCGCCCTCCCAACCTCTGCTCCGGAAGCAGAACCTGCAGACTCGGCAGGGAGGACGTCGGCCATGTTGGCCAGGAAGAGGAATCCTTCTGAGACACTAAGTGCTTCCGCACGCCGGACATTGAACCTGCACGGTCTCATTTCCTCCTTTATCTTTCCTACGCTTCTTTCAGTTTTATTGACGTATGATTGACAACTAAAACTGAAATTAGGCGGCTGCTGTTTACAAATGGGTAAACTGAGTCCTTGAGACACCTACGGCCCAAGGTCACACAGTCTGCGAGTGGCAGAGGCAAGATGGCATCGGAGCCCGGCTCTCTGGCCCCGGAAGTCGGCCTGCTCCGCCTCGCTGCGGGTCTGTATCCTCCCGGGTCTCTCCCCTCTCTCTCGCCTGCCCTTTCGGCTCCTGTGAAAAGGAGGAGACGCCATCCCCGATTCCTACTTCCCACCCCCACGGGGACTGTGGGCCTCTCATGCTGACCCCAAGGGCAGTGGCAAGAGTCGGCCTGGCTAACCCCCAGCCTCGAAGCACCTCTGCCCCCTCGGTGCCAGGGTAACCATCTCTCTCACACTCTTCCCATCCTCCTGCACCCACTCCCTCCCTCCCCCCTTCCTCCCCCTCCCCACACCCCTCCCCCCACCTCCTCCCTCCCCCCTCCCCCCTCCCCCTCTCCCTGTCCCTCCCTTCGTCCTTTATGCCTTCCTCCATCCTCCATCCCAAGTGATGGGACAGATGACAGTCAGTGCTTCCCTTCAAGATGGAAGGGTATCCTGGAGGCTTCCTGAGAACGTGGGCACATGTTCTGAGCATTTTCCTGGTGCGTGCATGCTAAGTCGTTTCAGTCGTGTCCCACTGTGACCCTATGGACTGTATCCCACCAGGCTTCTCTGTCCATGGGATTCTCCAGCCAAGAATACTGGAGTGGGTTGCTACGCCCTCCTCCAGGGGCTCTTCCTGACCAGGGATGGAACCCACGTCTCTTATGTCTCCTGTATTGGCACGTGGATCTTCTCCACTAGTGCCACCTGGGAAGCTATCGTTCAGTCCCCAAGGAAGCCAGAGCCCCTCAGTGGAGCCTCAGGGAACCCCTACAGTGACTTCCCTGTTTGCATAATAAGGTCTGTGCCCATTAGCCTTCTGATTTGAAGAGGCCTCTGGGAGCCAGCCGACCCAGCGCGCTGGCTGACTGAGTCTCAGTCCCCAGGGAAGCCGAGACCAGTTAACCTGCCTGGAGAGTTCACTGATTAAGCACCGATGAGAAATGAGAGAACCGCCTGACCAGCCTGCAACCCCACCCAGGCCACTGAGCCTGGTCCCTGGTCCAGCTCCAGCACCTCCATCCAACAGATCCCTCATTAGCATCTTAATGTAACAAGCATATGCAATGAGGCATCAGAGAAAATCCCCAGCATTTAAATTCATTAGCAGTCTCTGGAAGTCTTCAGTGTGTAGGTGGAATTATCGCTAAACTGCTTTTAACTTACCACCTGTGCACTAAACGACTGAGGAGCCTGGCTCTTGCGTTTAGGGGCGAATGGTGGAGGGGGGTGGTGCTGGAGGGTGTGGCCATCTGGGGGCCCAAATGCAAGCCCGAGCGTGCCGAGGCTCCTGGCTAGAGAGCTGTGTTTTCTAGATTCTGTCCCACCTCCTAATGATGAGTGAAAAATTCAATCAACCAGCTGGCTAGTCCACTTAGGAACAAACAGCCGCCTCGACTGATATTGATGTGGCTGCCCATCTCAGGTTAAGTTTTGTGACCCTGCTCTCTCTGCTTGGCGTCTGATGGATGATGGAGGAAATGTCTCTCCTCTCCCAGGCGTGGCCTCCCTCTGCCTGGCCCGACCCTGCTCATGCATCAGCCACCCCCTCCAGGAAGCTTCTCGTGACACCCGTCCAGCCCCGTCACCTCCATTACCCTGCGCATCCACCATCCCGGCGAAGCCGAGACCACTTAACCCACAGTGCGGCCATGACCACGCTAAGCTCTGTCTCCCCTGTGTGCCTGAGGACCCCGGAGGGCCACATTCAACCTCTGTGTAGCCCAGAGCCCAGCTGGCATCTGGCACAAAAGATACGCTCCACAAAGATTCGCTGAATTAATTAATTAATCGATTAAATGTTCCTCCTTGCCTGCAGTGTCGATCACCGTACCTGACTCATTGCGGTTTCTCAATAAATATTTGTCGAATAAATGTTGGATGACAGATAAGCCATAGCTGCAGGGATGGGGTAAGGAGGTTAAGATTCAGAAATTCAATGCTTTCTTCAACAGATATTAATTGAGTATCTAATCAGAATGATGGTTAATATTTATACTAGGCTTCCTAGCTGCAAAGTGAAAGTGAGTGAAAATGAAGTCATTCAGTCGTATCCAACTCTTTGTGACCCCATGAACTGTAGCCTACCAGGCTCCTCCGTCCATGGGATTTTCCAGGCAAGAATACTGGAGTGGGTTGCCATTTCCTTCTCCAAGAGATCTTCCCAACCCAGGGATTGAACCCTGGTCTCCCACATTGTAGGCAGACGCTTTACTGTCAGCCACCAGGGAAGTCCCCTGGCAGGTGGGTATAAACCCCCGACAGGGTTTCTGCCATAAGCCGTGTGAGGTCACCGTGGAACTGCAGAGCAGGGCTCCTCACTTGCTTCACTCGGGGCATGTCAATCATTCACACAAGCACACTGTAGAGTTAGTAAAGTACAGCAGAAATCACATTCGCTAAGAGAACAAAGAACTAGAACTCCAAGCATCCTTACCTTGTCCTAAAGAAACCCGGATGAAACGTTGCTGCTGAACCACAAAAGACACCAGGATTCTTGGCCTCTGGAGGAGAGGAATTCAATCTGGGGCCAGTGACGAGGCTTGATCACTCAGAGCATTTGTGTAATAAAGTTTTATTAAAGTATAGAAGAGATAGAGAAAGCTTCTGACACAGACACCAGAAGGGAGCAGAAAGAGTGCCCCTTGTAGCTCCAAAGCACAAGCCAACTCATTTAATATTCACAACAACCTTAAATGCAGAGGATTCTAATACTGTCCTCACTTTCCAGGTGGGAAAACTGGGGCACAGAGCACCTGAGCATCTTGCCGAAGGTTGTATGACTAAGGAGTAATGGAGTGGGGATCTGAATCTAGGTGTCTAGTTCAAGGCAGGCTGTCAAGAGAAAATGTAAAGGGAGTCATGTGTGTAGTTTTATATATTCTAAATATCCTATTTGAAGAGCAAAAATAAATAGGTGGGATTAATTTTAATAAGCTATTTTACTTTACCCAATATATCCAAAAAACTATCATGCCAACATATAACCAATATAAAAAAGTGTTAATGAGATGTTGTTTTCAGCCTTGTTTTCAAGCTTCTGTGTGTATTTCAGACTCACAGCACTTCTCAGTGTGGACACCCAACACTGCACGCGCTCAATGGCCACCTGCAGATGTGTATTGGATGGGTCTCATCTGAAGTCTGGATTCCTATGCCCTGTGCTCTGCGGTCTTTAACCAGCTCGTGTCTCACAGACACTGAGGACGCAAAGATGAATCAGGCCAAGTCTCTTCCAGGAACCCACAGTTTGTTGGGAAAGACACACAGGACTTGGGGCGGGGGGGCATGGGTGGGATGAACTGGGAAATTAGGATTGACATATATACACTATTGATACTGTGTATAAAACAGATAACTAATGGGAACCGACTGTATAGCACAGGGAACCCTACTCAGTGCTCTGTGGTGACCCAGATGAGAAGGAAATCCGAAACAGAGGAGATATATGTATACATATACACATATGCATATGTATCTATGTATATATATAGTTCCCAGGTGGCATTAGTGATAAAGAATCTGCCTGCCAATGTGGGAGACACAAGAAACACAGATTCAATCCCTGGGTTGGGAAGACCCCGTGGAATAGTTAATGGCAACCCACTCCAGTATTCCTACCTGGAAAATTCCATGGACAGAGTACCTGGCAGGTTACAGTCCATGGGGCCACAAAGAGTCAGATACGACTGAGCACACACACACATATATGTATACATATAGCTGATTCACTTTGCTGCACGATAGAAATTAACACAACATTGTAAAGCAACCATACTCCAGTAAGAATTAATTTTTTAAAAAAGACACATGGGAAGGGATGACACTGTGGTGAGTGTTGGTAACAAGACATGAAAAGATCATGATAAAAGCATGGCATTTTAGACTCGCACAGAAGGAGCACCTGATCAAGTCTTGAGAGTGCGGGCTTCAGGAAGTCAAGGAAAACCTCTATAAACCAGACACCTAAAGTTTGAATAGAGGCCAGTCAAGGAAAGAATCGGGGAGCAGCACGTGCAAAGATCCTGGGGTGGGAAAGTGAACAGCAAATCCCTAATACGGCAGACAGTTCATTCAGAACAGTGGGGTCAGGAGTCTGCAGTGGGTGGAGATGCTGAAAGCTGAGGCTGGAGCAGTAGGCAGGGGCCAGAACATACTGGGTTGTACGTAAGTCTCAGTGAATGGGTTTGGACATGATCCTGGGACACACAGGCAGACACTGAAGGATTCTAAATGAGGAAACGATGAAGTCAGATGTACCTTTCAGAATGAGGCTGGAGGAGTTAATGCCACAGGCAGGAGGCCATGGCCGAGGTCTGGGTAATGGAGCAGAGGCCATGGCCCAATTGGAAAAAAGATGAGGAAATGACGTCAACGGAACTTGGTGACTGTGATGGAGACCGATAGGAAAGTTTGACCCCCGTGGTCCTGACGGGGCTGCTGGGCGAGTGATGGGGCCATTCATTGAGAAGGAAGACAGAGCAAGCTTGGAGAAAGGATGTAGAGTTTGGATTCTGTCATGTTGAATTTCACGTAAAAGATGGACAGGGCTTTAGAATAGCTTAGAAGAGAATAGGGCTTAGGGCTGGAGGTACAGATGGGGAACCTCAGTGGATAGGTGGTCACTGTGGACAGTGGAAGAATCTCTGGACCCTGCCCTTTTTGGAAGGCAAGGAACACATAAATTATGGCCACAAGTTCTCCTGTGGTTACATGCTGTTAGGTAAAAGGAAGAAACCATCCTGAGGATTTAGGGCCAGAGATTCCATTAGTAAGGGAATGAGACATCTTTGTTATCTCATTCCATCTATTAACAGCTTTAGGGAGTAGACAAAAAGAGGTCCAGAAAGGCTAAGCGACTTGTCCTAAGCCACATAGCCCCTTAGGAGTCAAGCCAAAGCCTAGATCCAAGTCTCCCGACACTAACTCCAGTGTCCTTTCATCCATTCATGCATCTATTCCGCAGTTACTTATTGAGCACCTACTATGTGCAATGCACTAGTCACTGGGGGTGCACGGTTGAGCTCTGACATGCCCTGTCCAGGATCTAAAGACGAGAGAGGGCCGGGCAGAAAGGAGGGGGCAATGGTATAGACAAGACCTTGTGGTGGGAGCAAGTCACAAGACGGTGAGGGAGTGACTCCCACATGCAGCGAATCAGGCTGGGGAAGGGGCAGATGTGGACGGGTTTGCACTTTTGCACAGCCCTGGCCTCGTGGACCCAAACACCTCGTCTCTCCACACCACCAGTGACTCCATCGGCTGTAATGCCAGCAGAAAGGCACGGATGGCACAAAGACATCCTGTTAAAACAAGCAGGCCCTCCCACACTCAGCTCTTTATGGGACCTCTCCCCATGGTTCACCCTGCGGATACACGGTCCAGTCTGGCTTGGAAGCTGTAGCTCACGGGGCAGCCTTGCCTCCTCGCCCTCCTCGGCGCAATGGAGACGGTGGACTGGATCCACCCTTCCCTTCCCAGCAGAGCCCTGGAGCCACCTCACTGCTTATCACCCAGTCAGACACCTGAACCCAGCTTGAGGAAGCCATCCTTCCAGGAACGGAGATCAGCTGGGGCTTGAAAGGCTATGTGACTCCTAACGACCTCATCAGCCCAGACATTCTCAGAGCTCATAGGATACACAAGGAGCAGAAGAGGAGGCTGGGAGGCTGTCAGATCAAGCCTTGAAACTCCTGGTCTTCCTCACCCTCCCGCTCTGTCGTCATATCCAGTTACAGATGAGAACGCTCAGGAGCACACCCGGCTGCACCCGGGGCAAAGCACATCACTCTAGTCTGCCCCATTGTCAGGGGGCCATGTGGCCTTCCAGGTTTAGGAAAGAAAAATGCAGGATGCCCAGTTAAATTGGAATTTCAGCCACAGATAATTTTTTACAAGTATGTACCCTTCAATATGGGGCTTCCCAGGTGGCACTAGTAAAGAAGCCACCTGCCAATGCAGGAGACATAAGAGACACAGGATTTGATCCTTGGGTCAGGAAGATCCCCTGGAGGAGGGCATGGCAACCCACTCCAATATTCTTGCCTGGAGAATCCCATGGACAGAGAAGCCTGGCAGGGGTGCTGCAGTCCATGGGGTCGCAAAAGAGTCGGACATGACTGAGCAACTAAGTCACGCAGAAGCATGCATGCACATCCTTCAGTATTGGCCCAATAGTTAAATGAAAGACTCCCCCAGCCTCTCAGCTACAGAAAGCAGGAAGGGCCTCCGCCTGGAATTCTCTCCTGTTGCCTCTGAGGAGTGAACAAGAGAGGCTATTTCAGATGGAAACACACGGAGAAGTGTGTTTCACTAAACCTGGAAGGTCAGTGGTCCACTGAAAATGGGGCTCATCTCTAGAGCCATCTATGAACAGGATTAGGGCAGCAGCACCCAGCAGCCTAGAGCATCTGCCTCATGTAAGCGAGCTGTGATCAATCACCCCAAACCACTCCATTGCCCCCAGACCACTAGCCCCAGGCCCCACAAAGCAGAGCAGGACACCCCACTATTTGGAGAGGAAGAGGCTGGGTGGGGGGAGATGTGCTGATTAGGGTAAGGCCACCAGGTTACAGACAGGAAAGCCCCATAACTGACAGGCTCAGGCCCAGGAGCCCCAGGCATAGGAGGAGACCCTCCTGCCTGCTGGTCTAACCCAAATGACAGGTCACGAGACAGGCCTCCAAATGAGTGCAGGCCCAGGCCTGAGAAGGAGCTCGAGTTCTTCATCCACGGGCAGTTGGGTAAATCCCGCACAGTCTGACATCAAGGCACTCAGTTACAGATAAGAACGCTCAGGAGCACCCCCTGGCCACATCCTGGGACACAGCACATCACACTAGTTTGCCCGCCCTAGTTTCAGTTCAGTTCAGTTCAGTCGCTCAGTAGTGTCCGACTCTTTGCGACCCCACGGACTGCAGCACACCAGGCCTCCCTGTCCATCACCAGCTCCCAGAGCTCACCCGAACTCTTGTCTATTGAGTTGGTGATGCCATCCAACCATCTCATCCTCTGTCATCGCCTTCTCCTCCTGCCTTCAATCTTTCCCAGCATCAGGGTCTTTTGAAATGAGTCAGTTCATCACATCACCTGATGCAAAGTACTGGAGTTTCAACTTCAGCATCAGTCCTTCCAATGAATATTCAGGACTGATTTCCTTTAGGAAATCAGACTGGTTGGATCTCCTTGCAGTCCAAGGGACTCTCAAGAGTCTTCTCCAACACAACAGTTCAAAAGCATCAATTCTGGTGCACTGGGAGGACCCAGAGGAGTCGGGTGGAGAGGGAGGGGGGAGGGGGGATCGGGATGGGGAATACGTGTAACTCTATGGCTGATTCATGTCAATGTATGACAAAACCCACTGAAATATTGTGAAGTAATTAGCCTCCAACTAATAAAAAAAAATTTTTTTTAAAAGCATCAATTCTTTGGCGTTCAGCTTTCTTCCTAGTCTAACTCTCACATCCATACATGACCACTGGAAAAACCATAGCTTTGACTAGACGGACCTTTGTTGGCAAAGTAATGTCTCTGCTTTTTAACATGCTGTCTAGGTTGTCATAACTTTTCTTCCAAGGAGCCCTGGTTTAGCCTGTCCGTAAACACACACACAGACCCATGCACACAAGACAGGAACACACAAGAAGTGAGAAGGTGAAGAAGAAGGAGAATGCCACTAATATCCCTAGCATTTCCCAGCACAGCCCCGGCGCCCTGTCCTCCCAAGTCCCAAGACAGACTCCACTGTTTGGAGACGGAAAAATGGATAAGCAGTGAGTCAGCCAGCCGCACGCACACTCCCTAAAGCCAGCACCTGTAGCCACCAGCTAATCAGCTGTGGGGTGATGAGAGCCGTGCACGCCCAGAGGCGAGCGCTGCTGTTCTGGGACATTCCCTTCCCATATTAGGAGGCAGGCACAGCCTGGGAGATGGAATGGCAGGGAAGGGGCTGGCCTGGGGTGGGGGGAAGAAGCAACATGCTTCCAGAAGCCCTTTATTCACTCTAATTAATTCACTCCGTGCGCTGCAGGGAGCCCAAGAGAGGGGAGAAGGACGTGGGAGGAAGACTTGAGATTGGGAACCAGTGCTGTAGCCTGGAGAAGCGTGAGGGAGAGGGGAACACCTGGATTGTGCAGATGGGGAAAGGCAGGCCCACGGAGAGAAGGGAGGTACCCAGGGCCGCACGCGGCGGGGGCGGGGATGCTCCTGTTCAGCTCAGCTTAAACCCGAGCCCTGATGATGCCTCTTCTGGCTAAAGGGCTCATCCGGAGAGGAGCTGGGGACTGGAGGGGTGTGACAGGAAAGGGGGCCTGGGCCGGGTGGCCGGGGGAAGGGCAGCTGGCAGGAGCAGGCAGGGCGGGAGGCTTTCCATAAGCTGGAATGGTTATCACCTTTCAGACCGCACCCAGTGAGGCTGGGAGGTGGGCGCCCCCTGAAGCTGAACACGCGCTTCCCTCCTGTTTGAAAGACTGAGGCCGTGAGTGGGAGCGGCTGGCAGGCTGGCTGGCACAGGGACCCCTGGAAGCGGGTGTGCCACAGGGCTGGGCGGGCGTCTTCACGTTCCTGTCGTCAGGAGGAGAGGGCCACACGTGGCAGTCACGTGTGTGCATACACACAGACCCACACAGAGCAGTGCGGGTGTGGGGGGCGGGGATCTGAAACAACAGCCTGGCCCCAAGCAGCCCCACGACGGCCCCCTGATCCCCCATACTGACCACACAGGGAGGGGCCCGACCAGGGGTTCTGCCAGCTGGGCTAGTCTCATGTTTATCAGCATCGCTGTCTGTAACAAACATTTTGGAATGCCCTCTTGAAATGAAATTCAGAGAATATGACCTATTTGTCATCTAAACAAAGAATAAATGAGGGGAAAGATTATAAAGAAATAACACATGTTGCTGTGTGTGAATGCTTGAGCACGACCAGCCACGAAGATGCCTGAAGCAGCCTCACTCTCGCACCTGAGCACATCATGAGGACAAAGCCGGCAAATGCTGGCAGGTCAGTGGGCTCTTTTCGGGACTATGAAGTTCCAACCTTTTGGCCACCTGATGCAAAGAGCCGACTCATTGAAAAAGACCCTGATGCTGGGAAAGATTGCAGGCGGGAGGAGAAGGGGACTACAGAGGATGAGATAGTTGGATTGTATCACCAACTCAATGGACAAGAACTTGTGCAAACTCTGGGAGATGGTGAGGGACAGGGAAGCCTGGCATGCTGCAGCCCATGGGGTCGTGAAAAGTTGGTCACAACTTAGCTACTAAAAACAACATTTATTTTTGGCTTTGCTACATCTTCCTCGCTACACCCAGGCCTTCTCTAGTTGCAGCAAGCCGGGGCTCCTCTCTAGTTTGCAGTGCATGGGCATCTCACTGTGGTGGCTTCTCTTGTTGCGGAACATGGGCTCTGGGACACATAGGCTTCAGTAGTTATGATACATAAGATTACTTGCCCCACAGCATATGGAATCTTCCCAAGACAAGGGATCGAACTCATGTCCCCAGCATTGCAGGCAGATTCTTAACCACTGGACCACCAGAGAAGTTCCCTTACTCTCTCTAAGACCCTCTTGCCCCCAGGAAAAGTCTCCAGGGAGGAACAGGTGTTTGCAATGATGACATGCCAAGGTGAAGTAGGCCAGATAATAGATGGCCTTGAATAGTCAAGTAGAGAGTTTAATCTTGACTCGATAGGGACCAGCAAGCCAGGGAAAGTTCTAGAGCAGGGAAAGGAGGTGCCCAGATCTGCCTTTCTGCAAAGCCCTGAACTGGGTTCCACAGTTGTTCCTCCTGTCTTCCAAACTAGGCTCAGCTCAGTCCTTCTCCTAAACCAGGCCTCTTCCTGGGGCTGACGCTGTCAAGGAATTCCTCCCAGCCTCCTCGAGCAGTTTTCAAGCCATAATTAATTGCACAGTAACAAGGATCTAATTGCCTTCCCCCTGCCAGCACCCCAGAGATGATGGGCTGTACCTGGAAGAAGGTGTGTTCAGAAGAAACAAGTTAATTAACACCCTGAACAAAGAGGCTGCTAATTGCATTGTTTCCATGACTTGGGAAGACGTTTTTTAGGAATGGGAGTCTACTGCCTTGGGCTCACTGTCAGAAGAAAAACCTCGGGTCTCTGGGTGAATGGGCTCTATTCCCTCCTCTCCCAACAGTAACAGCCATCCTGACTGCAGAAGTGAGGACCGCGTTGTCCCAGGGAGAGCCAAGAACCCAGGTGTCTTCCTGTCCCCACATTACAGATGGACAGACTGAAACCACAAAGGATACAAGGATGTAGCAGCACAGTAGCTCGGCCGCCTTTCCACAGTGCTCTCACCTGCCGTAATCCAACGAGGAGGGTGGAGAGGACAGGGCGGAACTGGGGCAAATTCTTCTTCTAAGTTCTCCCCATTCCTGAAGGAGGAAGCATGTGCCAAGAGATTGGGAAGGCTTAGACTTCAGGGGAGAGTGAGAAAAAGCCCTGCTATTCTCTCCTGGGGCTGCCACCCACCAGGAGGTCTGCCCATCTCACAAGGGAGTCTGGCAGGTGGGGAGTGGGTGTCTGCATTGGGCCCTCCTGCAGACCTCAGCCCTAAGACCATGCATCATGGCCCATCCCTGAATAGGAGGGGCAGGCACAATGCTTCTGGTGGCCCCCTTGGTATCCATCCGTGGCCTTAGCACAGTTCCTGGTGTGTGTCCCCTTGTCTGGGCATCAGAACAGCCTGGGAGAGGGCTGTCCATGCTGTTGGAACTCACTAAGAGGTTGGTAAAACCCTCTGCGGCTCCCAGACCCAAAAGTCCCCCTGCTCCTCCTCACTCACCTCCCCCATCCCCTCCCATGGTTTACCATCCAGAGTGAGGCCACCACCCTTGTCAAATCTACGGGCCTGAAAGCTTCTTGGCCCCGGGACCCGGCTTCTTCTCCCAGTGGGTGGGCCACCCCCAGAAGGCTCTCCCACCAGTTTTTCTCCCCAGGCGGACAATTCCCTGGCAGGGGCAGGGAGGGAGAGCTGTGCTTGCGGGCAAGCATTCTGGGAAAATCCGCCTTCTGTGATGAATGGAGGGGAAAGCCCAGGCAGCTGAGCCCAGCAGAGCTGACTGTGGGCCCGTGGCCAAGGCAGGAGGGAGGGACAGGTCACAGCGGCGGGGGCTTGGCTCTGAGGGCGGGCTCAGGGCTCTCCAGGAGGCTGGAGGGCCTTCCAAAGGATCCCAGTTCTTACAGCTAGAGGCTTCAGGAAAGCCTTCAGGAACTCTGAGGAGGTGTGGAGGGAACACAGATCAAAGGCTGGGATTGAAGTCGGAGATGAGAGAATCTGGCACAGGCTGCCTTTATGCTGGCTGGCCTGCTGGTCTCTGACTCTATCAACTGCCAAAGCCCAGAGGATCTACGAGGGGTCAGTGAGCACAGAGGGAAGGGGCATCAGCAGGAGGGGGCCCGTGGTCAGTCCTGCTCGGGGCCCATGGTGAACAGAATCCGGAGATGGGCAGGGTTGGACTCCACCCTGAGGATCATAAGGCCCTTCCCAGGCAGCTGGCAGGACCCCGCCCAGTTTATCCTCGCTAGAGGAGAGAAGGCAGCAATCACTTGGTTTGTGGACATCCTGCTTGAGAAGCATCACACCAAACAGGAGGGCACCGGGTCCTTGGAAAATATTATAAATATTGAGAGCTCCAGCCAGCCGGTCACTGTCATACTGTTTTTCATGCAATATCTCATTAACTCTCTGGTACACCCTTATACAGTGGGTATCTTTGTTCTTGTTTTACAGGTGAAGAAACTGAAGTTCCAAGATGTCAAGTCATCTGTTCAAATCCCACAAAGCAACAAGTGTCAAGTTTGGATTCAAACCCAGTTCTGTCTCTCAAACATTTCCTGTATGTTCCAGACTGACATTCAAAACAATATTCATTGAAAGGACTGATGCTGAAGCTGAAGCTCTAATGCTTTGGCCACCTGATGCAAAGAGCCAATTGGAAAAGACCTTGATGATGGGAAAGATTGAGGAGAGGAGGAGAAGGCGGCAACAGAGGATGAGATGGTTGGATGACATGAGTTTGAGCAAGCTCCAGGAGTTGGTGGAGGATAGGGAAGCCTGGTGTGTTGTATTCCATGGAGTTGCAAAGAATCAGACATGACTGAACAATGACAATAACAATGAAAAGTCTAGCACAGATGTCAACCCTGGATGCCAATGTAAACAGCTAGTACGGCTAAATAGCTGGTTGCTTCAGACAATCACTGCATGGAGTCCCGGCTGACCTTCCCAGCACCAGCCCCCACCCTGAACACATACACTCACAAGACCATCCATCTGAAATACCAACAAGAAGTCATCCCCACATCATCCTCACAGGTGAGAAAAGGATCTCAAACCCAGTAATGCTGAGCCCCCAGCATCCAGCAATCAAATCAAGCCACAGTTGAGTGGTCTGGTGTGCTCCCCAGCACACATCATCCTGCCCAGTCCCTTCATTTTACAGAGAAGAAAATCTAGGTCCAGTGAGGAGAACTGACTTACCCAAGGTCACACGGCAAATGTGACTAGGGTCAGCTGACCCTAGTTCCCAGAAACAGAAGACCTAGTCCCCACCACGTGGCCCCATTCCTGCACATGCTGGTGGCAGAGCCACAGCTCAAGTCGGTTCTCAGGAAAAGCAATCTGCAGTGTGTTCGTGTCCTCTGACCTGGTAATTCTCCTGTGGGAGTCAACCCTTGGGAAATAATCTAAAGGGAAAGAAAAAAGGGAGTTTGACAAAGATGTTCGTGGCAACACTGTTTGCAAGATTGAAAATCTGGCCACCATCCAAATGCCCAACAGTAGCAGTAAACAAATGGTGGTCGTATTAATGTGCTGTGGTTATTAAAAATGACAGCCCTGTACACTAAGTGGATACAGAACAAACCTTCATGTAAAATACCGTTAAGTGGAAAAAGGAGATGTCTTCTCAGGCTGGCTACAACCAGGCAAAACAAGTGTGTGTGTTAACAGAGGCTGGAGAAGATGGGGAGAGATAAAAGTGGCTTATTGTTCACCCGGGGTGGGTTCTTTTCCCCTGAGTTGTTCAGCGTCAAAATTTTTCGTAAAGATTTCTAAGCTATCCAGTAGCAATGGAGGAGAATTAACTATGGGAGAACAATACTGCCTTCGAATCCACCTGAGTCCTAACTCCCACTGAGTTCTGCTTCCTTGCTGCCCTTCCCGCCACCCCCGCCCTGCAGACATGCATGCAAACCAGCATCTGCCTCCCTTTCAGAAGGATGGTTAACAAACTGCTTTGGAGACATGAGATGTCAGGAAGTTCTTCACTGTCCACACATCTCCTGGTGACTTTAGCAGAAGTGAAAATTGCCTCTGTGGAGGCACCTTGGCCATGAGTCCTAATAGAAATGGATCCAAAGGTGAGAGAAGTAGAGAAAAGCCCCAGAGAGATGAAGAGAAAGTGATGGGAAGGAGACAGTGACTATGAAGCTCCATGGGAGTGCTTTTGGGGGAAATCAGAAGCGTAGTTGGTTCCAGGCCCAGGAGGAATGAGGAAAATCCTTCCATGCAGAAGCTGGTATGCAGAGATAGGCAGCCCGAAGACCAGAGTAGGCATCACATTTGCAGCAGAACTGGGGGAGGGGGTGCGGAGGGGGGTGACGGGCCCTTGGCTGAGCTGAGTGAGAAACACAAAAGAGCAGGTGAAAATATAAGGGAAGCAGTGAAGGAGAGATAAATGCATCCCTTTCGTGGAGGAGGTCATGACAACCCACTCCAGTATTCTCACCTGGAGAATCCCATGGACAGAGGAGCCTGGAGGGCTATACAGGCCATGGGGTCACCAAGAGTCGGACACGACTGAAGCAACTTAGCAGCAACTTCCTTGCCCCTCAGCTCCCTCCCCCTCCTTAATCATTTCAAAACTCACAGCTGTGAGCCTGGGAGGATTGTAGCATCTGGAGGGCTTCTGGTTACATCACCACCTCCACCGCCATCACCTCCATGTCAAACTGATGAGGACCCCTGGCCTTAAGCCGAGGAGGAAATAATAGAGAGTAACTCCAAGAGCCAGTCCTTCAGGAGTAACCTTGAGTGGCCATGCTGGGATCTCCCTTTTACAGATGGAAAAACAGCCTCAAGGAGCCGAACTGACTCCCCTCTGATAAAGAATGGAGCCGCTTCTTGATCCCAAAGCCTGTATTTTCTGCCACATCACATATCAGGGAAGGAAAGAGCCCCATCAGGGATAAGCAGGAGACTTGGAAATTTGTGGTTTGTCCCATTTCTGCAGACCTTTGTGCCAGTTTAATTACGGCTAAATATGGCCAGAACAATCCAGAATTTCAGGACCAGAGACAGCAGGAATTGGATACATTGTAGGGAAATGGAAGTTTGGAAGGGGGGCTCTTTATGTGGCTGTCTGAATTTGCCTCTTCATGGTCACAATCTGGCTCAGCCTCATTCTTGGAAAGAGAGGAAGGCGCTCAGCACCAGCTGCGGTTGTAGGATCCTGCTGGGCTGCTTTGGGAGGAAGGGTATGGGTCTAAAACAAAGCACCCCTGTCTTGGGCAAGGCACTGAAGCTCACTGGGTTGACTCAGGCATATGCCACATAGTCAGGTCATGGGCCATTGGAAAGCCAAGTATGGGCTCTCCTCAGATGTGGCCAGCCCAGGAAGGCCCTCCCTTAAAGAGCTGAACTTAGTCAGTCAGATTCTCCTTGCAGAATTTGAGTTGGAAAATACACACAAAGTTTGTCAGGCCATGAGGCTGCCAGAGAGCAGCGGTGACTTAAAAGTTATGAGTAAGTAGAAACTGTGAGGCATTCAGATGTTGAGAAAAGAAGGAAGCTGTTGATAGCAGAAGCAGACCCAGAGACAAGTCTCCATATGGGACACAACTGAGCCACATTCATATACTCAGTAGAGGAACCAAGCAACACTTGATTCTGCTAGGGAAACAAGGAAGCCAGATCCCTGGGTCCTGAATTTTTCCCGGATCCAATGACTACTGAATCTTGAGCATCTCACAGGATTCCTTCCCACCACCCCTGCTATTGTAGCTTTACAAATATGTTCCATTTGTTGAGGAAACTCAAGTGAATGTCTCTGCTCCTTGCGGTCTGAATGTCTTAACTCAGAGCCCAGACCAGGGTTTAGATGCCCTTTAAAATTTTCCCATCCTGCACTTCCCATCACTGCCCTTTGGTCTGGCTCTTCCTGTAGACTAAGCTCCCTGAGATGCTGACCCGTGTACCATTTTATCCCTGGAATCTGACAGTATCAGGAAAAGAAAGAAGAAAGGAAGAAGGAAAGGAAAGAAAAGACAGAGGAAGGGAGAAAAGAAGGAAGGGAGGAAGGGAGAAAAGAAGGAAGAAAGGAAGGGTGACATGGGCAAATTTGTGTGGCTAGACAGCCTGCCCAGCTCATGGCACGCGCACTGTGGGCTGAAGCTGACCTCCATCCTCTCCAAGACAACTGCACCCAGAGCCACACCTAGCCATTCAAGCTGTGTTTCCCACAGAGGTACCACTGGTTGTTGGGGAAAGCAGTTCTTCATTGGTTGGGATGTCCCGTGTATTCAAAGACATTTATCACCCTAGGGCCCTCCTCATCAACACCGGGAGTAGCTCCCAGTCATTGAGAAAATCCAAAACATCCCATCTCTGGATGCCCTTTGGGTGCTGTCCCTGGTTCCTCTGATCACATCTTTCCCCCTCACAAAATCGTGCTTGGGTGCCACCGAGCACTTGTAACTGATGGCTAACATCCATAGGATACCTTCTCCGTGACAGGCATTTTTCTTTTCTTTTTATTGTTGGTGGCCCTGGGTGTCCGTTGCTGCAAGCGGGCTTTCTCTGGCTGCGGTAAACAGGGGCTACTCTTCATTGCAGTGCACGGGCTTCTCTTGTTGTGGAGCAGGGCCTCTAGGCTCACTGGCTTCAGTAATTGTGGTGCACACGCTTGGTTGCCCCTCGGCAAGTGAAATCTTCCCAGACCAAGGATTAAACCTGCGTCCCCTGCATTGACAGGTGGATTCTTAACCACAGGACCACCAGGGAAGTCCAACGGGCACCACTCTAAGCACTTTATCTGCATTCATTCATTTGCTACTCAGAGCAATTTTTATTGTAAGGTGACTCATGAGTTTACAGATGAGGACATTGAGGCTCACAGAAAGCTAAGCCCCATGCCCAGAGCACAGTCCCTAAGGGGCAGAGTCAGGATTCAAACCTGGATGAGTCTGACTCGAGCCTACACTCTTGACCACGACCCCAGATTCCAGGCTGTGCTTAGTCGCTGAGTCGTGTTCAATTCTTTGCAACCCCGTGGACTGCAGCCCTCCAGGCTTCTCTGTCCACGGGAATTCTCCAGGCAAGAATACTGGAGTGGGTTGCCCTGCCCTCCTCCAGGAGATCTTCCCCACCCAGGGATCGAACCCAGGTCTCCCGCATGACAGGTGGATTCTTTACCCTGTGAGCCACCTGGGAAACCCAGGCTCCAAGCTTGCAACCCACTCATGCTCCAGAGCTCATGCAAACCCACCCCACCCCAGCTGCCAGAGCTGGTGGGCCACTCACCGCCGCCACAGCGCACTCACATTTGTTGCTCTGTTGAAGCTCCTCCTGAAACGTCCTTCTCTCATTCACCACGAGTTAGGTGTTTCTCAGCCTCAGAGTTCCCACTTAAATAATGCTTTCTTCATGAGGCTTGCAAACTTCCCCCAGGCAGAATAAACCAGGCCATTCCCTTGTCTGCCAGTGGCCCCATAGACACGTCCCGGCGAAGCCCGCAATGCAGGCTGCCTTGGAGCCCAGCTGCTTTGTGGGTGTTTCTGCATGGCTGGGCCAGCTCTGAGCACCTGGAATCTGTCCCCAGCATGTGCTGGTGGCCCAGCCTTGTTCTCCCAGCCATCGCCAGCTGTCTCGCTGTATCACTCCACAGCTCCAGCTGGCCACGCTCTAAGCAGTCTCCCAATCTGCCATTTCTAGAGATAGCTTAGACCACCACTTTCCTCACTGGTGGCATCCAGGATCCCAGGACCACCACCAGGGTTGTGTCATTTAGCCTCAAGCCTTCCTGTCACCCAAGCTGGTGATGGGCAGCTAGGATCCAGGGTCATCACGCCTTCACTCTACCCTCCCCGTGGGCAGCCAGCCCTGTCCCCAGCATACATTTCCTTCAACACAAGGCTAATGCCCCTTCTCCCTCAAACTCCAATCTAGGTCCACTCCCAGCCATTAATAATAGCTGCACCATCGAGTAGTTCGTTACTCAGCAATTTGCAATCATTAATTAGTGGAAACTGCAGATTGGGGCCATGAAGGAGGATGGCATGATTAAGCTCGTTTGGAAATCAAGCTAATCGAGTGATGGAGAGGGACGGCTGTCTGGTCCGGAGAAGAGGCCTTCCTGTACTTGCTGAGCCAGCCTCTGGCCTTGGACCAGGTGTCAGATTTCTCCTGAGTGAAACAGGAAGAGGTGCCCGGAGATATTTCAGACTGTGAAACTGGAGAGCCTAGAAAGACACTCAGATAGATGTGAAAGACTAACATGGATACCATGACCATTGTTTAAACTGATATTTATTCCCAAGTTGCCCACTGCCCCCTTGAAACTCTATGGATCCTCTACCTCTCCTCTTAGCCCCAACCAACCTCTTTGAAGGATTAGAAACTCCTTGGGCACTATTCGCCTTTGGAAACTGACTTTGCAGACAGCATTTAAGGGAAAAGGGTTAAACAATCTTCCCCACCCCACCCCACCCCACTCTGGTGAAGGATGCTGAGTAGACATCTCTTCTCTCTCCCAAAGCTGAAAGAAAGATGCTGCTGCCCCCGCCCATATTTCTTCCCGAGGAGGCACAATTATCTCCTGCACTTCCTTTTCCAGCGAGCAACAAGATGACACACCCCTGATATATGAGCAGCCGGCGGGCGCCCTGTGCTGGATAAGGACGCATCTGAGAGCTGCTGCCCCTAAGTCATCCTTCCACCCCTTCATCTCTGGGGACAAATCTCAATGCAGAAGGCAAAATCCAAACAGTCTGGCAGATCCAGGGCAGGCTCCTGGTCCCTCCCCACCTCCCCCAGCTCCCAGTCCAGGACCCAAGGCCTAGAGTTCCTTCCCCAGCAGGTAGGATGATGACCCAGAGGTTTGCAGCCTCCACTTACTATAGCCCACCTCCTAGGTCTCCTCCCATTCCAGCACAGGGTGTCTCCTCTCTACGCCTGTGCCCAGGCTGTGTTACTAAATACCACTTAGTAACTTCATTATCTGGTCATTCAGCATGCATCAAGTGTCTACTGTTGGCACTACTAATAAAACACTGACTAGGATGAGATTAACAAGCTCCTGCCTGGTGTAACAAAGGAAGACTGTCTCACCGACAAGTAATTAAAATGTAGCGTGGTGGGCGCGATGGTAGAGAGAGAGCTCCAAAGGACCCCTGAAGCATGGGGTTGGGTCCCGGAAGATAAAGAGAAGTTCAGCAGGTGGATAAGTAGCTGGGAGAAGGTTGTTTGCAGCAGAGGAATTAGCACGTGCTGTGGTTCAGCCATAAAGAAAAGGCACACGTGGGGACTCGGAGCAGTCTGCAGTTGCTGGATTGTGAGGAATAGAGTAATAGTGAGATGCAGACCCTCAGGGTCCCCCTGTGCCAAGGGGCGTGCAGCACGGCCACTGGTGATTGTGAGCAAACACTTGCCCTGGCCTAAGTGAAGGACGGCTAGATGGGTGACAGAAGTGAGAGTGGTGGCAAGGGTTCAGGGGACCTTGGTCCACGCGAGAAGGGCTGAGGCTGGAACCAAGGCGGGGCAGTGAGCACGGTGAGGATCAGTGGACTCGAGACATCCAAGAAGGACAATATATCCCCTGAAATCCTACCCAGTCTTCACAGCCCAATTCAAATACCCCCCTCTGCATGCAATGTCTCTGAGTCCTCCACACCTACAATAACGGTCTCTTTGTCCTATCCGCACATCATGGACCTCTTTGTCAAATCAATAATCACATTCTGCCCTGAGTTAGAGGGATCTCACTCGCCCCAGCTCCCCCAAATACTGCCTGAAAGTAGGGACGATGTCTTATCTTCTCAGAGCCTGTGCATTGATTGTGGTTGTCAGGTCAAATCAAAGTGAAATACAGGGAGGCTGTAATTCTGGCACGTGGTCCACAGGTGGACAGGATGCCCCATGAGGGAGAAAACTCACTTCTCGCCCTGGGAATGCTCAGGCATAGACTGGCCTTCCATCCTTGGGGGTCCTGCAGTTGGGGCTCAAGCAGGATGTGAGGCCAGGAGGCACACCCTCAGAGTCCACATACTTTAGAGGGGCTACCCTCCCTTTCCCCAGAGAGGGAGAATCACTTACCCTGGGTTACACAGCAAGCCCACACAGGGTGCAGATGGGTACCTGGCCAGAGTCCCCCCCACAAAGTGGATGGACGCCGTGTTCAGGAGCTTGGAGTCCCTTTTCTGGAGGCAATATGATGCCTGTCCACTACCCTTTCCCTACCAAATCCCCAAGTAATGTGGCCTGAGCAGGAACTGTCTAGTGTGACATGGAAGTTTCCCTGGCTCCTAGATGTTAACCCTACCACCCCAGGGCTGGCATGAGGGGGGAAATCTGGAGAGAAAGAGACATGGCAGAGGTCAAAGTCCAGTGAACAGAATGGTTGCCAAAGAACTCAGATGCAATGACCCCTTCTTGGATTCAACGAGTATTTGTTGAGTGCCTACTGAATACTAGCCCCTGGGATTGGTCCCTATCTCTACCCACTCAGGCAGGCTACAACACCTCTGCTCTGACACTGAAAACCAAAACGAGAGTGAGGGAGAAACAAAATGCACTGAGGTTCTCTGATTATCTTCGGGCTTTGTACATCAGCTTCTCTCAAACTTCAGAGTGCATAACCAGTCACCTGGGATTTTGTTATAATCACATCCTGGTTCTTTAGGTCTGAGCTGAGGCCTGAGATTCTGCATTTCTAACAAGCTCCCAGGTGATGCCAGTGCTGCTGGTATGCAGGCCATGCTGTGCAAGGCTGAACCTCCTTTCCCTCCCACAAAAGGAAAAAAAAAAAAAACTAAGAGTGCTGGGAGCCCATTTTACAGATGAGGAAGCTGAGGCTCAAGGAGGTAAAGAACCAAAGAAGGGAGTCCTCACGCCCAGGAACTCTGGTGGGGAGGCAGAACACATACTCAGAGAAATCACAGGCTGGTGGAGGAAGATATGTCATTAAGAGGCAGCCCCAGGTCTGATGAGAGAGACAGAGTTTTATCCTGGGTATGCTGCCAGTAGGATGACAAGTATACAGCCTAACCCAGTGGGAGTCTCCCAGTCTTGTGGGGAGACAAGCCCTTGCCTTGGGAGCCCCAGTCTGTTTGTTAGGGCACAGACTCTGTTCTTCGGGAGCTTCCATCTGGCTCAGAGACCCAGGGAGAGGAGAAGGGAACGACCAGCTCCTGACTCATGCTCCAACACAAAGTTCTGCTGCCCGCATTGGAGAGGAAATGCAGTGGACAGAGGGATCATGGGGAGTCCCTTCCCAAGCCACTCTCAAAACCCAGCCTAGAGCTTCCCTGCTAGTCTAGGGGTTAGGAGTTTGCCTGCCAATGCAGGGGACACAGGTTCAATCCCTGATCCAGGAAGATCCCTCACGCCACAGAGCAGCTAAGCCGGTGTACCACATCTGCTGAGCCTGTGCTCTGGAGCCCACGAACCGCCACTCCTGAAGCCCTTGCACCTACAGCCCGTGCTCCACAATAAGAGAAGCCACCACAATGACACACCCTTGCAACGCAATGAAGAGCAGTCCCTGCTCATGGCAACTAGAGAAAACCCACATGCAGGAACAAAGAACCAGCACAGCCAAAAATAATAATAAAATTAATAAATAAATCTAAAAAAAAAACACACAAACACCCCAGCCTAGATGCATGGAGCTGTTACCCTGGAGGGTGGCCCCCAAGCCTGGGTGGGCCCGGCTATTGAACACTGTAAACATCACGCTTTCTTGCGGCCATTAGGCCCATAACAGCTCCCATCCATCCTCAACCTAGCCCTGCGACAGCGATCGCTGATGGCGCAATTAGGCGACAGAGAGTGGGCCGTAAATTGTGGGTGCGGCCGTGCTTCTGCCAGGCAAACTGAGGAGCGCCCGCCTGTGCTCCCGCATCCTGGGCTCCAGTGAGGAGGGGTGCTGGTCCTCAGGACCCCTGTCCCCACAGAGACTCCCTCAGAGGCTGCGGTCCTGTGCACCAGAAAGCCTTCTGCCTGTTAGGGCCCACAGGAAACCGGAAAGCTCTTTGAATTGCTCTACCCCGTGGGTATGTTTGTGCCAGAAAGCTCTGGGGTGCCTCCCCTGAGCTTTTTTAGGGCCAGCCACTAACAGCTGTCACACTGTGTCCCATGGACGGCCAGGTCCATGCCTCCTGAATGCATCTGTGTATAATTGGGTCTAGCACACCCTGGACACTCCCGGTTAGAGAGTGTACATTCTAGCCCCTGGTAAGGTTCATCCCCTGATTCCCTGGGCAAAGTGCCTGCTTTCTCTAGACCCAGTTACCCATCTATCAGATGAGGGGAGAGTTTGCAAACTGGAGGCCCACTGGCCCCACCGGTTTTTTTTTTTTTTAATGCTTCACAAGACCAGGGAGGGGGAGGCTTTAATTCAATTGTTTGGCAATTCTTATACAACAGGGCTTCCCTGTGACTTAGATGGTAAAGAACCTGCCTGTGATGGGGGAGACCTGATTTTGATCCCTGTGTCGGGATGATCCCCTGGAGTAGAGAATGGCAATCCACTCCAGTATTCTTTTTTTAAATTATTTTATTTATTATTTTTGGCTGTGCTGGGTCTTCGTTGCTACGAGGGTTTTTCTCTAGTTGCAGCGATCGGAGACTACTCTCTAGCTGCGGTGCATGGGCTTCTCCATGCAGTGCCTTCTCTTGCTGGGGAGCACCAGGTCTAGGGCATGAAGGCTTCAGTAGTTGCAGCACATGGGCTAGTAGTTACGGCTCCCAGGCTCTATGGCACCTCACTCTTCAGATCTCAGCTTCCACATCGCTTTCTCAGGAAGGACTGCCCCAAACTTAGAATCCAGATGAAATCTCCATGCAGGGCCACCTCCCAGCACCTCACCCCTTTCCCTTCATGGCACCAATTGTGCCTGTTATGATTTAGGCATTTGTGGGGTTATTAACTAACGTCTCCTTCCCCACTGGCATAGGAGCCCTAGGGGCAGGGTTCAGATGAGTTTTACTCACCTCTACATAGCCACCCTTTAGCACAAGGCTTGGTTACACAGTCATTGAATGAATAGATCACAGAGCCGCTTTTGTCTGCAGGAACTGAGCTAAAATATAGTCTCTTTCCTGCAGTAGGCTCATGACTGTGTTGGCTAGTTAAACTCCAGTTTAGCTGAAGTTAAAAGTAATCCAATCCTCCCCTTCTCAATTAAAAAAAAAAGTTGAGTGAAGATTCTGAAGCTAAAATCATCCAGAGATTGGGGCAGACCCAGGGCTGGAACTCAACTCCTCTGCTTCCCAATCCAGCCTCCTCTTCCCTCTGTGGTCTGTCATTTCATCTGCCTGTTAATGGCCACGCACACACCCACCCCCATTATCCCATCAGCCCTGCTCCACCATCTCTATTGCTCCATTTAACCCCCTAGGGTTTCTGTTTGCTGTGACTCTATCCCGTTGCTTTCCCGAAGACTGCTGTCTGGGCCTCCTTGCATCTCTGAGTGTGGATGAGCAGGAAGATTTAATGTGGCTGGTTTGGTATTTGTCTCTGCAAAGCAAACCCTTCCCCTGCTGGGAAACTCATCATCACCAAGCATCAAGCTCAAGCTGAGCTCCACTTAGCTGTTTGCAAATGGCGGTGGGGAGCAGGGGCATGTGGGTGTGTGAGTGAGAGGCTTGAAGCCCAGAGAGGGGGCCTGAGGCGGAGGGGGGGCTTGTGAGAACCCACAAAGGTAGGGCAACTGCAGGGAGGCAGCTGAGGTGTATATAGGCACGTGAGGATGGCCGGCTCGCTGCGGGCAATGCACCAAGGGTACAGGTCTGCCCTGTCCAAATCACGTCCCTAAATTCATCATCTTCTTTTTATGTATTCACCTGTTTTGGGCTGTGCTGGGTCTTTGTTGCTGTGCGTGGGCTTCTCGTGGCAGTGGCTTCTCTTGTTGCAGAGCTCTAGAACACAGGCTCAGTAATCATGGCGCACCGGCTTAGCCACCTGCAGCCTGTGGGATTGTCCCAGACCAGGGATCAAACCCGTGTCCTCTGCATTGGCAGGCGGATTCTTTACCACCAGACCACCTTTGACTCACAAGCAGACACATTGGTCATCACAGACTTGGTCATCACAGTTTCTGTCCTATATCCAGGCAACTTCGGGGAGTGGATCCGTTATCTCACCAGCTGTGAGTCCCAGGGAATTCACCTAATCCCTCTGGGGCTCACTCAACTCATCTTGACATGGGAACCTGTGAAGTTGCCCTTGGTATGTAACGTGATCACTCATAGACACACCCAGTGAAGGGCTCACACATCACTGGGCCCGTGAGCAGCGTGCCCTCCTCTCTGTAACATGTGTCCATACTCCCTACCTTGACTTATACAACAGTGAGGCTCACCCATCAAGACTGGCCCGTGACTACCAAGGAGGCCATGAAGGAGGTCAAAATGGGATGAGGTGGGTCGTGGCCACGCCAGCATTTCGGGTCCTCATCCAGCCTCACGCCGTCCCTCCTTGTTCCTTCCTGATGCCAATATTCTCTGAATCGCAGGTAGGGTAATTTATTCTGTGGTCTGAGTGTCTTCTGCTCATCCCCCTGCTGCTGTATCTTGTCTTAGTCCCCCTCCCCTCCACCCCACGAACAGAGAGACAAAATACCCACAGACGAAATGAAAAGGATGGAGAAAAAAAAAAGAAAAAGAAGAAGAGAACAGAAGAAGGGGACAAAATCCTGCCACTATCTCAGCCTCCCTAATTGAATGACTCTCCTACCTGACTCTCCCTGTCGGTTCCCATGTTCCTTCATTCCCTCTGACAGCCCTTAAAATCGTCCCCCCATCTCATCAAATCCCTCCCCTTTCCTCCCTGCTTGTTCTCTAAGCTGCAGATTACTTTTTCATAAAATTCAATTTCTAGCCATTCTCATTACTTACTCACTTAATGTGGCTGGCAGGGGGGAGGGGGAGCGGAGGGGGGTGGGGGCGGTGGTGTTCCGCGCAGCACTTATCCAGCCTGGTTACCCAGGCCCCTCGCTGAGGTGTATTAGAGTCTGACACGAGCAGATAATGGACTTCTGTCCCACGGAGGGAGCCAGCAGTGGCGTCTTTGGAGATTGCAGCATCGCATCGGAGGGTGGCCAGGCTCACAATTGTCTCCAGTGACTCTTCTCCTGCTGGGAAGAGTCTACTGGGAGAGCCATTTGTTCAACAAATATTTGCTGAGAGACTTTTATAGACAAGGCACTCTATTCGGTGTTGGAAGTGTAGCCATAACAAGAGAGGTCCCTTACCTGGACCTGGTGGTCAGGGAAAATTGGGGAGGAAATGAAAAATCTGAATGGGAATTAACAAGCTCAAAGGGGGAAATCAATATATCTTAGCTTGGCTTCCTCTCAAAACAGAGCCTGAAACAAGGTCCTGTGAGCAGGTATTATGCCTGGGAGATAATCTCAGGGAACTAGAGCAAGGGAGTAGGGGGTGTGAGGCGGGCAAAGAGAGAAAACCAATCAAGAGGAGATTATTGACCTAGTTATTTCTACAGAAAACTCAGGGCTGTCTGAATAACCATGCAGGATGAACCTCAGAACTATCCTTTTGAAGGAAGGAGGCTGGAGCATTCGCCTGACTCCCGTCCCCGTTGTTTGAGGGTGGTCCTCAGAGGGATTCATTTTCCTGCACTTCCCATGCTGCACATGGGTGGGCTGCACACACCTCTGGCTTTAGGGAAAGCCCTGAGTCAGAAAAGCAGAGACGCTCCTGTGTATGCTTGAGATAGGATGCTGGCAACAGGCTCAGATTTGTTCACGGGAGCTGCACTGAAATCAGGTCCGCTAAGGGGATGAGGCAGGGGCTACAGAAAGCGTTCGCTACAGTCCACCCCTTGTAGTGCTCAGATCTGCTCATTTTGCATTTAGTTGCTCAGTCATATCCGACTCTTTGCGACCCCATGGACTATTGCCCTCAAGGCTCCTGTGTCCCTGGAGATTCTCCAGGTAGGAATACTAGAGTGGGTTGCCGTGCCCTTCTCCAGGGGATCTTCCCCACCCAGGGATCAAGCCCAGGTCTCCCACGTTGCAGGCGGATTCTTTACCATCTGAGCCACCAGGGAAGCCCAGAGACCATTTGCACTTAGTCGCTCGGTCGTGTCCGACTCTTTGCGACCCCTTGGACCGTAGCCCAGCAGGCTCCTCTGTCCATGGGGATCCTCCGGGCAAGAACCCTGGAGTGGCTGAACTAAAGTTATTCAGGCAGGACAGTTAGTGGGTCAGGGTATGATACCAACTCCCACAACAGGTTCTGAGGCTACAACCGATATTCGTAGATTGTATCCTGTACTACTGATACTGCTTTTCCTTCCCCTTCCGTCAGTCCTTCCGCTGGCCTGGTTCGGTTGCCTTCTCCTCCGAAGGGTGAGCCCTTGCTTTTTACCTTCCTCGGGCAGCGTTGCTGCAGCTGCCCATTCAGTACCACCATCAGGCGTGGAAACTGCATGCCTGTCCCGGTGACTCCATGGGCTCCAGGCTGAGTCCTCCCTGCCCTCCACCGGGCAGCGGTAACCCCAGCTCTTTGCGAAAATCATGGTCAGTTACCCCCACCCTCTCTTGGCTCGCTATCCCACTGACATGAAGAACCCCACGTGACCAGGCTCGCTCACAGTGTCGTCCGGAGTGGGGTCCTGCAATATCTGCTGGTAGAACCAGAACCTTTCCTGCACCAAAGCCTGGAGTTGTGGCAACAGAAAGCACACATTCTCCACGAACGTCACTAGAAATGATGACTCTTGCTGCTGTTCTTGAGTCGCTCAGTCATGCCTGATTTTGTGTGACCCCATGAGCTGTAGCCCACCAGGATCCTCTGTCCACGGAATTTCCCAGGCAAGAATACTGGAGTGGGTTGCCATTTCCTTCTCCAGGGGATCTTCTCAACCCGAGGATAAAACTCTCACCTCCTGGAGCAGACAGATTCTTTACCACTGAGGCATGAGGGAAGCTCAGAAATGATGGCAAGTGGAACCAATTCTACTTCCACCCCTTGTTTTCCAGACACAGGTATCCTAACTTTGGGACACACAGCTCCATACTTTAGCTGTTGAGTCAATACATATACCATACCCTGGAGGGCAGTACCAGAACCCTACAAAGTGTCTTTCACAAACTGGCACCTCCCCTAAACCTTCAATAGACTATTCCAGTATTTAGTCAGACCAGCTGCTTCCGAACGGTGTGTATATAGTAGGACAAGTGCGTTACATATCTCATAACCCTGCTGACCCTTCACTATGAAATGAGTCTCCTAGTCTGAGATGATGTATTTGTGGGATCCCAAGCTGATAATTCGGGCGCAGTTTAACCCCTCAAATTGCAATACTAACAGAAGTTTTGCAAATAGGAACAATAAACCTAATGAGGAGGCCAAACGGATGAACTGAACAGGGATACAGTGGAGACCACAACCCTGCACATTTTTTTCTTTTTTTTATTATTGTTTATTTTTAATTGGAGGATAATTGCTTTACAGTGTTGTGTTAGGAATCAGCTGTAAGTATATATATATTCCCTCCTTCCTGAGCTTCCCCCCGACCACCTATTCATGACCCTCCAGGTCATGTTTTAGATCTTTGCATGTTTATTTGCTCAGTCGTGTCTGTCTCTGTGATCCCATGGACTATAGCCCACCACGCTCTTCTGTCCACAGAATTCTCCAGGAAAGAATACTAGAGTGGTTTGCCATTCCCTTTTCCAGGGTATCTTCCGTACCCAGGGATCAAACCTGAGTCTCCTGCATTGCAGGCTAATTCTTTACCATCTGAGCCACCAGGGAAGCCCCTTAGATCTTTGAGGGTGGCACTAATCTCTGCAATTCCACCTGCCTAGCTTCTGACTTTCTTGGTTACGGGAGTTGGGGGGCAAGGGGGGAGTTCCAGAAAGATTCCATCTGGCTCTCTTACCATAAAAACTCTTACATCATAGTGAGGGCACCAGCGTGAGTGTTCTGCCAATATCTAAGTACACCCATCCCTATAATGCACACAAGGGTAGAGAAATGTCTGAAAGAAAAGCCTATGAGCCAATTAGAGGTACTGTAAAGTGAACAGAGTCAGGACTCCATTTATCAGCTGGCTCTCACATGCCCCCAGTCTAAACTGGGAGACATTGAAAGTATTATAGGTTCCCTAGCATCAGTGATAGTTCAGACCTTGCATCCAATAGCCCTCAAAAGGTCTAGCTATTCCTCTTTCTTTGGTGAATGGTGATGGGTCCCTTTAGGAAAAGATTAAGGAAATATTTATTGTTTATGCTGTGGAGGCAATGCAAGCTCTTCCTCAAGAGGACTTGGTCTTTCCATCAGTTATGGGCTCTGGGTTTAAGAACTAGCTCAGAACTGGAAAGTGAGTGAAAAATCGTGATTTTCTATTGCAGAGGCTAATACCAGCCATCAGTTGTTGTTTTTTAATTTCTCCCCTTCATACAAGTCATAGAATCCCCTATTTGGCCACTACCTACCTCTATGTCCCTAGGAACAGCACAGTGTATTGTCAATCACCCAGTTCCCTGAGTTTTGAGGCACCCTAGTGGCCACTCTGATCTTGCTTCTCTCTATGATAATTATGTCCACCTGCAGACCTCAGCTAGTCCAGAACCTTCTTGCTCCCACTGACACAAGGGAACTCAGTTCCATGGCCACATCCGCTACTGTTAGCTCTAGCCTTCAGAGGATAGCCGTCTGCTCAGTGATGCTAGAAACCCCCTCACTCATACATTCCTGATGGATTTAATGGTGAATGTCCTCGGACTTCCCTGGTGATCCAGTGGTTAAGACTCCGTGCTTCCACTGCAGGGCACACAGGGTTGATTTCCGGTTGGGAAGCAAAGATCCTGCATGCCACACGGTGTGGCCAAAAATAAAAATTATTGTTTTAAAAATGGTGTGTCCTATTGGCCCTCCCAGGGCACATGGATTTAGGTGGTGGGTTTCTTGGTTTCATGTCATAAATCCATTCTAACACAGCCACGTCCCTGAGTCTTCTGACCCCATCCTCAGTGCTCTGCCAAGGCCATGCTGACATCCTCAAGGGGCCTTTGCAGTGGCAAGTTAGGACTGGCTCCAGGAGGCCTTGCCAGAACATTAAATCCTGAGTCATGGGAGAGTGTCCCCATGTCAATAAATCTGCTTCCAGCCTATATTCCACCCCACTCCAAGTCTTAACCCTCAAATTCCACTTCCATACAGATTTCCCAGTTTCTACTCTTCTGTATCAGCTAGATCCTCCTGCAACTCTTTCAGTGAATAAGCTATTTCCTCCCATAAGAGAAGTAATGTGTCTTCCCTTGAGCTAGGCTAAGATCCAACTTCAGTTATTGATCTGGGTGGAGGTGGAGAGTAGATCTTGAGGTTGGACAAGAGTCACCTTCCAAGCAGTTGCCTTTGGTCAAAAGGAGATGCAGATCCACTCCAATAAGGGGCAGGGAGCTGCGGCTATCAGTCAAGAAGGTTCAGGGCAAGCTGGGAGTTCCGTGTCCTAAGGCGCGTCACTGAATATCTTCGTCTCATCCTCAGGATCCCACTCCTCTTTCAGACCTGACTTGATCTGAGGAGACCTGCAGGGATTGCACACTCAGTCTCCTTTACAGTCCTGCTCCCTTATCATTAACTCCCAGGCCTGGGTTCTGGCACTGTCTGCCCTCTAACTTTGCCTCACCCAGTCCTTGGAGTGAGAATCTCGGGAATTCAGATCCTTCAGTACATCAGAGGTTATTACACCCCCACCAGGCACCTGCAGTGGTAAGGGATGTTCCAGAATCTTATGCAGAAGATGTATTCTCTAGGCTGCTTCTAGTATCAACTATCAGGCTTGGGATTCCCCTAAAAGCAGAACTTGAGACAAGGTATTAGGTACAGGTAGTTTACTTGGGGTGGGGGTGGGGGGGGCGGCTTCCCCAGTGGCTTAGCGGTAAAGAATCTGCCTGCAATGCAGGAGACACAGGTTCAATCCCTGGGTCAGGAAGATCCCCTGGAGGAGGGCACAGCAACCCACTCTGCTATTCTTTCCAGGAAAATCCCAAGGAAAGAGGAGCCTGGAGGACTACTGTCCATGGGGTAGCAAAGAGTCAGAGACGATTGAGTGACTGCACATGCATGCCGTTTATCTGCGAGATGATCCCTAGAAACCAGAGTAAGGAGTAGGGACAGTGAGACAAGAAGAAAAGAGGGAAAACAACAAAGGTACTTGTTTGAGCTAGTTTCAATGTAAACAATTGAGGTTCCATCCTACTGGGACCCTTCCATGGTATATAAGACCAGGCGGAATATACTTTAGAATTGTTTCTCTAGGCTTGAGGTGGGGCCTGAGTTCACTGACTCCCTTCTAGTGCCCCCACTGATGTAAACCGCCCTTCCTCTCCATTCCAGACTGTGCCCGTGTGCATGCTCAGTGATTTCCTTGGGTTCAGAGAGACCAGTATCTGAAAAACAGGAAGGGAATGCAGCCCATGTTTGAGATGGGGCAATAAAGGGATAATGGAAGAGTCTGACTTCCCTGGTGTCTCAGACAGTAAAGCGTCTGCCTACAATGCCGGAGACCCGGTTTCGATCCCTGGGTCGGGAAGATCCTCTGGAGAAGGAAGTGGCAACCCACTCCAGTATTCTTGCCTGGGAAATACCATGGAAAGAGAAGCCTGGCGGGCTACAGTCCATGGGGAAGCAAAGAGTCGGACACGACTGAGCGACTTCACTTCACTGGAACAGTCCAGGACAGCTACACTGAAACCAGCTGGGCTGAAGGGGTATGACATGAAATAAAAATAATAATAATAATAAGCATCTGCAACAAATAATGTTTCTGACAGCAGGAACAGCATGTGCAAAAGCCTGACAGAGAGAAAGATGTTTAGAGCACCAAGGATTTGAGGGGGAAGAACTTGAGACAGAAGGGATAATCTCTGATCCAGAAAGACTCTCACAGGCTGTGTTAAGATTTTGAAATTCATCCTGAGAGAATGTGAACACCATTTAAGGGTTTGAAGCAGGGGAATGAAATGACGATGAATTTATTGTAGATCTCTGTGGTAAAAGCCACTAATTGTTCCCAATACCACCACTCACCTTCCTCAGTGCCTCTGGTTTGTCAACAGGCATATGACTGGCGCCCAAGTCTCTCTTGCATCTGGGTGTGGCCACGTGACTCAGTTTTGGCCAATGGGATATGAGTAGAAATGGTGGGTATACTGTCCAGGAAGTGTCCTTAAAGGGAATGTCCTCCTCCTTGCTGGCTGGATTGCAGATGTAATAGCTGGAGCTGTGGCAGCCATTTTGGTCCATTAGGTGGCACCATGAAATCAGCAAAGCACTGAAATAAAAAGGAGCTTCAGTACCTGATAATGCATGGAGCAAAGGCACCGTGATCTAGCCCTGAACTGCTCACCTGAAGACTTTTCCATATAATTTGAGTCTCTCTTACTCACACTGTAAATTCTAACTGACATAGGGCTGTGGAGTGAATGCAGACACACCAGTTAGAAACTTATTGCAAGAATCAAGGCAAAGGATGGCTTGGCCTGGAGTGGCACAGTAGAAATGGAGAGAAGTGAATGAATTGGAGATATTTTTGAGGTTAAATCTATGGTTTGATGTCTGTGGGAGCATATATGGGGTAAGAGAAAAGGATAACTCTAGGTGATGCCCAGGTTACAGGCTTGAGCAAGGAGGTGGTGGTGGGGCCTAGATTGGGAGTGGAGATTAGGTGAGCAGATACTCCCTGATCCTAAGTGGGGACTGAGATACCTGGTACCAGGTCCCCAGAGGTACCTGTTCCCATGAAGGAGATCTTGAACCAGCTTCCAAAACAAGCTCAAGACTCACCTTTTCAGTAAACCTTCTCAGATCATCCCTGTATTCCCACCCTCAGGACCATTCAACTTGTCCCTTGCATTTGACATACCCAACATCCATTTTCAGTGTTTCATATGCAGCTCAGAGAATCTCATTGAGCACCAAGTCTATGTTCTGCATAGGATGAAGAAATGGTTTGGTTGGAAGCAGAGTAAACTCAGGTAAAAAGTGTTAGACAACAGGGATAGAAATAAAGCTGAAGTCTCCCCTCTCAGGTGATTCACAGGAAAGATGGTAGATTAGTAAAGTGAATACTCTCAGTTTCAAAGAATCCATCAGTGTTCGTGTGTTCTGGGTACATGATTTCCCCCAAAGAAAGTGCTTGTCCCTGCATGAAAGGTTAGAGAAATCATCACAGATAAGGGGGCATTGGGGCCAAGTTGTGACATTAAGATAAAGGCAGACATTCCTGGCAAAGATACTTGCTGTACAAAGACTTCTGAGAGTGAATCCGTTTCAGGATTTCACAGAATTGTTAAGCATTTGAGTATTCCTAGAATGTAAATTTTTCATGGTTTTTGGAAGAAGGAGGGATTGAGAACTCAAAATGCAGTTTGAGACTTCCCTGGTGGTCCAATGCTTAAGAATCCACATGCCAACCAGGGGACCCGGGTTCAATCCCTGGTCCAGGAAGATTCCACATGCTGCAGGGTGACGAAACCCACGCACCTCATCTACTGAGCCCTGGTGCCCTAGAGCCCATGCTCTGCAACAAAAGTCACCACAATGAGAAGCCCGAGCATCACAACTAGAGAGCAGCCCCCACTCACGGCAACTAGCGAAGGCCTTCAAGCAGCAAGCAAGACCTAGCACAGCCAAAAATAAACAAATAAATGTTTTTTAAAGTGCAATCAGGACCCATGTCAAAGGGAACTCTATGAACTATATTATGTGCTCTGGATGGTAGTTATGGCAACAGAGGGGGTGGAGATAAAGAATTTTAGGCAGGAGAGTGCTGAGATATATAGCAAAGCAGTCATCATAATTACAATAATTGCTAACATTCATTGAGAGCTTCCTATGTGTCAAGATGGGTGCTAGGCATCTTACCTAGACCACCTCATGTACTCAACACCCAGTACGGTGAGGATCATTAGCATCCCCATTTTGACAGATGAGGAAACTGAGGTCCAGGCAGATTATGGAACAAGCCCAAGGTTACACAGCTAATAAGTGGCAGGGCTAGAATTCCAACCAGAGAGGTCTTCCTTCAGAGCCCATGACCTTAACCAAGATGCTAAGGCTAACACTGACATTCCCCCTATTGCTTATGTAATGAGATGTGGAATGAGATGCTTTTCTTTGCAACTGTGCTTTAAGTCATTTCATATAGAGCAGTGGGGAGAAGGGAGAGGTGGGTGTTTGTACAAAAGGAGTTTTCAATAAATATCTCTGACAAAGGGAGAAATTGAGACATAAGTATGGAATTCTAGATGGCTAAAATCAAATGCACTTTAGAGATAACTAGTCTAAATCTCTCACATTCACAGGGATGAAACTGAGGCTCAGAGAAGGGGATCACACTGACAGTTAGTGGCAGGATCTGACACTGATATTTTTCCTACGCTAACAGGGGAAGTTAGCAGTGCCCCCATACTCTGCTCGCAATGCAGGAGAGCTGGGTTTGATTCCTGGGTTGGGAAGATCCCCTGGAGAAAGAAATGGCAAAGCCCTCCAGTATTCTTGCCTGGAGAATCCCATGGACAGAGGAGCCTGGTGGGTTACCCTCCACAGGGTCACAAAGAGTAGGATACAACGAAGGAGCTAACACTTTCACTTTCCCATAGTCTGTTCCTTCCCACTCTGCATAGCACTACCTTTCTGGAGATATTAGCAAGTTACACTCACTCCCTGGAAGTAAAAGAACAGCTTTGTTCTTTTTCTTTTTAAACAGCAGAGCTCCCAGAAACAAAGTCAGAATCAGTCCCCAGAAACTTGATGTACACACTACGAAGTCTAGGGCCAGCAGGGAGTCAGTTGAAGGAAAAGCAAAACTCTCCCCAAAGCCATGACAGAGAGGACTTGAACTACAAAAGAAGGAAAGTTTGGCAGGTCAAACAAAGAGCTCCAGCCAAGTTCTTATGTGCCAGAGTGGGAGCAGGTGAGCCTGTCCTGGGCTCACTACCAACGTCCATGGTCAAGGTCAAAGCCAAGCAGACAGGTGCCCAGGGTTACCAATAGCAAACAGTCAGAACTCTGCGCCCAGCCAAGACATTGGTCCATCACACACACACACACATACACACACACACACACACACCACCCCAGGATGCCCGGTATCTTTCTAGTGTTTCCACAAGGAAGTTAAGATGCAAGACATTTTGAATGATGCAAAGGCAAGAAAGTGCACAAAAGTTTATGGGTTCTTTCTCCTTCGCTGACATGTCATGGTTATATTTGTTATATCTGTGCTCTGTACCCAGCCTGCAAGGGGAGCTCATGGAATGGTACAGAGGAAAGAGCATTGGACTGGCAGTCAGAAGTTTCTGGTCCTCTGAGCAACTGCTCTGTAAACTTGGACTTCTTATTTACCCCTTCTGAGCCTCCGACTACTGATCTGAAAGAAACTTGAAGGCTCTTTTGAGTTCTAGGATCTTATTAAATATGATGAGTTAGTCTCCTACCTTCCCCCTTCCAATAAACACCTATCACTCCCTCCCTTTGCTCTGGCTGCTCCTCTTACCAAGAATGCCCTCTCAGCTCCCCTCCCCAAATCAGAGTCCAGCTTTCTTCAAAAATCTTCTAATTAATCCCATGACAATACGCTCCTTACTATGGAGCCCCTTAGCAAGTCTGCTATTTCTCAAATAAGTTGTGTTACGGTTCTTCACACACGAGGGAATTGACTCGCCAACTGGATGGTGAGCTCCTCCAGGGCAAGGAGTCCCAACTCCAAATCGTTTCCCCCAAGGGTACTTGATAGATGTCGGATCACGCCATTCTATCCCTCAACCACCTTCAGTTGACTGCAGGCCAATGTCATTCATTCACTCAGCATGGATTTACTGAACACCTACTTTGAGCTGGTCACTGTGCTGGGTACTGGAGATACAACAGTGGAATCGGCACAGTCTCCCCCACCCTCCTCCAGCAAGGACGGTCCATTCCCCTTGCCTCCTCCTTTTGACTTATACTTTGGCCACCTGATGTGAAAAGCCAACGTATTGGGAAAGATTCTGAAGCTGGGAAAGATTGAGGGCAGGAAGAGAGGGTGGCAACAAAGGATGAGATGGTTGGATGGCATCACTGACTCAACAGACATGAGTTTGAGCAAACTCCAGGAGATAGTGAAGGACAGGGAAGCCTGGTCTGCTGTAGTCCATGAGGTCACAAAGAGTCAGACACAACTTAACGACTGAATAACAACAATGCTAAATCCTTTGCTGGGGTTTCCTCCTCTCCATTCCTTGCCATCTTTATAACTCCCAGAGAATGGAGAAGAGAAAGAAAAGAAGGAAGAGTGAGAAGAGAAAGCATAAAAGGAAAAAGGATTATCAGAAAACATAAACCCAGTCCAACTGCTAAGGGCTTAGAAAAACTCTGCCAAATTCCATCCTCCTGGTTGAGATCTAGAAACCTGCTGCCCAGTGAGTAGGTCAGGGGAGGGTCATCTAATGAAAGACAAAGGCAGGCCACCTCTCATTCATCCCAGAGATTCTCCCCTGCCAGGCACCACTCATTTTCCTTCCTGATTCATCCATTAACCCCACAGGCTGCTTATTGCTTCACTTGAGTGATACAGCTGAGTCAGAACACCCAGTTTAATGGCTGGATGAGCCAGTGGGTACCAGACACACCAACCCCCCATCCCTGGTATTTACCCTAATTGGATCAAAAACAAAACTCATTTTCCTGGCTTTTCCTCTAATGCATGCTACAGATGAGTGCTCCTAGTGATCACACCCCATCACCTGCTAGGCTGGCACACAGGATGCCAGCGGGCAGTGTCCAAAGGCCCAGCACCCCTTTTGCTGGCATCCCCGCCCACTCCCTTCCTGGCCCTGAATCCAGGACACGCACTCCGGAGCCAGAAGAAGGAAGGCTCAGCCTCCAGGGGACAGAAGGGGGTCCCCCCAAAGCATTGGGCATCCCTTTTGCGGAGCATTTACTTCCTCTGACTTGTCCCCGGGTTCTTGGGCTCTCAGAGGAGAAGATACTCTGGTGGGATGTACATACCCAGGAGCTCTTGGCTGCTGGGGCGGAGCACACATCAGCAAACCCTGCCAACCAGCAACCTTCTCTCCCCTGACTCCCAGCCATCCTCCCCCACAGCACCAACACACAGTGACGAGGGTGCTGGATCTAAGTCCTTCCCTGTCGGATTAGGAGGGCCTTGTGGGGAAGAACTTAACTACAGAACCATGAGCTCCCAAAGAACAGAGGCCACTCTTGTCTTCAGATTGGGGCCTCTGTGAGTGGGGGCCTTTTATTCCTCTCTATATTGGGGCACCTCCCCCACAAGACTTTACCCCCTCCATCAGACTGGGGATATGTCAAGGAAAGCTCTCTTCTCCCTCATAGACTGGAGGCTCCCCCAGGACAGGACCCACTAGATCCAGTTTCTGTAACCCCCACTGTGTGCCACATGCTTTCCGGAACAAAGACTGAGACCTGGTGTGAGGAGTGGCCAGCCCAAGGGAGGCGGCACGGCACCCCATCCACAAGGCCAGCAACTGAGACTGGGGTCACCTCTTCTGCACAAAACGACCAGCTGCAGGAATTAGGAAGAAGTGGGGTTTCCCTGGTGGCTCCGTGGTAAGGAATTTGCCTGCCAGTGCAGGAGACACAGGTTTGAGCCCTGGTCCAAGGAGATTGCCTGTGCCTCAGAGCAACTAAACCCAGGTGCCCCAACTACTGAAACCCACAGAGCCGTAGAGCCCGAGCCCCAGCTCACCACGACTAGAATAAAGCCCAAGCAGCAATGATGACCCAGCACAGCCAAAAATAAATACATTTTAAAAAGAAAATGGGTTGCCGGTGACCCTATTTAGGCAAAAAATAAATAAATAAATGAAAGAAGTGTCTGTGTCCAGAACAGGGTAGTCAGTCTCTGCACAGCCTTCAAAGCAGAGCTTCGAAATCAGAATCCCAGCTTTCTCGTGTGCAACCTATGTCACTAGGGCCAGCCCCAGGACCTCAGTTTCATAAACTGTAAAATAGAAATAACAAAGTCTACCTACAGGGATTTAGTGAGGCTCCTGCAACACGTGAGGCAAAGCTAGAGGACTGGGTGCTGACACCAGGCTGAGGGAAGAGGGGCCCTTCCATTGTAACACCCGCTCATTTCCTAGATTTCCTAGATTTCAGCAATCCCGTCATGGACCATTTCCAACTAGCAGTGTGGCGTCACTGAGAACAGAGCTGGGAAGAAATGTGCTGACCTGACTTTCGGGAGAGGGTCTGAGCTGGTTCCAGTGCGTCATCATTTAGAAGATGCGAGATGCTCAGGAAACTGTAATCTGTCATGTGCTACCTGGTCAGGTTACAGCTGTTCCTTTTTTTTTTTTCTTTTCGTTTATAATGTGTAAGTGTCACACTTAAGAGGGGCCTGGGCAAGCTGGAGTCGGTTTGTAGGAGGATGAGCTAAGGATGCTATGGTAGGGGCCAAACCAGCTGTTTCACCAAAGCATTTCCAGTCTCCTGTTGGACTCACAACCAGACCGTATTCCCAGCCTCCCTTGCGGCCGGGGCAGTCACGTGACTGAGTCCTGGCCAATGGAGTGTGGGCAAGAGTGCCGCCCATCGTCCAGACCTGAGCCTCTCACTGGCTAAGGGCGAGAACTTGACGGTCCTATGGGAGGGCAGAACCTAAGATGCCAGGAAAGGGGAACGTGGAAGGCTGAATGCCTGCACTGGACAGTTAGTTACAGGAGAAAGAAGTCAGCTCCTGTCCTGTGAGGGAAGCCACTGGGATCTGGGCGTGGTGGGTCACAGCAGTTACGAGCCACTCCGACTTCTACAAACGGACTCACAACCCCACCACTGGGGGACAGCTGCGGAACTGCTGCCCCGGAGAAGAGGAGGCCCAGCGGAGGACATTATACATTATCCTCAAATCAGCATTCTTGCCTGGAGAATTTCATGGACAGAGGAGCCTGACGGGTCAATGGGGTCATAACATGACTGTTAAGGCTGTCCTGTATGACCTCAGAGAGCAACTGTAGGACCAATGGGAGGAGAGTCCCAGGGATGCAGATCCAAGCTCAACACGCAGGATGGTGCAGGCAGAGCGAGACCTGGGGAGGTAGTGACGTGCAATCCCAGGGGCTGTGCCAACAGGCAGGAATGCCATAGAAGCTACTCGAACATCCGCTAGCGGCTTGACATCAGCTTCATACTTTGAGGCTGTCTTCAAGACCTTGGAGTCTGTGATTGTCGATCTATCATTTCCCACTAAGATGCTGCCTCCGCCATCAGACCTGAATCTTACAAAGGCCCAGGCTTGTTTCTTGAATGAGACAGAAAGCCCTCAGGGCAAAATTCCAATTCTCCTTCAGACTCACCCCTGTTCTTCTTAGCCCCAGCTCCCAACAAGGACCCCATGACCAAATGTGGGGACAAGACTCTGAGTTTGTGGAAGACCTGTTACTAGGTTTTTGGAGGGTTTTGGTGGGGGGTTGTGTGTGTGTGTGTGTGTGTGCAATTGTTATTGTTGTTTTGGCCGCACCCTGCAGCATGCAGGATCTTAGTTCCCTGACCAGGGATCGAACCCAGGCCCCCTGCAGTGAAAGCATGGGTTCTTAACCACTGGACCACCAGGGAAGTCCCAGCCTGGTTACTAGGGAAAGCTACCTTCCTGAGTGGGAGAGAGGGGTGGGGAATGAATAGACTAGGCTGAGCAGGGAGTGCAGACAGGAGGAGGAGACTGACCTGGAAAGCAATTTGAGATGGAGGAGAGGAGGGCCGGCTGCTCCCCAGCGTCCAGCAAAGGCAGAAATCTTCATCTCTCTCGGCTTCGACCGAGGAGGAAGGCTCAGCGGGGACCTCGGTAGCATAACCTCACAAGAAAGAAGCCCCGGCTGGGCTCTCCAGAGGCTTCTTGAGAGTCTGGGCTGTGTTGTCTGTCAGCATCCACACGTGTGCATGTGCGTGCATGCACACACATTCACACACCCTTCCAACCTCTGCTCCGGCCTGCTATCTCAACTATTTCCCAAAGTCAAGCTCCGAAAAGCACCCTGAGATTTCTAGGAGATCTGGAGGCTGGGTCCGGGGGAGTGACCGGGAAACAGAGAGAAAAGGTGTTTTCCTGAAAGAATCATTAAGCTGTGTGCAATCCTGAGGTCTCCTCTCCTGCCCATGCCCACCCCACCTCCACCAGGGCTTCCCATCACCACGAGCGCCGCATGAGGGCCAAATTGAATTAGAATAATTAACTTTTGGTCACACTTTTAATTTGGTGCCGGAAATAAGAGAGCTAATGGAGATTAAACAAGGCTCTGACGCTGGAGATCAGCCTGAAAGCTGCACAGGGAGGCCCCGGGCTCTGGGGGGCTGGAGAGGGGGGCGTGGGGGACACAGACAGCCAGAGGGAAGAGACTGGGCGAGAAGGACGCGGGGTGGGAACCACAGCCCGCCCGTGTGTGTTGACGCACGTGTCCCTGCTGTGTGCCCATGTGCACTCGCTGCCTGTGAGGAGGCCTGTGTGCCACAAAGGCAAATGTGCGCTCATGTGTGCCTGGACGTAGGAGGTTTGCACACACAAGTGGCTCTTTGTCCATGCGTGAGCGTGCATGTGCACACATTGCTTTAAATCCCGGGCAGGCAGAGCTGCCTGAGTTTTATGGGATCCTAGCAGTTCTGACCTGAAAGCGGCCTTCATAAATGCCTTCAGATCCACCGGCTGCTTGAGACTCTTCCACCTCTCTTTCCCCAGGAGAACACACACCCCATCAACCCATGCTTCCCCCGCTAACCGGGGGCTCACCACCACCGCCACCACCAAAGGCGTCCTGCAGAGCCTGGCCTGTGAGGAAGCACTTCCTTCCTCCAGCATTCACCCGTAGCCCTGGATCTGCCTCCAGGGTGGCACAGAGCAAGGCCTCTCCCGCTCCCTCGGCGTCACCAGAGGAGTGACTGTTCCCTTCTAGAAAATCTCTTCTCTAGGTGAGGCATCTAGGTTCTCCCCTAGGATCTGAAAGAAAGTGATAGTGAAAGTAGCTCAGTCGTGTCCAACTCCTTGCAACCCCATGGACTTATACAGTCCTTCTCCAGGCCAGAATACTGGAGTGGGTAGCCTTTCCCTTCTCCAGGGGATCTTCCCAACTCAAGGATTAAGCCGGGGTTTCCTCCATTACAGGCAGATTATTTACCAACTGAGCTATGAGGGAAGCACCCCTTTGGTCTTCCTCCTCAAAATGTGGGGCTTATTTTTCTGATTAAAGAAAATAAAAAGAGCTGTGACAGTATATATATATATATATGTGTGTGTGTGTGTGTGTGTGTGTGTGTGTTGGCTGCATTGAGTCTTAGTTGTAGCATGTAGGATCTTTCATTGAGGCACATGGACTTTGTATTGTTTAATTGCTCTGTGGCATGTGGGATCTTAGTTCCTCAACCAGGGATCAGACTTTCATCCCCTGTATTGGAAAAATGGATTCTTAACCATTGGACCACCAGGGAAGTCCCAATGACATTTTTTTAAGGGAGAGAAGAACCTCCCTAGATCCTCCAACAGGACTTCACCCAACGTAACATGTGCACTTGATACCAAGCACTCACACGCCAAGGCATGAAGGAGATGCGCTGGGGTACACACCAGAGACCCTCGGGCTCATCCGCTCCAGCCATGGTCAGACTTCACAGGGGTCAGAATCATCTGGTGGAATTTACTAACATACAATTCCCAGGCCCTTGCCCAGAGGTTCAGATGCTACAGGTCTCCAGGGGGCACCCGTCCTCCGCACTTTTAAGAAGCAGCCAGCTGACTCTGATGCACCTACCCAAGAACCGTCATTTGAGAACAATTGCAGTCATCCAGCCCTCTCATTTTACAGATGGAGAGACTGAGGCCCAGAGAGAGAGAGATGCTCAGAGTGAGGTAGAAACTAAGCCAGTACTGGTGCCCTAGCTTCAGCCCCCGGTGCTCCGTCCTACCACCCACCCAGGAGGAATAAACACAGACTGTGTCCCTCCCGTCCTGCTTCCCCCAGGGAGCCCATCTCCCCACCACAAAGCAGGGACATCCCAGTCTAGAACAGAAGCATCCTTCTTCAAATCTGACATTCCCATCAGTTCCTGCATGTATCCCTGGCCTGGGGGTCAGTAAGAGACAGGCAGGGATGAGCAGCCTTGCATCTGCTAAATAAAGTGGTCCCAGCTGAGGAGCTGAGATTCGTGGAGGCCATCACTGCATCAGAGGGACATTCCCTTCGGGCAGTGAGAAACAGATGGAGGGTCATCACTGAGGATGCCCAGGCTGGGAAGGTGAGTCAGACAGAGGGAAGTCAGCCTGGAGCTTCCCACCCGGAGAAGACAGGAGACACACAGGGCCTGGGAGCAGCCAAAGGTCTCACCTCCCCCAGAATCCAGAGTTACCTTCCAGAGGATCTGGCCACATCCATCTGCCACTGTCCACCCAGGGGCCTGAGGTCTTCTGATCACACCTGGCCCTACAAACACAGTGAACAGAGAGGACAAGGAGGACGTAAGATCACACAGCTTTTCAAGGCAAAGTCCAGTCTCCCAGCTCCTAGCCTGTGTCCTTTCCACTTTGCCTCGTGCTTGCTGTAAAGCAGCCAACACTGACTGGAATGATCTCAGATGGAGAATGAAGAAACAGGAATAATAAGGATAATCAGACCTTCTCCCAGCAAAATGAAAGTAAAACCAAAGCGCCTGAGACCAAGCCAGAAAAACACTGTCTCTCACCAACACTGAACTTCCTCGTTACCTACAACCATTGTCTCCCTCCCCTGGTCCCTGAGACACACTCATCTTCTAGGATTAAGTGAGAGCAAGCATACATCTTCAAAACTCAGAGTGCCCCAGACACTGAACGCAGGAGACTCAAAGGGAAGAAAAGGGAATTTGACTTCTTTCAAACCTGCTCCGTGATTTCATTTGGCCTGAGGTCTTCTTTCTCTTGAGCAGGGCACCGGGGCCAAGTTCCATTTCCAAGTCTGCTTTGAAGGTGAGATTCCCCAGAGGAGAAGGAAGGGCATCTCTGACTGCTTGGAAGTCACTCCCTGTCACCGTCACTCACCGTCTCTAGCAGCGACAGCCCCACCAGGCCCCAGCAGCTCTCAGCCTCATGGCCCTAGATGAGACAGGCCCGCCAGGCGCCCAGGAGGGCTGGGAGCTGTGGGGACCGATGGGAGAGGGACAGCAGAGGGAAGTGAGCGAAGGGAACTGCCCGGTCCTCTTGCCACGGCAGCGAAGAGGCAGCGGGATTCAGACCCCAGCCTGGGCAGGTCCTTCCTTCTCTCCAGCCCTGGGAAGGGTGTGAGCAGGGGAGGGAAAAGAGGGATCCTCAGGGCTGCACCCTGCCTGCAAGAGAGGGCTTGACAAGGAGACGGTCCAGCTGGGAGATGGGTGCTAAGGTTTCTGTCCGAAGCCAGCCCCCCACCCCGCTGTGCTCTTGGGAATAAACACCTCACTTTCTCAGGGCTCCACGTCGCTGGCTTCCTCCCCTGCCCTACTTGTGGAGGCAGAGAAGGAGGACGAGAAGGGAACAGGAGACACTGTACTGTTTTAAGTCCGGGGCACGGAGTCCTCCCGGCGCCTGCCCCCTGGCAGGCCCATCTGTCCTCAGCCCTCGTCTTCCCCATCCGGCAGGAGCAGCCCATCCAGGACCCTTCCCGACCCCCGATGCCCCCCACCCCACTTCTGCCTCCATCGAGCGTCTCTCCCACCTTCTCCTTTTCCCGTCCTTGCCCCCAGTACGAGCACTGACGCAAGAATCTTGAGTTCTAAATAAGACACAGTGATCGGAAGGCTGACCTCACCCAGAGATCAGGGGAGGCACCCCACACCCCAGCCCAAGAAAGTAGCTGAGTATCTGAGACCCAAGAGGTGAGTGAATTTGCCTACAGTAGAGGATTGCAGAGGCGTGTTCTTAGAGGGACAGCCTGTAGATGCCTCTGAGGTAGAAAAAAGCTCGACTCACTCATTCAAGGATTAAAAGGAGCCTCTAAAGAGAGGAATGATGGGAACCACGACACTTAGGAGGAATCAAGGGCCCTGGGGCTCCTTAGGTGTGGGGATGAGGGAGGAGGCACTTGTCGGGCCTTTCCAGGTAGACCCACTCTGTCTGGATCTAGAGGCCCCCGCATTTCTATGAAAGCTTAGTCAAAGCTCCTTAAGTACCTTAGCCTCAGGGGCCTTGCCTAGAGAAAAGGGAAAAATACCTCATAAGCTGGTGTGATGGTTTAAATTAAATGGCATTGGTCTGAACAGCATCAGCATCTAATACATACTTGACGGAATTACTTGTCTTGCCCACCCCTCCTCTGTCCAATTCAGAAGCTGGAATTGCAGATTCGGGCTCTCTTTCCTCTGGGGTGCACAGAGGTGAAGGTCAGCTGTCCCCGTGACTCCCACCCCTCCTGCCGAGTATAGCACGTTCTGAGAGCAGGAACCACACCTTTTCATCTGTCTGCTCACGCAACCTGGCTCATGTCAAAAACGTCTCCTTGCTTCCACTCCCACCCTCCTCACAGAGGGCTCAATCCAGCCATCAGAGCATCCGTGAAAACTGAAGTCAGGTCCGGGCACCACTCCGCCCTAAACCCTGCGATGCCTCCCTCTCACTAGGGGTAAAAGCCAAAGTCACCGCAAGGCCCTACATGCTCTGCTCCTCCCAGTCCCTCCGCCCTCATCACCTACCACTCTCCCCTGCATCCTTCCTGCTCCAGCCACAGGGGCCTACTTACTATTCCTCACCCCTGCCGGGCCTGCCCCCGCCTCAGGGCCTTGACACATGCAAGAGAATCACACGCCCCTCCCCCTTTCAGGTCTTTAATCAGATGTCACCTGCCAGATGGGCTTCCCAGGTTGACGCTAGTGGTAAAGAGCCTGCCTGCCAATACAGGAGATATAAGAGACATGGGTTCAATTTCTGGGTTGGGAAGATTCCCTGGAAAAGGGCATGGCAATCCATTCTGGTATTCTTGCCTGGAGAATCCCATGGACAGAGGAGCCTGGCAAGCTAATGTCTGTAGTGTTGCAAAGAGTCAGACAGGACTGAAGCAACTTAGCACGAATGCATTAAAAAAAGAGAGAGAGAGAGAGAGAGAGGTTGGCAGAGCTGGGAGATAAGGAGGGAAGTTTCCTCTTCTCAAAGCCCCCGAGGTCCTGAAGATCTCATCTCAGACAAAGTCCTTCTAGTCCTTCAGTACTTGAGTACATGGTCTGATGAAGAGGACAGACACATAGTCAGTTATGTCTCAGCGTGTGCCTGTGCTCAGTCGCGTCTGACTCTTTGCAAGCCCATGGACTGTAACCTGCCAGGCTTCTCTCTCCATGAGACTCTCTGTCCATGGGATTCTCCAGGCAGGAACACTGGAGTGGATGGCCATTTCCTTCTCCAGGGGATTTTCCCCACCCAGGGATAGAAACTGCATCTCGTGTGTCTCCTGCATTGCAGGCAGATTTCTTACCCAATCGGGGAAGCTGGTGTCATCTCAGACAAAGGCAGGTATCATCGCAGCACTGTTTACAATAGCTAGGACATGGAAGCAACCTAGATGTCTATCAGCAGATGAACGGATAAGAAATTGTGGTACATATACAGAATGGAAGATTATTCGGCTATTAAAAAGAACACATTTGAGTCAGTTCTAATGAGGTGGATGAAACTGGAGCCTATTGTACAGAGTGAAGTAAGTCAGAAAGAAAAACACCAATACAGTATACTAACGCATATATATGGAATTTAGAAAGATGGTAACGATGACCCTATATGCAAGACAGCAAAAGAGACATGGATGTAAAGAACAGACTTTTGGACTCTGTGGGAAAAGGCGAGGGTGGGATGATTGAGAGAATAGCGTTGAAACATATATATGAAATACATGTTTATGAAACATGGTGAAATAGATCACCAGTCCAAGTTCGATGCATGAGACAGGGTACTCAAAGCCGGTGCACTGGGACAACCCTGAGGGATGGGATGGGGAGAGAGCTGGAAGCGGGGTTCAGGATGGGGGACACATGTACACCCGTGGCTGATTCATGTCAGCGTATGGCAAAAACCATTACAATATTGTAAAGTAATTAGCCTCCAATTAAAATAAATAAATTAATTTTTTTTAAAAAAAGCACCTATCAAATCATGGCTGGTATTTTAGGAAGAGGTGAGGTACTCAGTTCATTCTGAGCACTCCATGCTGAAAACCACCCACAGCTAGAGCTCACTCACACGAGGGAGGAGGCGAGTTGCCAGCCCCAGGTGCCCCTGCTGTGAAAGGCTGGCATGAGTTAGGAATTCACCATGGTGGCAGCCCCTACCCCCAACCCCAGGGCAGAATTCAGAACAGCCTCTGGCTTCTGGGCTGAGCCCTCCCCAGAACTGTTGAGATCACCAGGGCCATGAGCAAGCTCTTGAGTGAGTCCTGTCTCGGTGCCTGGGGGCCCAGGGCATCACTGACCCTCTGCTTTTCTATCGTGAGAATGTGAGTGATGATGGTCCCTGCCCGTCCCGCCTCATGGGGTTTTGCACAACTCAAGTGGTTGTGAAAATGTAGACTTCTATGCAGTTTCTTCTGATCCTTAAACTCTCCCCTACCCAAGTCGATTATTTCAAGATTCAGAGAACAGACATCCCATCTTCCCTTTCACTCCCAAACCAGATTAAAACTCGACATTTTGAGACTGTCCTGGTGGCCCGGTGGTTAGGACTCGGCATTTTCACTGCCGAGGGCCTGGGTTTAATCTCTGGTCAGGGAACTAAGATTCAAGCAACAACAATTCTACATTTTGCAGAAAGAAAACTCCTCTCTGGATCCGCCTGCTTGCTTTACATCTATCCTTGTGTTTCTTTTTCTTTTATCACTCAGTTCACTTACCCTTTCTAACTCAGCCTCCCTTTGTGTTTCCATGTGTGTTGTTCGTAAGTGTGTCTGTCTGTCTGTCTGTCCATCCCTGCTCTCCGCTCCTCCATCTCTGTCACTTTGAGCATCTCTCTGTTTCTCACGCTCCCTGACTCTCTCTGCTCATCTCTACATGCTCTCTGCCTCACACTCGCTTTCCCTGTTTCCTCCTCTGCCTTCTCTCTCTTCTCTGAATCTCTGTTGTTCCTCCATCTGACTTGCTATCTCTGTGCGTCTGTCTCTGACACTGAATGTGCTTCTCCCTGGGTCCTACCATCACTCCCTCTCTTTCTCTGACTTTCTTTCCGTCTCCCCCTGAATCTCTCCTCTCTGTCTCTCTTCTGTCCTAATTGCTTCTGGTCCCCATGAGGATTTATGTAACTCACTGACAGCCGTGGCAGCAGCCAATCTGAAAGACTGCTCACAGATGCAAAAACTTTAAGCTTCCCCAGCCTCGGGAAAACGAGCTGCCATCCTCCTGAGGGCTCCTTTGCTCAGAGAAGCCTGGGCGGTCCCCCTTCTCCTCCGGAAAAAGAGAGCGGCAGCTCTTTAGACAGCACATTTGTGTCCCAGCTCTGTTTGGGGAACTTTGCATCTCCTGCCTCCCAAGGAGTGAGAGTCACAGTCAGGCTGCACTTTTAACTAACACGGTGGAGACGGCCCCGGACCAGAGACAGGACGCCTGGTCTCACCCCACGTTGGTGGAAGCTGTGGGCAGATCATGACCCCACTCTGAGTCTGGTTCCCCATCTGTTTATGGCCACAACCCTCTAAGATTCTAAAAAACCAGGAGGGAGCTTCTGGCTGTAGGGGAGTCAAGTGATCCCAAAGCAGGGCTGTGGTCAGCGTTTCAACAGAGGAGACATGAGAACCGACAGAAACCCACAGCAGAGGGGCTAAGAGAGTGACTTGGTGACCAGGGGGGTGGAAAGTGGACTCCAGGGCAGAGGCAATGGGGAAAGCCTTCTGCCGTGTTCACCCGCCCTGCAGTAGGTACCTGGGATCCCTCCATGGGATCTAGTTAATTTACCCATCCTCTTGGTCAATGTCCACCTGGCACCCAGCAGATCAGATTTGGTAGCAGCAGCTAAGGGCCAGAGAGAAAACAGAGGTGGGGTGCAAGCAGGAACACCTGATTCCCAGAGTGAGTGGGAGAGAACCACCTACCGAGCATCTGCTCCGTGACTTGCTCATCGCAAAGCGCAGAAATGAGCTTCACTCAGAGAGGTTAAGTCACTTGGCTGAAGTTGCCCAGCTCATAAGTGACCACCCCTGAGTTGGAAAGCACAGCGCAAAGCCTGCTTTTTCTGTGTTCACGGGGACTTTTAAAGGAGAAGAGGAGAACCTCAAATAAGGAGCGGAAACTTGGAGACACGTCTTTTCCTACTGTTTTCCCAGGGGTCATCCTCATCTGTGGAAAAAAGGTTAGGGGAGGTGGGCTTGCTTGGTTGGCAAAAGAGAATCTGGGACGTATTTTCACGGAGACACTCAGTTTCTGTTTTCAGGTACTTGAAGGGCTTGCATTAGGGGGGTAAAAAAAAAAAAGTCATCTATTTTCACAAAATAGAGACCCTGGAACCAGCCTGCAACAAGAGGGGTGTGGAGAAGACTGGAGGAAGGACTTCCCACCCATCGGAGCACGAGTACAGGCTTGAGTTCATCTCTGTAAGCTACATAAATAAGGGAGGGGCTCCGTCCCTGAAATGTGTTGAAAGAATTCTAACCTCTGCGGACACAGGAAAATCTGCATGTCAAAGTACCTGTTAGCAGCTCCTACAACTCTTGAAGCCATGCTTGCATGCTCAGTTGCTCAGTTGCATCTGACTCTTGATGATCCCATGGATTGTAGCCGGCTAGGCTCCTCTGTCCATGGAACTTTCCTGGCAAGAATACTAGAGTGGGCTGTCATTTCCTCCTCCCAGGAAACTTCCCGACCCAGGGATCAAACCCATGTCTCTTTCTTGGCAGGCAGATATTTTTTTTTACCACTGAGCCACCTGGGAAGCCCTCTTGAAGTCACAGGCAAAGGTAAAGACACCAGCAGACACATTCAGACACAGTTCTTAGAGGCTTGCACACAGGCTTTTCCCTCATGAGGCTTCGCAGCCCACCTGCAGCCCCCGCACCGCCAACTCCCCCTGTGCAGTGGCCCTGCAAGGACAGCTTCCTCCGGCTGGCTGACGGGCACCAGTGCCCCTGCAGACAGGCAGGAAGCCAGAGCCGACAGGGCTATCTCCTCATCGCACCAGGCCGCCACCTCTGAGCCCTCTCCCTTTCAGGAAGCCAAGCCAGGAAATTAACACGGAGCCGAGATGCCTCCAGGCACATGCCCGGAAATTCAAACCTGCTGCTGGTGGGGGCCGGCTTAGGAGAGCAGAGTGTGATGTGAGGGGCTCTTTGCAGAGGAAGGTGAGTACCTGCAGGGGGTGTGCACCGGCTCTATTTAAAGGGGGTACGGCTGCCGCAGATAACCAACCTGGGCTGCCTGGGGAAGTGGCCGGGAGGAACACCGTCAGCTGGTGCTGGGGAGCCTGGTTCACCCAACGGCAGGAGGCCTCAGAGCAGGAGAGTCTGGCAGCAAGTTGATGACTTGTTCTGCAGCTGCTACTGCCTAGAAATCCCCTGGGGGATGCAGGGAGAGGGGACAGAAGTGAAGACAAGCCTTCCCCTTAGAGCTGAGAGCTGAAAGGAGGCTGCCCTGATTCTGAGGCAAACACAGGTATTAGAGCCAGGCAAACCTGGGCTCAAACACATACTTCACCAGTTACAGGTTCTGTGACCTTGTGCCTCAGTTGCCTCATCAAAGAAATGGGCATAACAATAGCAAGGCAGACCAACTGTTCTAAAAACTAATCCCCCAAATCTCAGGTGGTTTAAAGACATATATTTTACTTCTAGTCTAATATTAATACCTTGAGGACAAGGAGAATTGCAATCTATACAGTCATTCAAGGACACAGGTTCTTCTTTTCAGACTATCCCAGGGCTCCAGGATTCTCTAGACCAGAGTTTTTGCACCATTGACATTTGGGATGTCTAATTCTTTGTTGCAGGGGCTATACTGTGCTTCTTTGTCAGCATCCTTGGCCTCTATCCACTAGATGCCAGGAGCATGCCCCCAAGTTGTGACAACCAGAAATGTCTCTGAATATTGTCAAATGTCCCCAGGGAGAGGGGAACAAAATTATCCCACTTGAGAACCACTGTTTCCCATGCCTCCACAGCTAACCAGCAGCAGAAGAAAAAGGGAACACACGGAGCCTCCCAAAAGGGGCCTGAGGGGCCAGCCTGGAAGAGGCAGCATGCATGACGTTAGTCACACGCCAACAGATCAGTTGAGGTTACCTGGCCACACTGCAGGGCAGACTGTGTGTCCAAGAGGGAAAGGAAACAGGGTCTTGGAAGCCCGTGGTCTTGCCTCTGCCACACCACCTCTTGGGGTTGTTGGGATAATTTGATGAGCTGGCAATTTTATGTAAATAAGATACATGGCGTTTGGTGGGCTCTCAACAGATACTAATGACTAACATTTTGGAGGGTTTGTGTAAGCACCACGCTATGCTCGGCACTTGGAGTGCATTCTCTTCTTGGATCCCCATTTGCTAACGGGGAGCAGAGGTACCGGGAGAGCAGTGACCCCTGCAAGGTCACAGAGTTGGTGGCTCTGAGATGCTGGCTCCAGCGCCCACCTCTCCACCCACCTGCTCTACTCTGCTGCCTGTGAGTCTCCAGCCCCAGATCCTCTCTCTCATTCTGCTGTTACAGGGAACGTGGTCACCCAACAAATCATAGATTCACAGGATGCTTTCTCTGCACAAAGACGGAAACCTGAGCCCCAGGAAGGGAATGCCCAGGGTCGCTCATCTAGAAAGCAGCAGAATCAGGACGAGCAGCAGGGCCCACTGGCTACGCAGGCAGCACCCTCTCTCTGGGGAGGAGGCCATGTCCGTCCTCATGCTTTTCTTTAGAGATTGACAGAAACCTCTGCCTGGGCCCGCAGGACACCGCTTTGGCTCCTGTCTCCCTGCCAGCCCTCCAACAGAACCTTAGCCATGCTCTTCGTTGCCCTCAGTGCTGCAACCGTACCAGAGTTCCCATGATTGCCCTGAAGACATCATTGTTTCAAGCCTTCTTTGACTTTGTCTAAGCTGTGTCCTCTACCTGAATTGTGTTCCCTGGGTGGTGGTGGTTTAGTCACTAAGTCATGTCTGACTCTTGTGACCCCCATGGACTATAGCGTGCCAGGCTCCTCTCTCCATGGGATTTTCCAGGCAAGAATACTGGAGCAGGTCGCCATTCCCTTCTCCAGGGGATCTTCATCACCCAGGGATCGTACCCGGGTCTCCTGCATTTCAGCCGGATTCTTTACCAACTGAGCCCTATTCCCTAGGTGGTAGGTAGCAAACTCCTATTCATCCTTCAAAACCCCCCTCCCTCCATCTTTACCACCTCCTCCCTGCAGCAGCACTAATTATAAGAACACTTCACATCGATTGAGGGCTTACAGGCATTGTCCTAGACCTACCACATGCCTCATTTAATTATCCAATGCTATGAGCAGAATAATCTTTTTAAAACTGTCCCCTCTCCTTAAACCTAAGTAGGTTGTGACCACCTCAGTGCAGCAGCAGTGGTGTGATGTGACTTTCCAGGCTGAGTGATAAAAGGTCATGCAACTTCCACCTTGGTCTCCTGCTTTCCAGACTCTCCCTCTCTCACAAAGCTCCCTTTCTGAGCCCACCATGACGTGAGAAGTCCAGGCCCCACACACAGGCTAGTAGTGGCTCTGGTCTCTGGTCCAAGCTGTGCCTTGGAGTCACAGGAGAGTGACAGATGATTCCAGCCCCAGCCACTTTGTCACCCCTAGACATTCAAGTCTTCCAGCCGAGGCACCAGACTGTGGAGCAGAGAGAGGTCATCCCCACTGTGCCCTGAGCACGGTACCTGTTGACACATAACAAAAAGGTGACTGTTTCATGTCACTGAGTTTGGGGAGTTTGTTACACAACAATAATCATCACAATTCTGTTATGGCCCAACCCATTCTACAGCTGGGAAAACTGAGGCAATGAGAGGGTAAGTAACACACACAGGATCCTAAAGCTAGGAGGGAGTTGAGTCAAGATCGAAACTCAGGCCATCAAGTTCCAGAATTGGCCTGCTTATCTGCTTTTCTCATGGCCAATTTCAGACGATGGTGTAATTGACCAAACTTAAATGTACTCCTCTGTCTTCAGACTGAGCTTCTTGAGAGCAGGGATGTGTCTCCTGTCTTGATTCCCCGCAGCAGCTCAGTTTCTGGCACAGAGCTGAGGCTGAGGACGGTTTGCTGCCCTGGCGTGAGTGCCGCAGGGAAGCCCCTGCAGTGGGTGGGGTGGGGTGTGGCCCGTCGGAGCTGAGTCTATCTGTGCTGCCCTCCGCTCTCCGGATTTCTCTGATGCTGCCCTGCTGTCCCCCAGGCCCTCGCTCACCCAAGCCTCTGACTCACTGTCTCTTTAAACTGGTAATTTTCTGCCCAGTCTGCTCTCTGCGCCCCGGTGGCCCGGCTGACAGCTTCATTAACAACCGTCGCGGTCGGCGTCTCTCAGTCCAGCAGGGCCTGCTAGCAAGCGTCATCATGGACCCATCATCCCACCCCTGGCCACCTCCCCACTTCTGCCACCAACAGCACGTGGGGCAACCCAGCTTAGAGTCAAGGGTTTGAACCTCCACTAGTTACAACCAGGAAGCCCTCCCCTCCCAGACTGGGGGCAAGGGACAGACTCCCGAGAGGGATCCATGCTCGAAAGCTTCCCCACAAAGGAGATGAAGCCGGAATGAGAAGTCAGTTGAGGCTGCTGAGTGCAGACCCTGGCTCCACGCTGGGGCACCTCTGGCCTTGGGGATGGCACCCGCCACCTTCTGCTCTGCTTTCCAGCTGCAAGAGGAAACTCTCAGAATGATTCCTCTGGAGGGGACTTTTCAGGGGCAGCACAAGCCCTCCTGGAGGCTGGTTTTTATAGGAGAGGACTTCTCCCTCAGCGCCACTGACCCCTGCTCTCCCACCGGGTGACCTCGGGCAGGCCACTCAACTTCCCCTTCCTCATCGCCTCACACCAGAGGCCAGATACCCTTCATCTGAGCAAGAAGACAGGTACAGCCAGGGCCAGCTCAGCTGATGAAAAGATGAAATTAGATTAAGAGCCAAGTTTCAGTAACCCTTCTCAATATCTCAGACACTCTTCTCTGTGCTTTCCCTGAGCAAGTTTATTTATTCATCCCAACGACTCTAGTGGGTCGGGAAAGGAAAGTGAAGTCGCTCAGCTGGGTCCAACTCTTTGCGACCCCATGGACCTCAACCTACCAGGCTCCTCTATCCATGGGATTTTCCAGGCAAGAGTACTGGAGTGGGTTGCTCTTTCCTTCTCCAGGATATCTTCCCGACCCAACGATCGAACCCGGGTCTCCCGCACTGCAGGCAGACGCTTTACCGTCTGGGCCACCAGGGAAGCCAGTGGGTCAGCACTCTTGTTATTCCCATTTTGCGGATGAGGAGACTGAGGCACAAAGGGGTCAGAGAACTTGGCCAAGGTCTCACAAGCAGTTCGCAGGTGGCAGAGGCAGGAGCCAAAAGTCAAGCAGATCGAACCCAGAGTCCTGACCACGTAGCCCTCCCACCGTGCTGAAGCCAATGTGAAGTGCTTAGCACAGCGCGGCACACACAGTAGATGACCAAGGGCACTTAGGCCAAGGCGAGGGCCACACAGGGCCCCAGAGGACACAGAGAGGGTCTGCCACCCCTCTCCAGAGCAGTGGGGGCAGACTGTCCCCAGCTGCTGGTAGTTTAGCCGTGAGGATGAGGAAATTAAGGAGGTCATCTCCAGCTTGCCTCGTCCTTTTGTCCTTCTGCTGGCATGAGAAAGGGATCCAAGAGTTATTTACTGCAGAGATTTCATCGTGATGTTCTCACCCTTACTGTACATCCTTTAAAGGTGAAATAAAAATATCTAAAGGGGAAAAAAAAAGTCTTTTTTATTCAGCATCATAAAAGTCATTGGCAGGTGTTCCTCTGGAAGGGGTAAAAAACAAACAGTGTAAAATTCTACAGTGACGTTGTTCTGGGAGAACCCTCGCGGCCAGCCCTAGTTGGGGGGTGTGCCTGGGGGTGAGGCAGCTACCAGGACCCCCGACACATGGCTTTGGGCTCCAGCAGGTGGACCTGCAGCTGCATCTCCAGAGCCCACAGCTGAATCAGCAGAGCAGAGAGGGAACGTGTGTGTATGTGTTAGTCGCTCCGTCATGTCCAACTCTCTGTGGTCCCGTGGACTGTAGCCTGCCAGGTTTCTTTGTCCATGGGATTCTCCAGGCAAGAATCCTGGAGTGGGTTGCCATCCCCTTCTCCAGGGGATCTTCCCGACCGAGGGATCGAACCTGGGTCTCCCACACTGCAGGCAGCTTTTATACCATCTGAGCCACCAGAGAAGCCCTGGGCGCTTCACCACTGCTTGTTAGATCAAAGGGTAAGTACATGAATGAATGCTGGAGTGAAGACTTCCCCAGAGCTTGCCCGACTGTCTTTAGTGGGAGGTCTGGCAGTGAACCAGAGCTCCACGGTGTCTGGTACTTTCAGCCTGACTTCCCACGTAATCAACAAATAGATCGCACTCTCACATCCACACCTTGTGCTCTGTCCTTCTGTCCTCAGGGGGTTTGGCGCAGGCCTCCTACCTCCGTTTGTCGGCTCAATACCAATTCCTCACACCCCCTCCTTCCCACCTTTATCTCTAAGGGGCCTCCTCCTCCTCGCTGGGGCCAGAGCCCCCCGACTGCCCCTCCAGGCTCTCTGCACAGAGTATCTAGGTGTCTGTGTTTATGTTTCCAAGAGAAAGTGTATTCCTCAGAACAGAGCACCTGTTAGGCAATGTTCAATAAAGGTGTCTCAGGTGAATGAGTGAATGAATGAATGACATTTGCTTGATCCTTGACACTCCAAGAGCTCTCACAACCCTTCCCCCCAAATGTGGTGGTATCCCAGGGCTCCCCTGTAGTCCAGTGGTTAAGAATCCGCCTGCCAGTGCAGGGAACATGGGGGGTCCAGGAAGATCCCACACCACGGGGAAACTCAGCCTGTGCGGCCACAAGTAGTGAGCCTGTGCTCTAGAGGACGGGAGCCACAGCTCCTGAAGCCCAACCGCCCTCGAGCCCGCGCTCCGCAACAGGAGAAGCCGCTGCAGAGAGAAGCCCGGACACCGCAGCTGGAAAGTAGCCCCCACTCACCGCAACTAGCAAAAAGCCTGTGTCCAGCAAGGAAGACCCAGTGCAGCCAAAAATAACTTTTTTAAAAAATGCAGCATCCAGCTTTGACATCATGAACCTCATTTTACAGGTAAGAGAACAGAGACTCAGAGAAAGGAAGACAGTGCCTGAGATGCAATGAGTGTGGGTGTCCCTGAACCCAATTCGACATCCTTTGCTCTTTCACTTTACCAAGCTGAAGCTCACAGATTGTCACTCCTGCCCAACACACCCACAAATATACACAGACACATATGCACACACATGGATGCACGTACACACGCACACAGAGGTGTGCTCACATGCCTGGATGCATATATATGCACACACACAGATGCATCTAAATGCATGCATGGGCAGGCACACACACATACACACACACACACACACACACACACACACACACACACACAGATTCATGCCAACAAGCAGAAACGTTAGGCTTGAAAAGAAAAACAGGAGTTGAGGAGAGAGAGAAGTCCCAAAGGCCTCCTCAGTGCCTCCCACCACCACCAGGCTCTGCCTTTGATTTTCAACTTTTAATTTTCACATCATCAGTTACTACATCAAAGCAATTTTACTTCAGGTGCCCTGGACCCAGGCTGTTTCTAGCCGCCCTGATTCCAAATTCCTCTTCCCACCAGGCCCGCGTTGCCAATGGCATTTCACTTCTCATTAAATTCCACGTGGGGAGCATGGGGAAGCCGGGGCGATGGCAGTGAAACCACCTCTCACTTCTGCTTCCAACACTTGTTCACTTTTGTTTAAACGCTGCTTAAGGAATCATGTTGGGAGTTCTGGTTACACATGGCAGAGAAAACCTCCCTGCCTGCCCAGCCCAGCGGGCTCTTGGGGGAGATAGAGTGAGAGGATGGATGTGGATGGGTTCTGTACCCTCTGAAATGCTCTGTACACACGGGGAAGTCACCCTTCATCTCCCTTCCTCCCAACAGGGCACTGAAATGACTAAGGGATTTTGTTAAGACATAAACAAGATGAAGAGAAAAGGAGAGGAGGCAATGAAATTGGTGAGGCTGAGGAGCTGATGGGTGAGTACGGACTGACCCTCAAGGCCCGAGAAGGCTGAAACCTCAGTGGGCAGTGGAAGAATCCCAGGGCGTGGCTGTCTCCTGGTGTCGAGGCCCAGAAAGCCTCCAGTACTAGGGACACAGCTGCTTCTGAAAGTGGGGTTCTGGGACTTCCCTGGTCCGACGGTTATGACTTTGCTTTACAATGCCAGGGGTACTGGTTTGACCCCTGGTCAGGTAGCTAAGATCCCACATGCTTCATGGCAAAAAAAAAAAAAAAAGGAAAAATGTAAAACAGAAATAATATTGTAACAAATTCAATAAAGACATCAGATTAAAAAATGGGGCTGCAGTCAGGCTAAAACTGGAAGCATTGGCTGAATGTCTGCCTATGAAGTCTTCAGAGCACCCTGATACCATCCCTACCCCGCCCCCACCTGCCCCAGCATAAAAGAGAAGAACGATGGGTCTGGACAACTCTAAACTCCAGAACACAAACCCTCACTGTGAGCAAGATGATGATGGAAGACAGAGGTATTAAGTAAAGGTCTACATACCTTCATCCCCCACTCAATTTCCTGAACATTGACAGCCCAGCTTCTACCACCAAGCCGAAGCTCAAAGGATTCCTCTCTAATGGATAAAACAGTACAGACCAAGGACAGAGCGAGAGCTAGTGTCCCCCAAACACCCTCCACCCTTTTGCCTCACACCAGGCCCATGTATGTGGCTTCCCAGGCAGCTCAGTGGGAAAGAATCCGCCTGCCAGTGCAGGAGATCCAGGAGACCTGGGTTATATCCCTGGGTCGGGAAGATCCCCTGGAGGAGGAAATGGAAACCCACTCCAGTATTCTTGCCTGGAGAATCCCATGGATAGAGGTGCCTGACGGGCTACGGTCCATAGTGTTGCAAAGAGTCAGACACTGTTTTGTGACTGGGCCCACACACACGCACGCAAGCCCAGGCAAAGTTTCCAGACCGTCAGAGCATCCAATGCAGAATATGAAGGCCAAAACATTAAAAAAATCTGAGGGAAAGGCGCTCAGATAAAACAGAAGCAATTTAGGAACAAGCAAGATATCTCAAAACCCTATGATTATCCTTCGAGAAATAAGAGAAGATAGTGCATCTGTGAAAAAAGAACAGGCTATTTTTTTTTTTTTTTTAAGAACATCCAAGAAAAAATAAAAAGAATTCTGGGAATTAAAAAAAGAAAGAGAAAATTCCATGGGGGGTTGGGTTAGTGGATAACACTGAGGAAATCTCCTAGAAAGTAGAACAAAAGGAATAAGAATTTTTTAAGTGAAAATGAATTTTAAAAAAAAATTTCAATCAGTTCAGGAGGTCCAACAATGTAATTAATAAGTGATCCAGAAAGAGAAAGAAATCGAAGTAAGACAATTATCACAGAAGTAATATGAGCAAATGTTTTAGCACTGAAGGATATCGGTTTCCGGATTAATGGGTCCCCTGATACCAAGGTGCTTCGTGGGCAAATTTCAGAACTCCAAGGATGAAGAAAAGATATTAAAGCCACCGGAGAGGAAAGAAAAAAAAAAAATCTGGTCACATACGAAAGATCAGGAAGCCGCCTGGCATTAAATTTCTCCTAAGCTGTCTCAGAAATTTTATCTCCCAGGCACCACCAAAATAAAACTACAAACCAAGGTGCGGGATCCAGGAAACATGATAACACAGACAGAAGAGAAGCAAGGAGGTGTTGAGGTAGTGGTAGAGAAATGCCAGGATTGCAGCTACGCAAGTGAGTGTTAAAGGAGAAGGCTGGAGGGCTCCGCAAGGAATGTCTGCAGGGACACAGTGAAGCCAAGGGCCCAGGCGATGGACACCCGGAGAGCAGCGTGTAGGGACTCCAGGCTTAGGAGAAGCACGCTTCTTCTAAAGTGCTTTCTTAAGCCCCTAAGATGCTAAATTTCTTCACCTACCACCCCTTAACCGAAATCAGTTTGCGGCTCACCCTAAAGCACAGCTGGTTGCTATGGAGATGGCTGTATATATAAGCAGAGCAAATACCTTGGGCACTCATTTGTCTGCAGAACTGGGCAGGGGAAGCGATTAAGGCGTGGCTTACTCGAATGAGAAGTGGGAGCCATTATATTAGGGTTCAGAGAAGATGTTTACTTATTTATGCAGAATCATCAACATCGGAGTGAGGTTACCTGGTGAAGAGGGAGAAGACAGCATAAGAAGTTTTAGTGGGAACCTCACTTCTAGGGGAAGAGAGGGCCCAGAATTGATGTTACAATGTTAGCTACCTTTATTTATTCATTCATTCATTTTGGAAGGGAGAAAGAATTTCAACCATGAAAATTCAAAAAGTCCTGAACGTTGAAAACAGGCAGAAAACAAAAGATGATGGAGTGCGAGCCTATCACTGTACAGAGAGGCGACTTGGGTCACACAGTAAGTTAGCGAGAGACCAGGACCAGAGACCAGTCTCTTTAACATTCCTGGCCACATGCTTCCAGAACTTTCTCCAAGGTCGCCTATCTCTCATTTAAGCATTCTACAAAAATAGAATCAAGCGTTTATTCTGCACCAGGCACCGAGTGTACTTAAACAAAGGAGCAATCTGGTAACAGGGGAAGCGTGTAAACAGAAAGCAGGTGCGTGTGAAACAGTTTCACTGCGTGTGGTACAAGGCAGGTCTGTGCCAGGTGACGTGCAGGCTCTGGGGGTCAGGGAAGGCTTACCCCACTCTGCACCCACAGGGCCTTAAAGGGAGGGGTTTTCTCCAGGGCGATGAAATGGGGTGGGGCTGGCATTCCAAATGGAAGACCCTGCCTGCAAATAAGCTGGACTGCTCTGCTGGGCTGGAAAATGGAGTCAAGGCTGTGAGTTGAGGATGGAAAGACAGGCAGGACTCCAGACTCATGGAGGCACTTTTGGAAGATGTACTAAAAAAGATGTGCAAGCCAACCTATAGAATAGGTCTACCAGGAGGGCCCAAAGGTGGAAATGGGAAGGGAGGGGGAGGAAGTTCATCTCTGAGGCCTGGGGATGATCAAGGCTCACTCACCCTTTCTCCCACCCTCGGGTCTTGGCTCCCTCCCTCCTAACTCCTCAACCTCCCGCCCCACCCCCAACCACCAGGTCCCAGCCTACAAGGTAATTATAAAGAAGTTAAACCGAATTACACACGCAGGGTTTATTTTGTGTGTTTCTGCTGCTGCTGCTGCCAATTATGGTGCAATTAGACTGCCTTCATTAGCAAATGAGATTAGAATTAACATTGTTAATTACTCGTTCTGTTAAATGGGGAAGCCGGTGTGGTGGGGAGGGCCCTGGGGGAGGGAATGAAGGGCTGGAGACTGCACAACGGGGGCGGTGTGGCGGGAGGGGGGTGTTGGCCGTCTCCCCAGGGCTCCAGGCCCACAGGAAGTGAAGGAGGAAACCAAGATCTACCCACTGTGGAGACACAGGTGGGGCGAGATGGGCCAGAAAAAGGAGGCTTTGCTCCTTCATGACATTCCGTCTGTGCAGCACCTCACAGACAGTATTCTCTTCATCCTGGCCTCCCTGTGTGAAGTGGGTCCCCATTTTAAGAGGGGAAACGTGGTTCTCGGAGAAGTTAGGTGACTTTCCCAACGTCACACAGCTTTAGCAGGTGGTAGAGTCAAGCACTTCTCCATGCCTGAACACCAGGACTTTTGGTTCTCAGAAGAAAGAGGGCCCACATGTAAATTAAACTTCATGTAGTAACAGTTTTAGGTCAACTCTTTTGATGCTTATATTTGCCCCAAGATGAAAGAACTATTAGCCTCATTTTCTCATGAGGAAGCTGAGATTCAGAGTTTGACCCAGGGTTGATTTATTGGCCAGTAGGCCAGATCTGACCTGCCACTTGTTTTTGTAAATAAAGTTTTATTGGAATATAGCCTTGCTCATTTACTTGTATGTTATCCATGGTTTGCTTTCAAACTAAAATAACAAAGCTGAATAGTTGCAACAGTGACCACGTGGCCCATCAAGTCTAAAATAATTACTCTCTGGCCCTTTACAGAAAGAGTTTGCCAATTCCTGGTTTAAATAATTAACATAAAGTCATAAAGTGCCCACATAAAAGTGTAGGATTTGATCCCAGTTCTTCTGAACCCCAAACCCAGACTCTTTAATAAATTTTGCTCAAAGGGAAAGGGGGCAGTTCTGGAAAAAATAGGTTCCAGTGAGTTCAGAGACCCTTTAATTGCCCCCCAAAAAATGACTCGTAGCAGACAATTTGAATCATTTCGTCCTGATTTCAGAAATTTGATACGGTTGGCTGCTTTCAGCAACAATCGATAGGAAATTCAATTATGAGGGATTTTTAAAATGAAAAGTTCATTACTTCTTATAACAGAAGGCCAAAAGTATGGCAATTCCAAGTTTGGTTAAGACCCAGGTTCTTTTTCTCTTTCTAGTCTCCTTTCCCTTGTGATCTCAATATAGCTGCCAGAGCTCCAGACATCACATCCTCACCAAAAAACAACCAAGGATGGTAGGTAGCTGCTGCTTCTAGCAAGTCAGTTTTTTAGATCTTGGAAAGCCTTTCACAAGCCCCGTCTCCACCAACAATCTTCCCCTTAGTTGTCACTGTCCAGAATTGCAAAACACGCCTGTGCGTGAGCAATCACCAGCAAAGGAAACAAGACTATCCCATTTTGCTTAGAATAATCAGGATTCACTCCTGGGGCAGGAGGGATCCCAGATTCCCCTGAAAAGCATTGTTGCTAGTATCTGAATTCTGATAGCAAAAAAGAAGTAGGGGAGAGAGAGGGCTGTTGGGAAGACAAGGGATGGAAACTTCAGAATTCCTATCCCATTGGCCATGTGAAGAGTCTTATCCCCTGTGGTCTAGGCAGTAAGCACAGTCCTCCTTCCGCATCTCTCTTTCCAAATCCCTGTTGCCTTCTCCTGTGCGGGCGGCCAGGAAGAGCCAGGGGAAGCGTTCATCTCCGCAGCGGCCTGGCCTCTAACTAATTCACAGTGTAGGCACATCCCTCCTGAGACCCTTTGGCCTTTGGTCCTCTCTCCCACATCCCAGGCCAGAAAGGCCAAGGTTTCCCTGCATTCCCCATGGTGCTGTCTCCTTCATTCTTGTCACCTACGCTTCCTGTTCAATGACCTCGCAAACTGTGAGTTATGCACAAAGGAGTGGAGACCCAAGTGACCCCAGGCCGTGGGCTGAACCCACAGGCCACCCTTGCTGAGAGGGTGCTCAGAACTGCCCGCCGGGGCTCAGTGCCAGCACTGAAGTGCGGTACAGATGGCCTGGGCCAGGCTGGGCAGGGCATGTCCTGGGGCTCCGAGTCTCTCCTTTCCCTCCATCGCTGCACAGGCTGGCCATTCATTCCCCTGCTTCAAGGTTCCCAGCACGCTCTCTGCCTCTCTCCCTTCCCTCCCCCACCTCCCCAACACACACTCTTCAGTTCTTTTAGACCCTGGGCAACTGGGTTCATGCACCTTTGCCAGAACTTCCTTCCTGCCATCTGGACGGGGTTGGTGAGGCAGAGAGGTTACCCAGGCATTTAAAGAAAGTTCGGGAAGAAGGATGTCAGGCAAGGTGGGTCCCATCTGGGTGCCACCTGTCACACACAAAGGCTCAGAGGCAAATTCCGCAAGGCCACATGGCCTTCGTTAAGAAAGAAGAGTTACAGAGAGTCAGGGGCGGGGGTTGGGGGGGTAGTGGGGGGTACTATACCCGGAGCCAGCGAAGGCAGGTCCGGGTCTCTTTCCTCCTATCCCTGATGACATTGCACTGGAGCTGGGCCACCTCCTGATGGTCAGTGCAGACTTGAATTTCAGGCAATGCTGCTGGCAGGCTCGCCTTGGGGAGCTCGCCAATGTGTAAAAGAGGGGAGGCCTGTTCCCTCCCATCTTAGGTCAGTTGGGCAATGTAGATGCCATGGAATTCACCCCAAAATGGGGGCCTTTCGGGTGGTGACCTCAAAGAGAAAAAGTCTAACTCACGTCCCGGGGGGAGTGGCCAACCCTATGGGTTAGACAGATATGTGACAGAGCCCAGAGAAAAGAGAAAGAAGAGGTCTACATGATCACTCTCCTGTCCTAGTCCAGATTGGAAAGGCTGGTGCCCCTGGAGAAGAGGTGTGCATGCTTGATTGTCCGGCACAGACATGGACTGTGATGCAGGAACAGGACAGATGGAAAGTGACCCTGGTGCCCTGGGAATATGGGTGATTCACTGAGGCTCAGCTTCCTGAGGGGCTGGAGCTCCCCCAGCCCACCTCTGACCTGCAACTTCCCACAGGCCTCAAGGCCCCATATGCCGGCCAGCTGTTTCACAACCAACTCCTTCCCACCGCAGGCACCCACGTCCAGACTGTCTGGAGCCAAGTAGTCTAGGTTTTCTCCCCTACAAACAGGCAGATGAGCCTGGGGTCAGGGGGTCAATGTCTCCCTGCGGCGTGCAAACCCCCTCCAGTGCCCACACATGGTCGGGCCCACACAGCCTATGATGATGCGGAAAACTGGGGCCCAGGCCTGCCCTTCTCTTGTTCATCCTGCTTTGTACATTTCCCCTTTCTCAAACAGAGATGCTTCCCAAATGCCATGTGGCATTTATTTTTGTTTTTGGTGTTTTGTGGGGTTTCTTGTTTTTGCTGCCTTGGGTCTTCCCCATGGCATGCAGGATCGTAGTTCCCTGACCAGGGATCAAGCCTACATTCCCTACATTGGAAAGTGGATTCTTTACTTCCCTGGACTACCAGGGAAGTCTCCCCATGTGGCATTTGGAATTTCCAAGTCCCAAGCCCTGGTATAGGACAAGTAGCCACGCCGAAGATGTCCTACCTGGCCTAGGTTGATAAAAAGGGAGAAAAGTGGGAGATGGGGATTTTTCTGAGCACCCAAAGCATGCCTAGTGCTTTATGAAAGGGAGTCTGAGTGGTCAGGGGTCTGACAGCCTGAGACTCAGTTTCCCCATCTGTGAGATGGACAGAATAACACGAGTTTTGGATGGCTGAGATGATGGGGTGTGGGGGTTAAAGCCAAAGTCAAGGGGAATTGGAAAGGCCCCAGTTCAGGAAGAAGCCAGCCCTCTGTACACACACAGAGGAATGTGGTACCCAAAAAGGTGAATTGTGGCTAAATCCCAAAAGACTCTGAATACCACGTCAGGGTCTCCAGACTTATCTGCTAGGCAATAGGGAGATTTCAAATGTTTACAAGCAAAGTGAAAGTCACTCAGTTCGTGTCCGACCCTTTGCAACCCAGCCATTCCCTTCTCCAGGGGATCTTCCCAACCCAGGGATCGAACCCAGGTCTCCCACACTGCAGGCAGATTCTTTACCCCCTGAGCCACAGGGGAAGCCTCTTATAAGCAAGGGAGTGACCTATCAGAGCTATGCTCCCAGCAGAAAATTAGGATAGAGATTTGGAAATGTCAAAAAATAAAAACCAACAGAAAATGGAGTTTGTCATCTGTCACCTTGGTGAAGAGAATATTCCAGTCCCGGGTAAATGAATTTAAATGACTAAAGACATTCCCCAGTGAGTGGGAGTTGGGTTGCTAAGGCCAGATGGTGTGATACCTTCAGACCACTGACAAATTCATCTCCCATAGGTGGCCCCCCCCCAAAAAAAAATGTCAGCTCCAGGCCAGATCCCATCCACCTGACATTCCTGTTAATAACAAAGCCTAATTAGCATGGCTTTTAAGCATCCATTACATTAATTTAAGGCAAAAATCTAATGGAGCTTTATTGGAATTTTTTTTCAGCAAAATTAACCCTGCGGGTTTCTTACACATGTTTTCATTAGGGGCTGTGAGCAGTGAAGATAGTCAGAGAATTAGAATTAGCCCTTGCGGATTTTGTTCTAATCCAACTCCTCTGTCCCCGAACCCCCAAGAATGTAGGTCTTTGTTGAGCAAAACTCCTGCCCCTACACCAAATGGTCCGCATAAAGGAACATTATGATGGTGGGAGATTTAAGCCCCAAGGTTTGAGCAGGTGTCTCTCTAATTCAAATACATCCCACTCCACCTCAAAAGCTGCAGTTCTGGGACCCTGAAGAATCTCAGAATACCAGGAAAATATCCCTATGTAGGGAGAAATTCACCATCAGATGTTTTAACCCAAACCCATTCCCCACTCTCTTTCTCCTGGCTACCTTCCAGCAAGCGTGGCTGTGTAACCTAGTTCTGGCCTAAAACAATAGGCAGAAGGCTCAGAGAAAAGCATCCTTCCCTGATTTATCAAAGACAAAACTAACGAGAATGCCCTCTACCCATTCATCCTCCCCTCTTCTTCCCACCGGGAACATGGATGTAAGGTATGGAGCAGTAGCAGCCATCTTGTGCTGTGAAAATAAAAGCCCCAGCCTGGGGGGTGAAGGCAGGTTGGGGGGCGGTGGCATGTAAGAAAGTGTCTACAGAGGGTAAAATGGAAAACGGGAAGAGCCTGGACCATGGTATAGTCCTCAGCAGTCTATACTTGAGCTACTTGTTGCAAGAAACAAATTCTTTACTTGCATCAGCCTCTGTTAGTCAACTTTGCTGCTACTTGCAGTCAAAAACACTCCTAAGTGATAGAGCTGGATTCTGGTCCCAGAGTCTGTGTGATTTGGAGCAGGTCCCTGCATCTCTCTGAGCATCAGTTTCTCACTTGTGAAACAGAATAATAGAATAATGCATGTTAAAGACTCACAGAGAGCAAACTTATGGTTGCCAGAGGGAAGGATGGGGGGAAGGGATAGTTAGGGAGTCTGAGATGGACATGTACACACTGCTGTAGTTAACATGAATAACCAACAAGGACCTGCTGTACAGCACAGGGAACCCTGCTCCATGTTATGTGGCAGCCTGGATGGGAGGGGAGTTGGGGGGAGATGGATACATACGTGTGTGTACATGCCTCAGTCCCTTTGCTGTCCACCTGAAGCTCTCACGACACGGTTAAACAGTTATAAGTTCAGTCACTAAGCTCTGCCCGACTATCTGCAACCCCATGGACTATAGCACACCAGGCTCCTCTGTCCACCACTACCTCCTGGCGTTTGCTGAAATTCGTGTCCACCAAGTCGGTGACACGATCTAACCATCCTCTGCCATCCCTTTCTTCTTTTGCCTTCAGTCTTTCCCAGCATCACGGTCTTTTCCAATGACTTGGCTTTTCATATCATGTGGCCAAAGTATTGGCACTTCAGCTTCAGTCCTTCCAATGAATATTCAGGGTTGATTCCCATTAGGATGGACTGGTTTGAAATCCTTGCAGTCCAAGGGATTCTCAAGAGTCTTCTCCAGCCTCACAATTTGAAAGCATCAATTCTCCGGTGCTCAGCCTTCTTTATGGTCCAACTCTCACATCCATACATGATGACTGGAAAAAACCATAGCTTTGACTAGATGGACTTTTGTTGGCAAAGTAATGTCTCTGCTCTTTAATATGCTGTCTAGGTTTGTCATAACTTTCCTTCCAAGGCACAAGCATCTTTTAATTTCAAGGCTGTAGTCACAATGATTTTGGAGCCCAAGAAAATAAGATCTATCATGGCTTCCACTTTTTCCCCATCTATTTGCCAGGAAGTGATGGGACTAGATGTCATGATCTTAGTTTTTTGAATGTTGAGTTTCAAGCCAGCTTTCTCACTCTCCTTTTCACCTTCATCAAGAGGCTCTTTTGTTTGGCTATACTCCAATACAAAAAGTTTTAAAAAAGAATCAGTTCAGTTCAGTCACTCAGTCATGTCCAACTCTTTGTGACCCCATGGAATGCAGCATGCCAGGCCTCCCTGTCCATCACCAACTCCCAGAGTTTACTCAAACTCATGTCCATAGAGTCGGTGATGCCATCCAACCATCTCATCCTCTGTCGTCCCCTTCTCCTCTCGCCTTCGATCTTTCCCAACATCAGGATCTTTTCAAATGAGTCAGTTCTTCGCATCAGGTGGCCAAAATATTGGAGTTTCAGCATCAGTCCTTCCAATGAATATTCAGGACTGATTTCCTTTAGGATGGACTAATTGGATCTCCTTGCAGTCCAAGGGACTCTCAAGAGTCTTCTCCAACATCACAGTTCAAAAGCATCAATTCTTTGGCATTCTGCTTTCTTTATAGTCTGACTCTCACATCCATACATGATGACTGGAAAAAACCATAGCTTTGACTAGACAGACTTTTTTTGGCAAAGTAATATCTCTGCTTTTTAATATGCTGTCTAGGTTGGTCATAATTTTTCTTCCAAGGAGCAAGCGTCTTTTAATTTCATGACTGCAATCACCATCTGCAGTGATTTTGGAGCCGCAAAAAATAAAGTCTGCCACTATTTCCACTGTTTCCCCATCTATTTGCATGAAGTGATGGGACCAGATGCCATGATCTTAGTTTTCTGAATGTTGAGTTTTAAGCCAACTTTTTCACTCTCTTCTTTCACTTTCATCAAGAGGCTCTTTAGTTCTTCTTCACTTTCTGTCATAAGGGTGGTGTCATCTGCATATCTGAGATTATTGATATTTCTCCTGGCAGTCTTGATTCCAGTTTGTGCTTCTTCCAGTCCAGCATTTCTCATGATGTACTCTGCATGTAATTTAAATAAGCAGGGTGACAATGTACAGCCTTGGCATGCTCCTTTCCCTATTTTGAACAAGTCTGTTGTTCCATGTCCAGTTCTAACTATTGCTTCCTGACCTGCATACAGGTTTCTCAAGAGGCAGGTCAGGTGGTCTGGTATTCCCATCTCTTTCAGGATTTTCCAGAGTTTGTTGTGATCCACACAGTCCAAGGCTTTGGCATAGTCAATAAAGCAGAAATAGATGTTTTTCTGGAGCTCTCTTGCTTTTTCAGTGATCCAGCGGATGTTGGCAATTTGATCTCTGGTTCCTCTGCCTTTTCTAAATGCAGCTTGAACATCTGGAAGTTCACAGTTCACATCCTGTTGAAGCCTGGCTTGGAGAATTTTAAGCACTACTTTACTAGTGTGTGAGATGAGTGCAATTGTGGTGTTTTGTTTTGTTTTTCTTTTTCAGTTTTTTTTTAGTCAACATACCCTAACCATCTCACCCTACTTCAGTGAAATTACACTCTATGACAAGCTTATAAACCTAATTCAATAGAAGGTGTTTAAGCGAGCAAGGCAGCTGGAGCCCTGCCTGAACCAGAGGAGCCTCAGAGACACCGCTAGGAACCAGTGCTCCAAAGCAGAGCACTTGCAAAACCACCAGCCTTGAAGGTGTCGCAGGGCTCTTCTGGCTCTAGTATCCCCTCCAGAAACATCGAGGCATTCTGGAACCTGGCCAGTGCGGCAGGCAGAGATCTAGAGCAGTGCTTCCCTGCCTCGGGTGTGCTCACAGGCCCCAGGGCATCCTGATCAAATGCAGATCCTGACCCAGTAGGGCCTCAACGTGGCCTGGTTTCCAACACGCTCCCAAGGGATACTCACGCTCCTTGTCCGTGGACCACACTCTGAGGCGAGGTCTTCATATCATTTTCATCACCACCATCATCGTCTCTAACCAGGTCACTTCTCTTGCCCTGTCTCACATTCCCAAACAGGCGGACAGCCCAGGGCAGTGAGGAGAGCACAGTTCCAGAGTCAGGCAGATGGGGGTTGAATGCTGACTCTGCCGCTTCACTCTGGAACTTGGGACATCTTGCTCTGCCTCTGTGAATTGAATAGAACAGTCATACCTGTTGGGAGCACATCAAGGGTGCTACCAGGCTGGCTGAGTCAAACCGTAAAGGCAGGCAGGGCTTGCAGCTCAGCCAACTGAGTCATCTTTCCGGAGCAAGGCAGCCCAGCAAGACGGGGTCAGGGTTGACATAGGGTGAGGGGGCGGGGAGACAGAAGGCAGCTGGTGGGAGGGAGTGGGAGAGGAAGGACGAAGTCAGGGTGGGGATGTCAGAGCATTTTGACAATAAAGCAAAGTGCAAATTACATGCAAATGGCATCTCTCGCTAACACTAATGTGGTGGTGGTGAAGTCAGTAAGTCATGTCTGACTCTTGAGACCCCATGGACTGTAGCCCGCCAGGCTCCTCTGTTCATGGGATTTACCAGGCAAGAATAACTGGAGTGGGTTGCCATTTTCTTCTCCAGGGGCGTCTGCCCAACCCAGAGATTGAACCCAGGTCTCCTGCGTTGCAGGCGGACTTCGGCGTGACCCAAGCCCATCTCTGCCACATTCTGGCTGTGTGACCCCAGGCAAGTGCCTCCCCTCTCTGGCCTTCAGACTCCTTGGTTATGAAATGGAGACAGAAATTCTCCCACACCGGGAACATTCAACTACACACAGAGGTGCGATGCCTGACACAAACAGGCCCTTGTCTCACCATCCGGTGACACCGACGCCGCCCTGCCCTTGGGGAGCTTCGAGTCTGGGAAGAGAGAAATTTAGTCTTTGAATAATTCAGAAGCCTTTTACTCTTGGGCACCTGGGATGATATTTTCCTAATACTAGAAGATTTTTTTTTTCCATCGAGATTAAGGTTTACTCAAGCCAAGATGGAAATGAGCCTGCCTTTTAGAGCTCACAATGAAAGACAATGTCAGGGGAGAGGAATGATCAGAAATGAAGACGTAGAGATCACAGAGTCAGCTGACCCGAAGTGGACTTGTCCTGGGCAGCGAGGGAAGTCACGGGACAATAGGAAGCCTCAGCGAGGCCACCCTGCAGGGCCTCAGGAAGCGCCGGCCGGAGGCTGCAGGGCAGATGTGTGGTCCAGGCCAGAGGGCGCCGGGGCCCCCACTCTGGGAGCACAGGGGAAGGCAGCAACAGGGGAGGGGAGAGGCGGTCGGCAGCCCCCTGAGAAGCTCCACGCCTCTTGGTTCCCTGCTGGCTGGGTCCATCTGAGTCCTGCCCTCTGGGAGCCCATCCCTCAACCTCACAGAGACCTCTCAGATTTCAGCCAAACTTACAGGTCCTCACCGGCCCCCAGGTGCGTGGAATCTAGGTCGTGATCCACCAGCTTTCTGATCATTTCCTGCCCTGTTGTCTTTGAAGGTTTGGTTCGTTCCTTATTCTTCTCCTGTAAATGCCCACCTCCAGGTGCCAATGCAGGTGGGTCTGGCTGGTTCCATCTGACAGCTCTCTTGCTCCATGCCACCCCAGCTCCTGCCTTGCCCGTCTCGGAGATGGGGGTGCCAAAGCCGTGGTGGCCCAGGGCCCATCTGGAATAATCAGTCAGAGCACCCCCTGGGCGTGTCCAGCAGTGAGAACAGAAAGAGTTCTGCATGGAAATTCAGAGAACTGGCTCTTAGCCCAGTGTTGCTGTGTGATCTTGGGTTCTCGCTGGCCCTTTCTGAGTTTTACCTGTAAAACATCCCCAAGGTCCCTTCTGGCTCTAACATCCTGACCACCTCCCCACCAAGCCCTCACCCATCACCAAAGGGAAGCTGAGAAGGAGAAGAGAGGAGAGCTGGCCTGTCCCGAGGTCACCCAGAGCTCCGAGTAATGTCAGGGAGGTGAACAGAGCTGGTATAGGACCTTGTCTTTGCCCCAAACCATCCAAGGAGGCCTATGGCCCTGCGGGGAAGAAAGGGGAGCCTTACACTGCTTTAACCGCACAGAAACCAGTTGGAGATTCAGAGCCGAGAGCTAGCTTAGAAAGAATGGTGCTTATTTGGGTAGTTATGCAAACTGATGGCTGCAAAGACTATTGGGAAAACTGATTATCTGACTGTGTGAAGAAACGGGATTAGGATGAGAAGGGGGAGGAGGGGCTCCACAGCCTGCAGTCATCATCTATCCTTCAGAAATTGGATCCTCTGCTTTCCCAGCCCTGCAAAGCCCAGCAAGTTCTTCCCCCATCACAGAGATGTGGCCATCAGAGGCCCAGGGAACGTGGGAGACTGCTCAGGGCCACACAGAAGGATGATTGCAGGGCCGACTGAGACCTGCCCCATCGTAACAGCCTGGGAAGGCCCTGCCCTCCTTCTCCGGGGAAGCCCAGCTTTCTTAGTCCTGCTACGGGACTGCTCTTTGCTCTTCCCCGGAGGATGAGCAGTGTGGTGTGGTGTGCGGCCTCCAAGACGGAGCCTAGTGATCCTCACCTCCTGAGATGCAGTCCCCTCCCAGGTTATGTGACAAAGTAGATGTGACAAAATGATCTGCTGTGACTTCAAAGCTGGGTCATTGAAGACGCGGCCACATCCAGCCAGCCACCATGCTGTGAGGATGCTCCAGCGGCGCTGCTTCCCCGAGAAGTCCATGTGCAGAGGAGCCGAGGCCTCCCGGCGTGAACTGGCCAGGCCCGTGAACGAGCCCTCTGGGAACAGGGCCTCTGCGGGGAGGCGCTCCAGCCCCAGCCAAGCCCTCGGATGGCTGCAGCCCCAGGCCAGCATCTTGACTAAAACGAACTCAGGACCAGAGGCTGAGTCTCAGCTAAGCTGTCCCCAAACATCTAACCCAGACAAACTGAGAGACAGTAAATGTTTGTTTTTTAAGCCACTGTGCTTTTTTCTCCTAAGATTTATCTATTTATTTATTTTTGGTTGCACTGGGTCTCTGCTGCTGCATGCAGACTCTAGTTGCAGTGAGCAGGGGCTGCTCTCCATGGCAGGGCACAGCCTTCTCATTAGAGAGGCTTCCCTTGCTGTGGAGCACGGGCTCTGGGCATGCAGGCTTCAGTAGATGGGGCTCCCAGGCTCTAGAGTATTGGCTCAGTCGTTGTGGCACATGGGTTTAGTTGCCCCAAGGCATGTGGGATCTTCCCGGACCAGGGGTCAAACCAGTGTCCCTTGCATCGCTGCAAGGACAGACACTTCTGCTGCAATTCTTAACCACCAGACCACCAGGGAAGCCCGTCACTGAGTTTTAGGATAATTGTCATATATGGACAGGTAACTGACACAAGAAGGAACAGGCCAGAGCAGCCGGGGACCCACCTCCCCACCCTACAGCTTGGCTTTCTATTCAGGCCCCCAGGACTTGAAGGAGCTCAGGGTCCTGAGATGGGAGGCTGGGTGGTGAGGGTTGGTTTCCAGCAAAGAGTCGCAGTGATTTCTAGCAGCGGTTGTGACCATCAAATGATCTGTATCCCACCAGCACCTCCTCAGCCACGACCTGAAGATCCCGAGGGTGCCTAGGGTCCCACAGCCTGAAGATCAAGCCCATGCGTCCTCACAAGGTGTGAGGACCCCCCACAACCTCAGTCCTGGCCCACAATCTCCTGCCTCTCCCACCAAGCCCTCCAGCCACATCGCCCAGCCCTGCCGCATCCCAGCCCCCACAATCCCTACTGTCCTCTCACGCTGGGCCTCTCACTGTTCCCTGGACAAGAAGAGCCCTCCGGGGACCCCACACCCTGGCCTATGCTTCTCCTTCACATGGAGCAGGGAGTTGTTCTTGTTAGTCACCTGCAGACTCTCGCCTGAAACCTCAGCATAATGGCTGGCCCTCTGGGAAGCACCCAACTATCTCAGGCCAGTGGGCTCACTCTTGATTGAGCCTGCCCCTGGTACCCACAGCACCTAGTGATGTACAGTTCACTTCTCCATCTCTCCCTCTCTCTCTCTGAGAGCAGGGCTCTGCCTTTCTCATCCACCAGCCTTCATCACTGGGCTCTGGGCTTGGCATGTTGTCATTCCCCAATAAACTGTTTTGTTGAATTAACGAATGAATAAATAAACAAATGTGTCCTTGAGCAATTCACCCTCATTCTCTGGGGCTCAGTTATTCTCCTCTAAAATAGGAATAATCATTCTTTCCTTCCCCGTTCACTTCCCAGCCTGTCAGAGTGATCCCCTGGGACAGAGGACGTAAACTGTGAAGTGCGATAAACCCATAAGGAGGGCTCTGCTTCCCTCTTCTAAGACATCACCGCGGCTCTGCCTGACTGCCCTCTCCCCAAGCTTCCGAGGCCAAGGAGCTTCGCAGGACCTTGTGGGAGGAACACAGAAATGTGCCCTCCTCTGTTTCCTGCCCCCTCCTCCCTGGAGCAATTCTGCTCCCCATGCAGCCCCCCTCTTCCCCAGCAGCATGTGGAGGCCCCTCCAGCCACCATCTACTCCTTCTGCTTTCTTTTTCCCCTCGCTCTTTTCAACAAGCAAACTTGAGAAATGGTAAACGTTTTCCCATTATTCAAATGGCATGGAAATTACCTACTTGGCATTCCTCTTTGACATGGAGCCTTTAATTAGCCACTGGCTCCCTGGTCCCCGGGTGTTTCTCCTGCTCCGCAGCTCCCTCACTTCCTCGGCCCCCTCCCTCCATTAGCATCCTAATCAGAGATGCCCAGGCTTCCAGGGAAACGAGAGAAGCAGCAGTGTTTTCCAGAAAGAGCCCATCCGTGGCTGGAGCAGACGAGCCCGGGTTCCCATATCCACTCCCATCACCAACGCTCCAGCGACCTTGGACTTCTGTGGGGTCACACGCAAGTTGGGGGCAGAGCTGAACTCAGATCAGGGCTCTAGTCCCAGTGTATATCTCCAGCCTCTATTCCACAAAGTATCATTGCCCCTGATTCACAGATGCCTTTCCCAGGCTTGCCTGCCCTTGTAAGTATGCATGCTCAGTTGCTCAGTCATGTCTGACTCTTTGCTACTCCCTGGGCTGTAGCCCACCAGGCTCCTCTGTCCATGGAATTTTTCAGGCAAGAATACTGGACTGAGTTGCCATCTCCTCCTCCAGGGAATTTTCCCGACCCAGGGATTGAACCGAGGTCTCCTGCATTGCAGGCTGATTCTTTATCACTGAGCCACCTGGGAAGCCCCTTGCGCTTGCCTCCTGCCCTATTCAGCCTTCCCTCTTTCAAGAGTTTAGCTCCTCTGCTTCCTTGCCTACTGCGTTGGGGAACTTACACCCCGAGGATGCTAGGGATGTGGGAGAGCTGATGTGTGGGGTCAGTTCTCAGCCTGGTAGGATACAGGTGGGTGCCCTGCTCAAATCAAGGCTCAGTTCAAGTCAACACACCTTTATTAACAGGCGCTGCTTCCTGCAGGTCATCCTCAAGGAGTGGATGAGAGGCAACCAGTGCTGGGTGTCACAAGCCTGCAGGACCGTGAGCCACTGTCCTGACTCTAAAGGACTTGGCAAGCTAATTGAGAAGACTAGACTGTCACATGGGATGCCATCGAGAATAGGAGAGGATGCATAGATTCTGGGCAAGTCGTTCTACCTCTTGGGTATATTTATTACAATAACACTCACTGGGGACTTCCTTGGCGGTCCAGTGGTTAAGATTCTGCGCTTCCACTGCAGGGGGCCCTGGTTCGATATCTGTTTGGGGAACTAGGATCCCACATGCCAAGTGGCACAGCCAAAAAAAAACTAACACTAGCTGCCACAACAGGTAAACCTGAAATCTCGGGGAAATGTTCCTCTTGCTAATGATAAAGTCCAAAGCAGCACTCACCGTGAGTGCACAGTGCTCCCCACAAACATTGACAGGCTGTGTGGTCCTCAACAGGCAGCTGCCAAGGTCGCCCTGGGCCTGGACGTGTGGCCAGCAAGTGGGAGAGAGAGGCTGGATGCCTTAACCACCTTGGCCCAGGAGTGGCGCACAAGTCACATCCCATCAGGGAGAAACAGACTAGGAAATGCAAGCCTGTGGGAGCAACCAATTCCCTGCACAGTGGAGGGGGAACACAGCCGGCTTTCTTTGCCACGTAAGCCTCGGTTTTACAATCTGTAAAATGAGGGCAAGGATGACCGGTGTGAATATCAGGACCGGAAAGAACCTCTCTTCATTTTACAACTGAGTCCACTGAAGTCTGGAAAGTTTCATGATTTGCCCTTGATCACAAAGGCACGATAATACAATAATACAATAATCTAGGTCTCTGAACCCCCAAATACATGATAGAAATTCCAGCTATTGCTCACAGAGGGCCTCATCACACAGGCCCTTTAAAACTATTGTCTTTGATTCTCAAACAACCTGTGAAGGAGGTATCATGTCCCCATTTTACAGATGAGAACACTGAGGTTCAGAGAAACCAGCTTGCTCAAGGTCACCTGACTGGTGAGTAGCAAAACCAAGACCTGACCCTTCCCTAGTGGCATCTCCTTTCACTGCACCAACTTCTTCCCAAATAGCTAGTGATAAATCCTCCCTGCAACAAGGACCAAGACCCCAGGCCTCCCGGTGTTCTGTCTCCTTAGAGCTGAAATCTCCTTATTACCCTACCCATCCTTGACCTCTTGCATGGGAGGTCACACCATGGGCAGCTATCACTATCAACAACCAGCAGAGGCCCAGAGAGGCTGAGGCCCTGCCCAGTCACACAGCATAGGAGGAACTGCAGAAAGAGGATTGGGTTTAGCTGTAACTTGCCAGGTAGGGATCCAGGGCTGCTGTGGTGCCTGCAGTGTCAGGAACTCAAGCTCCATCTGCCTTATTGCTTCACGGCCTCTCTCCTAAGTCCACCTCATGGTCCACCATAGCTGCCCCACAACTAGTCACTACCTCTGCACCGCAGCCCACGTGAAACGAAAACTAGGGGACCAGACGTCACCCCACCTTTAAGTACACTTACTAGAAATCGCACATTCCTTTGGCTAGAACTTGGTCACATGGCCATACCTTGCTGCAAGGGAACCTGGGAAATGTAGTCTTTGTTCTGGGTGGCCATGTGTCAGGTTCTTACTGAGGAAGAGGAGAGAATGCATAAAGGAATCCCACAGTCTCTTTCCCAGAAACCAGTTTCTGACTCAGTTCCCAATCAGACACTGGGCCTATAACAACACTGCCAGGTGATGGAAACAAGGGCTGCAGGCTTGGTGTAGCCCCAGGAGAAGAAATGATGGGTCCCCAGCTGACTCCTTCCTCTCCAAGAGCCTTGGCTAATATTTCTGACTCTAAGAACTCAGCCCCAGACAGGCGCCTATTGGGAATTAATCCTCAATGGGGTTTCTCTGGCTTCCACCTATGAGGCTGGCTTATCTGTGCATTGGGAATGGATAAGTATCCTTCTCCACAAGGAGAGAGAAAAAGGTTGTGCCCCCTTCTCTCTCACTGACTCACTCCCCAAAATAAGCTCTCTGCAGAGAGGTAATTTAAAAGGGTCTAAGACCTCTTCTTGCAAAATTCAGACTTAATTTGAAGAAAGTAGGGAAAACCACTAGACCATTCATGTATGACCTAAATCAAATCCCTTACAATTATACAGTGGAAGTGACAAACAGATCCAAGGGGTTAGATCTGATAGACAGAGTGCCTGATGAACTATGGATGGAGGTTCGCAACATTGTACGGGAGGCAATGAGCAAGACCATCTCCAAGAAAAACGAATGCAAAAGGGCAGAATGGTTGTCTGAGGGTGCCTAACAAAGAGCTGAGAAAAGAAGAGAAGCTAAAGGTAAAGGAGAAAAGAAAAGTTATACCCATTTGAATGCAGAGTTCCAAAGAATAGCATGGAGAGATAAAGCCTTCTTCAGGGATCAGTGCAAAGAAATAGAGGAAAACAATAGAATGGGAAACACTAGAGATATCTTCAAGAAAATTAGAGATACCAAGGGAACATTTCATGCAAATATGGGTTCAATAAAGGACAGAAATGGTATGGATCTAACAGAAGCAGAAGATATTAAGAAGAGGTGGCAAGAATACACAGAAGAACTGTACAAAAAAGATCTTCACGACCCAGATAATCATGATGGTGTGATCACTCACCTAGAGCCAGACATCCTAGAATGTGAAGTCAAGTGGGCCTTAAGAAGCATCACTACAAACAAAGCAGTGGAGGTGATGGAATTCCAGTTGAACTATTTCAAATCCTGAAAGATGATGCTATGAAAGTGCTGCATTCAATATGCCAGAAAATTTGGAAAACTCAACAGTGGCCACAGGACTGGAAAAAGTCAGTTTTCATTCCAATCCCAAAGAATGTGCAAAATGCCAGGCTGGATGAAGCACAAGCTTGAATCAAGATTGCCAGGAGATATATCAATAACTTCAGATATGCAGATGACACCACCCTTATGGCAGAAAGAGAAGAGAAACTGAAGAACCTCTTGATGAAAGTGAAAGAGGAGAGTGAAGAAGTTAGCTTAAAGCTCAACATTCAGAAAACTAAGGTCATGGCATCTGGTCCCATCACTTCATGGCAAATAGAAGCAGAAACAATGGAAACAGTGAGAGACTTTATTTATGGGGGGCTCCAAAATCACTGCAGATGGTGACTGCAGCCATGAAATTTAAAGACACTTGCTCCTTGGAAGAAAAGTTATTACCAACCTAGACAGCATGTTAAAAAGCAGAGACATTACTTTGCCAACAAAGGTCCATCTAGTCAAAGCTATGGTTTTTCCAGTAGTCATGTATGGATGTGAGAGTTGGATTATAAAGAAAGCTGAGCGCCAAAGAATTGATGCTTTTGAACTGTGGTGTTGGAGAAGACTATTGACAATCCCTTGGACTGCAAGGAGATCAAACCAGTCAATCCTAAAGGAAATCAGTCCTGAATATTCATTGGAAGGATGGATGCTGAAGCTGAAACTCCAATACTTCGCATCAGGTGATGTGAAGAACTGACTCATTGGAAAAGACCCTGATGCTGGGAAAGATTGAAGGCAGGAGGAGAAGGGGACAACAGAGGATGAGATGATAGGATGGCATCACCGACTCAATGGACATGAGTTTGAGTAAGCTCCAGGAGTTGGTGATGGACAGGGAGGCCTGGCGTCTGCAGTCCATGGGGTCACAAAGAGTCAGACACGACTGAGCGAGCGAATGGAACTGAAGCCCTCTTCCCCTAACTTCCCCTGGAGCCCCACTCTATGGTTAACTTTGTAAGTCAACTTGACTGGGCCATAGCGCTTCCCGACATTTCATCCAGGGTTACTCTGGGTGTGTCTGTGAGAGTGTTACTGGATGAGATTAACATTTGAATTGGCAGACTGAATAAAGCAGACTGCCCTCCCTAATGTGGGTGCTCCCCCAGTGGCTCAGACTGTAAAGAATCTGCCTGCAATGCAGGAGACCTGGCTTCAATCCCTGGGTCATGTAGAACCCTTGGAGAAGGTAATGGCTACCCATTCCAGTATTCCTGCCTGGAGAACCCCATGGACAAGAGGAGCCTGGAGGGCTACAGTCCCTGGGTTTGCGGAGTCAGACGCTGACTGAGCAGCTAACACACGGTCCCTAATGCGAGTGGGTCTCATCCAGCCAGTTGTGCTTCTGCTTAGTCGCTCAAACTGTCCGACTCTTTGCGACTCCAAGGAGTGTGGGAGCCTTGCCAGGCTCCTCTGTCCATGGGGTTTCCCAGGCAAGAATACTGGAGTGGGTTACCATTTCCTCCTCCAGGGGATCTCCCCAACCCAGGAACCAAACCTGCATCTCCTGTGTCTCCTGCATTGCAGGTGGATTCTTTACCCGCTGAGCCATTGGGCAAGCCCACCCAACCAGTTAAAGGGCTGAATAGAATAAAAAGACTGGGTAAGAGGGAACTCCTCTTGCCTACTACTCCTGCCTGACTACTCGAGCTGCGACATTGGTTTTTCCCACCTTCAGACTCAAAACATTAGCTCTTTTGTGGGTCTCAAGCCTGGCAGCTCTCGGACTAGAACACACACCATCAGTTCTCCTGGCTCTCAGGCTTTTGAACTTGGTCTTAACTGCACCAACAGCTCTCCTGTCTCCGTCTTGCCAGCTGGAGACCTCAGCGTCCATAACTGCATAAGCCAATTCCTCAACATAAATAAGCATATTATTTATTTATTTATTCACTTACTATACATAATAAAATATATCTCCGTCCTATTGGTTCCGTTTCTCTGGAGAACCCTGACTTTTGCACATACCTGCTTGAGGACCAGGTGAACTGGGGTCACTGGGCCAGCCCTGAGCTCCACTTTTTCTCAGCTGGGAGCTTCACAGGTCACCTAACCTGCCTGAGCCTTGGCTTCCTCACCTGTAATGAGGCATCATCATCATCATAGGCATCATCACCAGCTGACTCATGAGACCGGTACAAATATTGGATTAAATGAGATTACCAACAAAGGTCTGTATAGTCAAAGGTATGGTTTTTCCAGTAGTCACGTATGGATGTGAGAGCTGGACCATTAAGAAGACTGAGCACCAAAGAATTGATGTTTTCGAACTGTGGTGCTGGAGAGGACTCTTGGAGCCTCTTGGACTACAAGATCAAACCAGTCAATCCTAAAGGAAACCAACTCTGAATATTCATTAGAAGGACTGATGCTGAAGCTAAAGCTCCAATACTTTGGCCACCCAATAATGCAAAGAGCTGACTCACTGGAAAAGACACTGATGCTGGGAAAGACCAAAGCTAAAAGGAGAAGGGGCCAGCAAAGGATGAGATGGTTAGATAGCATCACTGACTCAATGGACATGAATTTGAGCAAACTGCAGGAAACAGTAAAGGACAGGGGAGCCTGGCATGCTGCAGACCATGGGGTCACAAAGAGTCAGATGCAACTTAGTAGGTGAACAACAGCAACCTAAATGAGAGATCTAACATATGGTGGATATTTCCCTTTCCTTCGCCCACCCCCACCCAGGATACAGCCCAGTGAATTGGCGAGCAAGCAGTGATGCTTCTGGAGGTAAAAGTCATCTTGGATTCATGTATCCATACGGGGGCATGCACGAATATGGGCACGCCTTCCCTGGAGCAGCCCACAGCCCAGCCTCCCTTGACAGATTAGAATCCAAGTTCCTCAGCCCTGTGTCCTTGGGTTTTATGAGGATTTTTGCATTATGTGAATTTGACACCATGATATAAAGAGATTAATAAAGTCTCACCTCATAGGCAAAATTTGAAATAATGTGCATCCCAAACATTTTTTTAAACACGAAGGATGTTGAAGCTGGCAGTGAATTGCGAACTAAGTTTGCACACTCGCCACATGGCAATGCTGCTTTAGCAGATGAACCAGAACACCCACCAACCTCTATCAGGATTTGCCCCCCAAGCTCGTCCCACACCAAGGCAGGATTTATACATTTCTGAGATGCCTCCTCTTCTTACTTTTGCAGTTGGGGCTTCCCTCTCATCTTAATTCTGGCTCACCGGGAAGGCCGGCAGGGGTGGCCTTGACCAGAGGTCCCTGTGGCTGTATCCCCCCAGCCCCACCCAGCTGTGGCTGTGCCATCCATCCGCCACCCCAAGGGTTGATCAGGAGTCTAACCCGGGACCTCAGGGCCGCTCCAAACACCACATTCTCTAGATTAAGAGAGAACCGGGGTGAGACAGAGGGAGGCCCCATCGAGGCATGTTGGCAGGACAGCCTTTGATCCGTCGTGATAAAGACTGATGGTGCTTTGAAGGCCCTGTATGGTGTTAAAACGTTTCTGCCCCTTCTCTGGGCAGAGCACCCAGGAGAGGAGGCTGAGGTCCTGATTCTGTCACTACCCGGAAGTGAGGCCAAGGCCTCGATTCCCTCAGCGGTGACTCCTGGAGGGATTAGATGACCCTCGTGGTCTCCTCCAGGCTGATTATTTGATGATGTGAGCGGTGGACACGTGTCTCCTTTGCACACCAGCACCCACTCCCCCTTCTCTTTAGCTTCACCTCCCTGTTGGGAAGTCCCCAACTGTGTGTGCTGGGGGCAAGGGTGGAGAGTCGCCTCTGGGGGAGCACCCTGACTGGGTTGGCTTGCAGGGGGCAGCTGTCTGTCCTCTTCTTGCTCCCTGGGTGCTCCTGGGTTCCTGCTGTCCCCGAGACCAGCCTGCCCACCTCCTTAGGGTCCCAGGAGGCCCTGTGAAATTTACATTCCTATGTTGTTAGTTTCCAGAGTTTCCATTGCTGCAGATAGCCTGGCTGATACATAAGCCACGCCCATGCCCTGAGCAGACAGAACCATTCCTTAGGATGGCGCACTTGCCCTCTCCTTTCATTTTTCCCTCTCCACTCCTTTTCATGATTATCAGTTACTGATGTCTTTCCCTATTTTTTAAGGAAGAAAAAGAAGGCGGTAAATCCAGTATGGACTATTAAGAAGTATGGGGTTCAGAGAAATTAAAGAAGACCTAACTAAAAAAAGAAAAAAGCAGCATAGGAACTTCTCTGGCAGTTCAATGGTTAAGACTTCACACTCCCAGTGCAGGGGATGCAGGTTCGAGCCCTGTGTGGGGAACTAAGATCCCACATGCCATGCTCATCATGACCAATTAAAAAAAAAAAAAAAAATTTAAAAAAAAAAGAATTATAACCTGGAAGGTAGCTCCTCTCCAAAAAATAAATCATAACCAACAGAACTGCACTGCTTTGAACCAGACTGTGTTCATCCAACAGCCCTCTGTTGAGTGCCAGCTGGGTGCCAGGCACCATGGGGACATGCATGAATATGGACACACCTACCCTGGAGCAGCCCACAGCCCAGCCTCCCTCGACAGATTAGAATCCAAGTTCCTCCACCCAGTGTCCTCATGTTTTATGAGATTTTTTCATTATATGAATTTGATGCCGTGATATAAAGAGATTAATAGTTTCACTTCATATGCAAAATTTGAAAGAATGTGTATCCTAAACATGTTTTCTAAGCATGAAGGACGTTGAAGCTGGTAGTGAACTGTAAGCTACATTTGCACGCTCGCCACACGGCAACACCACTTTAGCAGATGAACAGGAACACCTACCAACCTCTGTCAGGATTTGTCTTAAATTATGCAGCTTTCTGAATTATACAGGGCCTTCTGGAGCATGTGTTTCGCACATGAGGTGACAAGTCTGGTGTTCAGAGTTCTGGCTGTGGCATCAGAGCACCAGGATTCTACTCCTGGCTCCTCCACTGTGTGATCTCGGCCAGGGTACTTGAGCCTCTCTGTGCCTCAATTTCCCCATATGCACAATCAAGATAAAAGTGCTGCCTCTAGGGGGCGTGCGTGCATGCATGCGTGCTAAGTCACTTCAGTCGTGTCCGACTCTCGGTGACCCTATGGAACTGTAGCCCCCCCCCCTCCCCAGGCTCCTCTGTCCCTGGCAAGGATTCTCCAGGCAAGGATACTAGAGCGGTTTGCCATGCCCTCCTCCAGGGGATCGTCCCAACCCAGGGATCGAGCCCACAACTCCTGCCCTAGCAGGCGGGTTCTTTTCCGCTAGCGCCACCTGGGGAGCCGTCCAGGGGGCTTAGGAGACAGACTACAGCAAGCAGAGCGAAGGGGTGTTCTCGGCACCTCCCCAGGCTAGGGGTTGGCAGGAAGGGGTCACCAACACCCACATCATCATGAGGAACATGAACTGCTGCCCAGAATAGAAGCAGTTGCCTCAGCTCCCTGTACGACCTTGAGGTCCCCAAGGTCACACAGATACTAGAGACCTTCCCCCCACCCCCTTTGTTTTGGCTGCGCTGGGTCTTGGTTGCAGCACACAGGCCTCTTATCACTGTGCGGGCTTCTCTTCTTTTGGAGCCTAAGGTCTCCAGAGCACACATGCTTTCCTAGTTGCAGCAGAAGCGCCTCTCTAAATGCAGCACAGGAGTTTAGGTGACCCACGGCATGTGGGATCTTAGTTCCGTGATCAGGGATCGAACCCACATCCCCTGCACTGGGGGACAGATTCCCAACCACTGGACCAGGAGGGAAGCCCCCCGGAGACCTTCTTTACAGAGGCAGGGCACTCCCATTCCAGCCACATCACTGAGCTTTCCAACCCAGGAGGCTATGGCACCAGCCAGACCCTAGACCCTGACCACCTTTGTGCTCTTATTTCAGGAAATCCAGACACTCTAGACTCTTAACAGAGCCACATCGTCATCCAGAGGAGGAAGCTAAGCAGATATCATGGATCCCACAGCCAAGCTTCTCACCAGCACCCCATGGTTCCAAAAGCCTGCATCTCCAAAGGGCTCATCATAGTTTTTTTTAAGTCAATCTAACATAATAAATCCTATTCTGAAGCTTACTCTGGGGAAGTAAAGGAGGTCAGGAGGACTAGGGAGGCCTCCCCAGAGGGAGGTGCATCTTGAATAAACCCAAGGAGCCCAGTGACGGGATGGGGGTGCCACAGATCAGGCAGCGGGGACAACAGTATGGAAAAGAATACACTTGGCACATTCTCGGAATCGCCAGTAGCTCCATACATGGTGGGAAAAGGGTTCCCCAGGGCCTCACTCACTTCAGTGAAATGAATTCTGCAGCAAGTGAAGGGGGCTCAGGGAGACCCTCTCAGAGGGGTCCATGGCCTTCTTTGTGCTGCGGCCGCCTCTGGTAGCCTGGAAAGTCCATGGGATCTTGCCTGTAAAAGCATAAAACAAAGTATATAGAACTGCAAAGAGAACCAATTACAGCAAAAATAGTTCTTACTTTCCAAAGATTTTTAAAAATAAATGTGAGCTCCTAGTAATATATGAGGCTCTTTATCAATGCATTAAATGACAAGACCTAGTGGCAGGAAGTAGGGCTGAGCAAAAAAGTTGTTTTTCAAGATAAGAGAACAACTATGATATGATGAGAAAGCTCCAGTACTGCTAATTCTGCTGTGATTTGTTGCCTACATTCATAATAAATAATATTATACTGAATTGCATAATAATAACGTACCCAGCTGCAGTTAAAGGTTAGGGGAAATGACCATGTAATGTTTTCAAACCCAAGTTCCCGGAGCCCCGGAATTCTCTCCTTTGTTCCCCTGGGATCCCCAGGATGCCAGGAACAAAACCCCTGCCTTACAGGAAGGCCCAGTTTTGTTTCCAGGGCACAGGGGTTAAGAGCATTGACCGCTTGCTCCATTACTGCCACAGGACCTCGCACAAAATCCCCGCTGTCCAGTGCCTCAGTTTCCTATGAGAAACAGATGAATTGACGTAGGGACTTCCCTAGTGGTCCAGTAGTTAAGAATTCGCTTTCCAGTGCCAAGGACATGAGTTTGATTTCTGGTCAGGGAACTAAGATCCCACATGCCCTGGGGCAACTAAGCCCAAGTTCGGCACCTACTGAGTCCGCATGCTCTGAGGCCCACACGCCACAACTAGAGCGAATTCCATGCACCATAACTAGAGAAGCCCGCCCGAGCACTGCAATGAAAAGCATGCATGCCAGAATGAAGACCCAGAGCAGCCAAAATAAAAATAAATAAATAAATAAATTTTTTTAAGACAAGAGCTTAAAAAAAGGATTCATGTTGATGTTTGGCAGAAACCAACACAATTCTGTAAAGCAATTATCCTTCAGTTTAATAATAAACTTTTAAAAATAAAATGAATTTTTTAAAAATGAGTTGACACACCTAAAGAAGTCAGAATCGTGACTTATAGTAGGGCATCAATAAATGAGGGTCCACTCCTTTCATTCTTATTCTCAGCCCCCAAAGAGAAGCCCTCAGAGGGGGACGTGTTATTTAGCAATACTAACTGAAGTCACGTTAATAAGCACACGACGCACAATTAGCAGAGTTATTTCAATTCTGAGGTTTGCTTGACTAGAAGAGCCTCACATTTGTCCTTCCCCATATTCTCTGCTAATTACAACGGCTGCCGTCCATTGCAGCTGCCACACGACCGCTGCATCTAAAGTAGTCGTTAAGGCAGCATAATGGCGCGCGCTGACTAATTGGCCATCCCGCTCAGATGAACGCAGTCAGACGGTGGAGGCCGGCCAGGACTGAGCCCTGGAACCCCGAGCTGCACAGCCCCAGGGAGCTCTCAGGCCTCCAGCTGCCCTCCCAAGCTGCCCCTTGGGACCAGGCCATGAGAGGGGGTAGAGACAGGAGTGCTGAACAAACTGGCCCTGGGGACCTCGACTGGGGCCAGCCCTGCCGCTAGCTTGCTGTGCAACCATGGCTTGGCCCCTGAACGTCTCTGGGCTGCACCTTAATCATCTGTAAAATGAGGAAGTGGAGGCTCTTGAGGGTCCTTCTAGCTCCCACCCACCTTTGATTAGTCCATGGCAGGTTCTCTCTAGAGTGACTGGGAGTTCTGCCCAGTCCCCTGGGGGCATCACAGGCAGCCTGAGGGTGAGGAAGTATGCGAGGAGATTGGCAGAGGCAGTGGTGCTCAGGGAACATTCCCAACTTTCTTTCAGTTAGATGAGGCCACATAACTGGTTCTGGCCCAGGGCTGTGAGCAGGTCACTATGAGCAGTGACCTGTGTCACTTCCGGAGCAAAGCAAAGAGCTGGCTCATGGTTGCCCCACAGCCTCTTCTCATGCTGCGGTCGTGAAGCTATGCGGGGAGATGAGGAATTGAGCTGAGATGGGAGCAGCACAGATTGCCAAGTTGCCCCTTGGAGGTGACAGCCAATGGACTTTGCAGAGGTAAGAAGTAAACCTTAATTATGTTATGGCGTTAAAGATTTGCAGGTGGGAATTCTTTGATGGCCCAGTGGTTAAGACTCCACCTGCCATTGCAGGGGAAAGAAAGTGAAGTTGCTCAATCATGTCTGATTCTTTGTGACCCCAAGGGCTGTAGCCTACCAGGATCCTCTGGCCATGGGATTTTCCAGGCTAGAGTACCAAAGTGGTTGCCATTTCCTTGTCCAGGGGATCTTCCCGACCGAGGGATCAAACCCAGGTCTCCCACATTGTAGGCAGACACTTTACTGTCTGAGCCACAGGGACATGGGTTCAATTCCTGGTCCAGGACATTTCCACATGTTGCAGGGCAACTAAGCCCATGTGCCACAGCTACTGACTCCCATGGCCTATTACCGATGCTCCACAACAGGAGAAGCCATAGCAATAAGAAGTCTCTCACAGCAACCCAGCACAGCCAAAAATAAAGAAATAAAAATTTTTAAAAAGATTTACAGGCTATTGTTACTATAACATAACCTGGCCTCTCGCCTCATACAGTTATTTTCCCAAAAGTATTTAAACGATGAGCTTTTTAATAAAGGACTTAGGAAGTAACTGATTCATAGTAATCACAGAAAAAGAGATGTACTATGTATAGCAAGATCCCCTGGAGGAGGAAATGGCAACCTGCTCCAGTATTCTTGCCTGGGAAATCTCATGGACAGAGGAGCCTGGTGGGCAACAGTCCATGGGGTCCCAAAAGAGTCAGACACAACTGAGTAACTAAACAACAGTAACAATAGCAAGAGGAAGTGGACTTTCTCACAATGAGGCTGGCTCAACAAGATGAGTGATCCTCTCAAGGCCCCCTCACCAGGCTCCCCATAACCTTTTGAGTAGGGAACCTAAAAACAACTCTAGTGCACCAGAAATCTATAAGCAATCCCAACCATGGGAACCAGGGTAGAGAATGAGAGATCAGACATTCTCAATTTTCACTCGGTGAGTTACAAAGAGAAAAAAAAACAAAAATGGGTCCAGTGATGGAAGACTCATGTGATGAATTTGAATTTCAAAACTGAAAAGAAAGTGTTTGGGTATGGGTTTTACTCTCTCAAGGACAGTGAAGAAGAATGAAGTCCAGTTGGGTTTTCCCTCTTCCCAGCCACAAATCTTCCCCCTAGGTTTCCCTTCGCCTTCTCCTGGAGGGGACTCCAGGATGCGGGAAAGAAATGGCTCAGTTTCTCATCTCTACAGGGTGAAAGAATCCTGCAGAACTTGTGCTTCATTAAAAAAAAAAAAAAAAGCAGCAAAAAAAACTCAAAGTTCTTGAGTTGGGAAATCATTCTGGATTGCCCCAATCCTAAATCGAAGACCCTAGCATCGTTCATGAGCCTACAGCAGCACAGAATTCCACAGTCAGAAGAATCTTAAAGCAACAGAACAGTCCTGGGGAGAAAAAAAAATAACAGGACAGCAAAAAAACAGGGTCAGCAGCCTGCTCAGCCCCAAGGCCTAACCCACAGAGGGGCCACTGGCTGCTGCTGCTGCTTCTTGGAGATGCCCAGGTGAGAGGCCAGCCGGCCCTTAGGCGGCCCCTCCTCCGTGCGCAAGCTTCATGTCCCGACAGTGCAGTGAGCAGTGAGCAAGCTTTCCTTGTGCAGCAAATAAATAAATAAATAGTGTGACTTTGTGTTTGAAGGACGAATGCCAAGTTTCCTCTCCAGGGCCCTCTCCCAAACCTCCGTATATCACCTCCACATGACCAAGCTGTCAGGCCTGCCACCCTGAGCTCTGCTTGGCTGTGATAAACACAAGACAACACGTTTCCTACCCCCTTAGGCCCAGCAATCAGGGAGAAGGGGGGCTGGAAAAAAACCCATCCAAGCCATTCCGGGATTTATGTTTGAAACTGTTTTCCTTTGTCAGGGGAGAAAACAACCAGATGTTCCTAAAGGTGAACCCTGTAAATCAGGGCCGATGTGTGGGTGCATCTCGTCCTCTCTGGCAACTCTGCTGGGTTTGGTTTTGCACCCACTCCTGACTGTGCACACCCACACACACACACCCCGCCACCTCCCTTTGACTTTCCTATCTCTTATCTCGCTTTGAATCAGCCTCAACCTCTTCCCCAGGAAGTCTTCCCAGATTATGCTCATCAGGACTTCCCTAGTGGCCTAGTGGTTAAGAATTCACCTTCTAATGCAGGGGACACAGGTTTGCTCCGTAGTCCAGGAGCTAAGACCCCATGTGTTTACAGAGCACCTAAGCCCACGTGCCACAACTAGGGAGCCTTCACTCTGCCACAAAGACCCTACATGCTGCAACTAAGACCCAATGCAGCCAAATTAATACATATTAAAAAAAAAAAAAAAAAAAGATTATGCTCATCTATTGCCCAGTCTTTTAACTTGGGTCCTTGCTCAGCCCCGCAATGTGTTCAGGTCATTCTGTAACTGTTTACTCTCTTCTTTCCATAAACGGCCCAGGAACTCACAGAGAGTGCACATTGCCTCCCCCACCAGGCCAGGAGCTCCCCCAGGACAGGACATGTCTCCCCCATCTGTCCAGCCCCTCCTGAGGACAGAAAGCATGCCTCCCCAACTCACTCCCTTCGGCAGGCCGATCACCCTGCTTTAGGACACAGGGGAAACAATGTGGCTGCACCTTCTAACTCAAGGGTTCTAACAAGGGGACGTGGTGAAGTCTGAAAGCGCCTACCACATCTCTGGACAGACTTGCACTTTTCCGGGGGGAGGCTCCATTGCTGTCAAGTGATCCTCAGATGGATCTGTTCAGAGGCAGAGTGAGACCTCTGGAAGCACCAAGCCCTGAACGGATGGTGAGACCGATGCCCTGTTCTCATCTACCGCATGTGCTTCCAAATCAAAACAGCACTGAGCTCTGAAACACAAAGCTTCCGCGATGCACAAGTTCATCAGAGCTAAATGCTTTGTTTTTTGCTAATGCCCTTAGAGCATGCTAAGTCTCCCTACAGGGTGACCCCATACCAGGCCTGCTACACAGGAAAGGGTAATGCTGGTGGCTGCCAGGGTGGAGGTGGAGAAATAGAACACGCCCCTCCCAACCCCTGATGCCAAGAGGCAAGTGGGGAACCAGGCTAAGTGTCTCCCCTGGGAACCGCTGCTTCCCCAGCCAGGATAGGGGCAGAGAAGGTGCGGCCGTTCTTACGTTCTCAGAACTGGAATGAGACATTGAGGATGAGACTCTGATGTCAGCCGGGCTCTGCTTGGCCTGGGAACCGCTGAGTACTCTCTTCCCAAACAGCCCCCCCTCCCGGTGCCCTCATCCCGCCTCCAGCTCTCGGAACCTAGGAAAGCCCCTGACAGGCTCCAGTAAATGGAGGATTTGAGAACTCCTAAAAAAAATCCCCCTCCACCCTTGAAAAGCCATCAGCCTTGAGTCTGGTGGCTTCATACACATCGAATCCACTTCAGTGCCCAGCCCCCACAAACACACCCTACATACATCCCTGGAAGTCAAATCTCCCAGAGTCAGGGGTCAAGGTCAAGCCTGAGACCCCCACTTCCCAGTCTTCCCAGGGCTGGGAGACCAACAGGAGACCCATAGAGGATGCTAGATGAAGAAGCAGCAGGGGCTCCAGATTGGAGTCAGGAAAACCAGTTCCAGGCCACAGTTTAGCCACCGCTGCGCTATTCACTGGGCAAGCCACTATACCCTCCGGCCCCCACTCTCTCCATCCACAGAGTGGGGTGGGGGAAGCGGGTTGGCCACTGGGGCGCTGACCATGTCTTGGTTGGGAGTCTCTACCACAGACAGGGCCAGACTAGGAGGGTTCATCTCAGAGCCTTTTCACCATCTTCTCGGGATATCAGTTCAGTCTTCCCAAAGCCCCAGGATGCCAGCCAGCACTCTCCCCAAACTGAGCATTTGCCTTAGGAAGAAACCCCTCATTTCCTAGGAGAATGAATGAGAAGACAGCAGCCTGGCCCCTGGGGGAAGTGCAGGCAGAGGGTAGGAACAAAGGGGGTTGAACTCTAGTTGCCTTGAGAGGGGGTTGACGATAGTGTGCCTCAGGGGAGAGTTGTGACTGGTGAAACCTTACTAGGCAGGGTGTAGACAGGGTCCTAAAAACCTGGCAGTTGTGATTTCCTTTCTGCCCCAAAGGCTTTCACTCTGTTGAGAAGGAAGGGAAGTACCAAAAAGTGAACAGGAATTGGGAGGAAAATAAGGATTTTTCCAGTAGTCATGTATGGATGTGAGAGTTGGACCATAAAGAAAGCTGTGCTGAAGTATTGATGCTTTTGAACTGTGGTGTTGGAGAAGACTCTTGAGAGTCCCTTGGACTGCAAGGAGATCAAACCAGTCAATCCTAAAGGAAATCAACCCTGAATAGTCATTGGAAGCGTTGATGCTTAAGCTGAGGCTCCAATACTTTGGCTACCTGATGCAAAGAATGGACTCATTGGAAAAGACCCTGATGCTGAAAGAGATTGAAGGCAGGAGGAGAAGGGGACATCAGAGAATGAGATGGTTCAGTGGCATCACCTGGTGGACATGAGTTTGAGCAAGCTCTGGGAGTTGGTGATGGACAGGGAAGCCTGGCGTGCTGCAGTCAATGGAGTGGCAAAGAGTGGGACACGACTGAGCGACTGAACTGAATGGAACTGAAGGTATCCTGAAGTTTTGCTAGACACACACACACAACTGCATCCAATCCCCACATTCCTAGGAAGTCATACTATTGTTACCTCTACTGTACAGATAAGAAAACTGGGGCACAGAGAGGTCAAAAACCTACCCAAGACCACACAGCAAGGAAATGGCAGGACCAAGACTCAAACTCCAAAGCACATGTTCTTCCCAAGGGATGAGTCTGCCCATGGGGACCTCTGAGCTGATGGGTCAGGCCCAGAGACCCCAGGATACAGCCTGGCCAGGGCTCCCCTTCAAAGAACTAGACGAGCAGTCACTGCCCAAGGCGTGCTGAGACAGGCCGCGGCCCACTCCACACCGCCTGCCCTGCTCCCATGAGAGTCCTGGAGCCCAGCCACCCTTCGTCCCCCGAGCTCTGAACCGGACTCCTGGAAGGCCAGCAACAGGACACCTCAAGCCTCCTCCAGGCAGTTCCGTCTCCTCTGGACTGGGCAGCACAGTCTCCCTGCTGCCCCAGCTCTACCATGCCATGCTATGCCCACGGCCCCACTGGACTTCCAGCCCGGGCTGCCATGACCACCGTACATCCCCGATGAGAGCCCTCAGCCACCAGGAGACAGTGCAGAGATGGAAGGGCTCCATTCCATTCTGGTACCATCAAGGGACTAGGCGCTGAGGAGGATTTGAGGTGTAGGGATCGGGGGAACGCGGGATGCTGGGGTGGAGAGGTGCCTGGCCTCCTGGGACCACAGAGTAGCCACCTATTCTTCAGAAGGATTATTGGGTTTTGTTTTCTGGGGTTTTGTGGGTTTTTCTTTTTGGTTGTGCTGAGTCTTAGTTGCAACATGTGGGTTCTAGTTTCCTGACCAGGGAATCAGACACAGGCCCTCTGCATTGCAAGCGTGGAGCCTAAACCACTGGACCTCCAGGGAAAACCCCTGTCTGATAGTCTTAAATAGCTCTGGACACAGGTAACTGCTGTTAAAAGAAGATAGGATCAGCCAGTACAGAGGCCAGCCAGGCAGAGAAGATTCGGTGAGAAGGGCAGTAGCCCAGAAGGCGCTTGGCTTCTCCACCAACTTTCTGTGTGACCCTGGTAAGTCACGGCCCCTCTGTGAGCCTCGGTTTTCTTGTCTGAACACCAGGATTTGAGTTTGGACTCATTCATGCGGCAAACAATGGATGCTATGTAGGTTCTAGGCCCTGCATTATGTCCTGGGGACAGAGGGCACAGCTGAGACCAGGAGATAACTGAGAAAGACACAGGCTCCGCTCTCAGGGAGCCTGCAGTCTAGTAGAGAAGCTAAGATTTGTAATAATACTAACAGATAATAGTGATGGAGCACCTGCTGTTTACCAGGCAAACCCTATGACAGAGATGCTAGTAGTATTAACCCCATTTTACAGATGAAGGAACTGAGACTCAAAGAGGTTCAGCAAATTGTTCAAGGTCACACAGCTAGTAAGTAGCAGAGCCCAAATAAGAGTAAAGACAAAATATTGTGGGTATCAGGAGAGAGAAGGCTTCCTGAAAGAGGTGGCTTCTGACCTGAGCCTTCAAATTGACAGGGGCAATTTGAACATGCAAATACTTAAGGAAGGGGAAATAAGAAATTCCATTGACTGGATAGCCAATGGGAATTTGCTCTATGACTCAGGGAGGTCAAACCGGGGCTCTGTGACAACCTAGGGGGCTGGGATGGGAGGGAGGTGGCAGGGAGGGTCAAGAGGGAGGGGACATATGTGTCCTATGACTGATTGCTGTTGGTGTTTGGCAGAAACCAATGCAATACTGTAAGGCAATTATCCTTCAATTAAAAAAAATAAATTTAAAATTAAAAAAAAAAAAGAAATTCTATTAGCTGGAAGTTCCAATAGCACTTAGCCCCTAGTCTCTGCCAGAACCACCAAGCTCAACCCCAGAACAGCGGCAGCACCCAGGCCAGCCCCCTGAACGGCAGCACTGATAGAGGAGGCGAGAAGCATGAGGGGCCGCCTGGGAGGGAGGAGGCAGGAAGGAGAAGCAGCCTTCCCAAACCAAGTCTTGGCTGAGTTCCTGGGAACGGGGCAAAGGGGAAGCCAGAGGGCAGCGGGGCAGTTGCCAGCAGATCAGGGAGGAGGGGAAGGCCGTCTCCCCAGCACTCTGAGAATTAAAACCCCAGTGGTGACCCGTGCACATTCGGAACACTGTGCAGACATAAACCACGGTGCTGGGGAGGATATTTATTGACGTGGGAAGAATGTTCACGTATATTTCAAGTGAAAAGGCAGGTTGCAAAATAATATGTATGGTACGATGCCGTTCTTGCAGGAAGAAAAATATCTTTATATAAGTCTGGAAGGATATACACCCAAAACTTCAACAGTGGTTATCTCTGGGCAGTAGATTGTGGATGACTTTTATCTTCTTTACACGTACCTATATTTTCTAATTCTTCTACAATAGCACACATTATCAGTGTAATTTTTTAAGTTTTTTTTTTTTAATGCAGTAAACACATTGAGGGTTTTGGCAGCGTGGTGTGGGCAGGAGAAGACATGGGCCAGCCACTAGATGCAGCAGTGGGAGAGGATGGAGGTAGCAGGGCTCCACCAGGATGCGGATGAGGTGGGGATGGGGTAGGGTCAGGTGGGGAGGAAGACCATGTTTCCTTGACAGGACAAGGGACTTTTTCTTTTTAGCATTTTTCTTTTTTTTTTTTAATTTTTTGGCCACACCATGTGGCATGTGGGATCTTAGTTCCCTGACCAAGGATCGAACCTCTGCCCCCGGCAGTAGAAGGACAAAGTCTTAACCACTGGATTACCAGGAAGTCCTCAAAGGACTTATTAAGAAGACTAGCTCGTGGGGCCCAGCCTCCTCCATCTTCTGCCTCCCAGTCTCCTCAGAGCCCAGAGGTCTTCCCAGGCCCTGCAAGTGAAGGGTCCAGTCTGGAAGCCCATAGCCTTCTGATAGAGGACAGAGTGGATGGAGTGGGTCAGCTGGGGGTCCCAGGAGAGATGTGAATTTGGAAGGCTAAGCTAGTTTAGCCTTTTGGAGGAGAATGGGACAACAGAGGATGAGATGGTTGGATGGCATTACCGACTCAATGGACATGGATTTGAGTACGGTCGGGGAGATGGCGAAGGACAGGGGAGCCTGGCATTCTGCAGTCCGTGGTGTCGCAAAGAGTCAGACACAACTGAGTGAATGAACAGCAGCAACAAAGCTAGTTTTGAGAGGAAACCAGGCCTCAGAGACAGAAGGGGACCTGGCATGGAACAGGGGCCCGGGTGATGGGAGAGACAGCCTGGAAGGTTAATTCAGGTCACCACCAAGGGCAGAACTCGCCAGGAAGGGAAGCCCTGTGAAGCGCTCCAGGCTGGGGAGGGAATGGAGGGTGAGCCTTCTCAGCTCTTCTCTGAGAGCAGGATAGGAAAGACGGAGCAGGAGCCATGGCAGTGACAGCCTGCATCCCATGTTTGTTACGCTCTTTACCCACTTCTGTTTCCCCTGATAGAGTGTGTGTGCATGCTAAGTCCTTCCAGTCACGTCATCCTCACCCATGGACTGTAGCCCTCCAGGCTCCTCTGTCCATGTGGATTCTCCAGGCAAGAATACTGGAGTGAGTTGCCATTTCCTCCTCCAGGGAAACTTCCCGACCCAGGGATCGAACCCGCATCGCTTATGTCTCTTGCATTGGCAGGTGGATTCTTTACCGCTAGTGCCACCTGGCAGTAAAACCCTAAAATCAGCCGGGACTCTCCTGGATGGCATAAGCAGGACTTCTGAAACACTCACAGGCTATCTTTAAAGGTAGTGAGCTTCCTGTCCCTGGAGGTATTCAAAGAGAAATCAGGCCACCATCCAGGCCTGCTCTCAAGAGTCATGCATCAGAAAGACACTCAGACCTCTGCGGTGCCTCTCATTCCCGAGATCATCTGAATCAGTGAAAATGGACTTTTAGGCAGCAGTGGCCAGAAAGAGGTGCCAGGAGAAAGAAACCGTGAGGACATACACCCTGCCCACCCCCATCCACACAGGTCTCAAGGACCGGGCAGGGCCTGAGGGACAGACTGCACTCCTGGCTCCCCTCCCCTGCTCAGTCAAAGGGGTGGTGCATGTGCTATTCACAGTCAGGGCCAGAAGGAAAGAAAACATGCCCAGTTCACAAGGGAGTTCACAAGGTCACAGAGAACTTTGCAAATTGAATATCAGCCTCACTCTAACATTAGTCTTTCAGCGAGTGCACCGTGATAGCACAGACCCCCGAGAGCCTTTAGTGTTTCATGGAATTAGAGGAAACATCCCCACCATTATTGGTTGTGGATACAGGAGAATCGGCAAAGAGAAAAAGCTATGAACACATGGGAAGGTCATGCAAAGTGAAGAGATACTAATGTAGTCACCCTGTTTACCACTCACAAGCAGCCAAACAGAATAACTACTGCATTGGTTGTTCCATGCGGAGGATTGATAGAGAGGCTGACTTGAGTTTGCTGGAAGGAAGAACCCCCCAGTTAATTAGGGCAGCCCAGCAGCGGGACCTGTTGCTCAGAGAGGCTGAGAGGCCTCTGCCTTGAAATACTCGAGCAGAGGCTGTCCGCGATGGGGGGCTGGCTGGGTCTTTTCTGCTCACCCCCCAGATCCCCTCCCATCCTCACCCTGCCCTCAGCCCAGTGTGGACTCCATCCCAGCCTGACTTCCTCTGCCTGGTTTCTGGATGATTCAAGGGCATTACATCTCTTGTGCACTTCATTTCTGTTGCAGTTACACTGTGTTTTATAATGAAATAAGTATACCACTCACCACAGTGCAGAATCAGTGGGAGCCCTGAGCTCGTTTTCCCAAAACTGGACGGTCCCATCTGGGGGCGATGGGAGACAGTGACATCGAAGTGTGTCGCTTATGTCCAGATTTCTCGGTCATCTCGTTTTGGTTGCAGGACACCCTTCTTCACAAAGATAGGACGTTGGAAATGGAAGGAGTCTTTTCGGTGCTTTTGTGGCGATCTCAGGATATTCTGCCTTGACTTTCATCCAGAATGTATGGAGAACTGAAGTTGTCTCAAACATACTTTGAAGGCCCCCATCATTTGCCATCTCAAGCAATTGATCCTCTTCTGGCACGGACATAGTCGATTCATTCGGTTTTCAGTCTGGCCAGTGGGAGTCGTGGCAGGACATCGGAGAGGGGAGAGGTCCTTGTTCCCCACACTCCCTCCCTGCAGGGCCACCTTGGGCCTCAGGACCTTGAGACAGGTCACAGCCCCCCAGTGGAGCACTCTGCACCACACACAGGCTGCCTCTAGCTTCCGGTTTGCACTGCCTTCTCCCCAGGTTGCAGCCCAAGGAGGGGCATAGACAGCCCTGAGGGGCTGCACTGCCCCTGTGCCTTCCCTACACCCTGCCCGACCTTTGTAAATTGCACCTTTATTAAAACCTTCCTTTATTAAAACATTATCCTAATGTGAGTATGCCATCTGGTTCCTGCTACTACGATCCTGGTTAATACAAGGGGGCTCCCCATCAGAGAACAAAACTATACGGCCTCTCTGCGGCATACAATTAATTCAGCAGTACCATGAAATGTGAGGCAGATTCACTTTGTCATAGGCCTTATTTCATTACAGTACTAAACTTTATGTTATCACCCATTATCAAATGTAACTTGTGGCTTGTGTGTGTGCGTGCTAAGTCGCTTCAGTTGCATCCAGCTCTTTTCGACCCTATGGACTAGGACTAAGTCCTTCCAGTCACGTCTGACTCTGTGCGATCCCATGGACTGTAGCCCTCCAGGCTCCTCTGTCCATGGGATTCTCCAGGCAAGAATGCTGGAGTGGATTGCCATGCCCTCCTCCAGGGGATCTTCCCTACCAAGGGATTGAACCCACATCTTGAACGTCTCCTGCATTGGCAGGCAGGTTCTTTTTTGGGGATGGGGGGGTGGGCAGGCAGGTTCTTTACCACTAGCATCATCTGGGAAGCCCAGTGTGTGGTTTACAACTTCTAAAACCACTGCTGTTCATGGCCACTGTCTACAGACTGGGAAGCTGAGGTCTCTCAGAATCTTATCCAAGGTCACAACCAAACACAGGAAGCCAGAAACCTCAGGATCTCAGCCCAGGGTGCCTTCACCGAGCAGAGCAATCCAATGGGCCCCGGCCATCCTTCCTTGACCCCCTCCCACCACTGCGGCAGCTGCCCCTTCTCTCCCCAGCCCCCTCCCCTCCTCGTTCCCTGGTGGGAGAGGCAGTCGGGAAAATGATGAGGATTTTATAGCATTCCGTGGTAAGCACTTAATAACTCTCCAGGCTATAGATCTGTGCTTCGAATGGGCTGGGGATAATTCACAGTAAAATATGAGTTTTCATTTATCACACTGACGTGTAATAAATACTTCCCAGTGAAGCTTGGGCACAAAAGGGGGTGGGGTGAAAGACCTTAGATGAGGCTCCATGACGGGGTGTTGGGGTTCTGATCCATGGCAGGGGAACCCAGAGGACCAGAACCCTGGACCCGGGAAATTCCTTAGGGATTATCAGCCAGTGAGGCACCACAGCGCCCCCACCAGCCTCACCACCATTGCTGGGAAATCAAGCACCTCCCTCCTGGAGCCAAACTCCTCCCAGAGGCCAGCGGGACCTGAAACCAACAGCCCAAGCGTCGCCCTCCTCCTGCACTCTCACATCTGGTTCTGACCTGTCTCAAGAGTTTCTCATCTCCCTCCCCTTCCCCTACCCACTTTCCATCCCACTGCCACTATGCTAACAACTGGACATCTAGGTTGTTTTCCAATTTCTCACAATTAGATAGTAATCATACTAGCTGCCTTTTATTCTGCATCTTCCATGGGTCAAGAGCACTGGCTCATTTAATTCTCAAAACCCCTCATGGCACTATCACCACCCCCAGCTCTCAGGGCAGGGTGCTGACCCTCGGAGGGCTGCGTGTCTTGCCCAAGGTCATGCTGTGACCTGCCTGACTACAAGTCCCAATGTCTCCATGGCCACGGGCCTTAGGTCAGGCTTCCCGGAAGCAGATCTTAGGATAAGGATCTGAGGACAGGCCATTTATGCAGGAGGCGAACCCAGGAAGTACCAGCAGGAAGATGGAGCTGAGAGAAGGGGGAGGAAAGTAGCCAATACAGAATGTGCTATGAGCCGGGGGGGGCTCTGGAAACAAGGCAGCGCACACCTCAGGATAACCCGACCCTGTGAGCTAGGAGCTGTTTGTAGCTACCAAACTTCTCTGTGTAATTAGAGACGTGTGTTCACTGCCCCCGCTGAGATGGCTAAGCAGATTCCAGGAGCCAGAGAAAGCCCTGGGGCAGAGTCCCAGGTTGCAAGCTGGCAGTTGGCAACCACCGGGTCCCCGTGCATGAAAATAGTGGGTGCAAGGCGGGCCATGGGCAGAGCACCAGCTGCAGCGCCTCTCAGACCCCAACCTGGACTCTGTCCCTGTTTGCCTGAACAAGCACAGGGGACACCTAACTCTTCTCCCTGGCTTGGTCTTACCCCACCTGACTTATGCCCCAGCCCCAGACAATAAGCACTTTCCACCTTAGTCCACGTAGCAAAGAGTTGGTTGGACAGTCCGGGAGGTAGGGGGAGAGAGGGAAGGTGGCAGGGGGCGGGCAGGGGGTGCCGGGGGGATGGTCCTTGACCACACAAAGGCAATGACAGGGTCTGAATTATCTTTGAATCCTCACTCAGTGCCTAGGGCAGGATGTGGTAGCCAGTAAGCTTTTTGCTGTTGAATTTTGCTGTTGTTCAGTTACTAAGTTGTACCTGGCTCTTTGCGATCCCATGAATGGCAGCATGACAGGCTCCTCTGTCCTCCACTATCTCCTGGCGTTTGCTGAAATTCATGTCCATTGAGTCAATGATGCTATCTAACCGTCTCATCCTCTGCCGGCTCCTTCTCTTGCCTCCAGTCTTTCCCAGCATCGGGGTCTTCTCCAATGAGTCAGCTCTTCACATCAGCTGGCCAAAGTATTGGAGCTTCAGCATCAGTCCTTACATTGAGTATTCAGGACTGATTTCCTTTAGGATTTCCTTTAGAAGTTTAGGTTTCATTTGTTTGCAGTCCAAGGGACCCTCAAGGGTCTTCTCCAGCATCACAATTTGAAAGCATCAATTCTTCAGCACTCAGCTTTCTTTATGGTTCAACTCTTACATCCATACATGATCACTGGGAAAACCATAGCTTTGACTACACGGATCTTTGTCAGCAAAGTGATGCCTCTGCTTTTTAATATGCTGTCTGTCATAGCTTTTCTTCCAAGGAGGAAGCTTAATTTCACCATCCTTACTGAATCTGGAGCCCAAATAAAATCTTATCACTGCTTCAACTTTTTCCCCTTTTATTTGCCAGAAGTGACGGGACTGGATGCCATGATCTTAATTTTTTTAATATTGAGTTTTGAGCCAACTTTTTCACTCTCCTTTTTCAACCTCATCAGGAGGCTCTTTAGCTCCTCTTTACTTTCTGCTGTTAAAGTGGTATCATCTGCATATCTGAGGCTATTGATATTTCTCCAGGCAATCTTGATTCCAGCTTGTGATTCATCCAGGCTGGTATTTTGCATGATGTACTCTGCATATAAGTTAAATAAGCAGGCTGACAATATATAGCCTTGTCATACTCCTTTCCCAATTTTGAACCAGTCAGTTGTTCCACGTCTGGTTCTGTTGCTTCTTGACCCGCAGACAGGTTTCTCAGTGAACTTCACCACATTTTAAGTAAATCCTCCCAGGCATGCTTTACAGTGAGGGGAGCTAGCTTCTCTAGTAGCCCCTCTGCACCACTCCTACTGAAGAACTGATCACTCCCTCTTTGCTCTGTCCAGTTCAGGATACTACCCCAGCTTCTAGTGTGTGACTGCCTCTTTGGGAGACTGAGTCTCAGTCATGTCTTAGTGTATGTGTGTGTGTTACACACATACACACACACACACACTCTGCTCAGAGCTGAGCCTAGAGCCTGACTCAATCAAGCTTACTATGTGTAGGTCAGATGCATGTCTAAGTGACTGAGTTATTGAACCTATTGATGAGTGGTGCCATGATCCCAGCTTGGGAAACTCTCTGGACCCAGTCAGTGTGTGGCCACTGGTCCGGCGCAAGGACATGAAGGGACCGTAGAGGTATCCATGAAGGCGAGAGGCTGTGAGATGCCCACACACCATGACCACCAGGGGTATCTGTTCCTCCTCTTTGAGCTCTGACTCTAAGACCAGTGACCTGGTGGGTGTCCAGGAACTGAAACAAGGATGACTGGCCAGGGACCAATAGTTGGCTCTGACTGCACTGCATCTGTGCAGAGAGCCAGGGCTCTGGGACACCATTCAAGCTATTTTCCACCTGGAAAGCTGACTTTCCTAACAAAGCTCCACGATTTGATAGGAAAGATCACTAGGGGACACATGTCTCTCAGATCACAGCCTTGCTCTACTATGTAACTCAGTGCAAGTGATAATTTTGCTAAGCCTCTGTTTTTTTAATCTGTAAAATGGATGAAATCATTTATACTGCACAAAGTGGCTGAAAGAAAATAGCTAACTCAGGTCAAGTCCTCAGCCCAGTGACCAATACCTAGTAAGCACTTGTTTTTCTCCTCACCATCTGCCTGGCCTGGAGAGTCAAAAGCAACTTGACACCAAGACCCCATACAAAGATGGTGTGGAATCTCCCCAAGAGCCCATGCAAGAAGAAATCCTGGGACTCATAGAAGGGGTGCCTGAGCATCCTGACTCTCAAAAAACTTCTGAAATGAGCATCTCTGTCCATTCTCCTGCAGCTTTCTACCCTCCACACCTTGCCCAGCCTGAAGTCAGAAGAGGGACCAGGTGAATCCTATCACCAATATTCTTAAACTCCACAAATTCAGGAATTCCCTCGGGTCCTGGGTGGTCTTCATAACCTCACTATCCTTACAGGCAGAGTTTATGTGAACCTATTTTTCCTTGAGAAAGCTGACGCTCCAAGGAGATGAGAGAATTCCAAAAGTTCCTCAGTAGATATATGGGGAGAGTGGGGACCTGGGTCTTGGTGAAACAGGAGGGAAGGGGGTGAAACCGTCCACCTCAGATTGAGACTTGAACCCTTGTGCCAGGACTTGAACCCAGCCAAAACCCATGATCTTCCAACTGAGATCACACACCTGGTTTCAGGACCTAACAAAGCTCAGGTTTTTGATGTCTCATTGCAGAAAGAATTCAGTGAGAGACAAAGTGATAGGTAAAGAAGTGGATTTATTTAGAGAGAAATACACTCCACAGAGCGTGCCCTCGAGATATGGTGTGGTTAGCTTTTATGAGCTGGGTAATTTCACAGGCTAATGAGAGGGAGGATTATTCCAACTATTTTGGGGAGGGGTGGGGATTTCCAGGAATTGGGCCATAGCCCACTTTTTGGTCTTTGATGATTAGCCTTGGAGCTGTCTTGGCACCCGTGGATGTACCATTTAGCTTACTTATGTGTTACAATGAGTGTGTACTGAGGCTCAAGGTCTCGTGGAAGTCGACTTGTCCACCACCTTGGACCTATTTGGCTCTAATCAGTTTATGTCATGTCCTTCAGTTCAGTTGCTAAGTCATGTTCGACTCTTTGTGACCCCATGGACTGCAGCACGCCAGGCTTCCCTGTCCTTCACCAACTCCTGGAGCTTGCTCAAACTCATGGCCATCAAGTCAGTGATGCCACCCAACCATCTCGTCCTCTGTCGTCCCCTTCTCCTCCTGCCTTCAATCTTTCCTTGGACTTTGTTACTCTTTCAGAAGTTGTGCCCTGCCCTCTTCCCTCCTCTTGCTGCTGCTGCTGCTGCTAAGTCACTTCAGTCGTGTCCGACTCTGTGCGACCCCATAGACGGCACCCCACCAGGCTCCCCCGTCCCTGGGATTCTGCAGGCAAGAACACTGGAGTGGGTTGCCATTTCCTTCTCCAGTGCATGAAAGTGAAAAGTGAAAGTGAAGTCGCTCATTCGTGTCCGACTCTTAGCAACCCCATGGACCGCAGCCTACCAGGTTCCTCCATCCATGGGATTTTCCAGGCAAGAGTACTGGAGTGGGGTGCCATTGTCTTCTCCATCCCTCCTCTTACAGGGGCACAATTCTTTCTGTGATGAGACATCAAGAACCAGAGCTTAAGTCCTGAGACCAGGTGTGTGATTGCAATTGAAAGAATTAAAGTCCCAATCTGAGTTGTATTGTTTCAATGGGACTGCCTCCCCTGACCCAATCCATGGGCCACCCTGCCCCTAACACAGCTGGATAAGATAAGAGCGTTTATACCTAAATGAGGCAAGTGAACAGAAACTTGCCTCCAGCAGCCAGAGACGCCTCCCAACACCTGCTTCCCACTCTAAATTTGAAGTAAAGAGCAGTAAACAATTTGTGGCATTTCTTGCCTGTCGAAGTAGATTTCTTGCTTACAGAGGATGTATGGGTTTCTGAATAATTAAGTACGACACTCAGCTTCCAGGGCCCAACACTCCAAAGGCACAGCGAAGCTGAGGCAGAAATTTTCCATCAGCAACTGAGCCAGAGAGTTTGAGAAGTTTGCTCCTCCCATCTGAGGACCAGACAGACCTAGACTCCACCTGAGAGCAAGAAGCCCAGGCTGGAAATGGGTCTCAGGGACAGTCCAGGCCCGGCACCTCATTTGCAGGCAAGAGATCAGAGGGGACTCACCTAGAGTCACCTGAGGCCCTGCGGAAATGGTAAAAGGCTGAGATAGGGGTCCACACATCAGGATTCAAATTCAGCTCTACTTCTTTCTAGCTGTGTCATCCTGGGCAACCAGCTTTACCTCTCTGAGTCTTAGGTTTTCTCTTCTGTCAAGGAAGAATAAAACTTTACACATGTTGGGCTATGTGTAAAGGCTATGACTCTATGCTTCCATTACAGAGTGCCCAGGTTCAATCAATCCCTGGTCAGGGAACTGGAACCCACAATTAAGAGTTCACATGCCACAACTAAAGAACCTTCATGCCACAACTAAGACCTGGCACAATCATGTACGTATATACGTGTATATATATACATACTTTTAAAAATAAAAAAGCTTTACACATGTTGATTTCTCCCATTCTATAAATGAGGGGGGAAAGGATGTGATTAAAGTGAAAACTATTGTTAAATTATAAAGAGATTTGCAAAGATGGTCTTCAGAAGTCAAACCTCGTGCCTCTGGGTTCCAGCACCATAGCCTTTTCTCTCCCCGCTTCATCCTTATCCTTCATCCTCATCCTTATACCACTGCTGCCTCCAAGGAAAGACCGAAGGACACACTCAATCAGTGACAGGAAAACAAGACTGAGTTAGAACCAAAGGGCCACCTTCAGAAGAGCAGCAGAACTTGACAGAGAGGCCCTGATAACACAGCTGCTGGAAGAAGCAGAGTGCGAGACCAGCAGACTTAGGGCTGGTCACCTCTCAGGGCTGTGAACAGTCATCATCAGTTCAGTAGCTCAGTCGTGTCCAACTCTTTGCGGCCCCATGAACCGCAGCACTCCAGGCCTGTCCATCACCAACTCCCAGAGTCCACCCAAACCCATGTCCATTGAGTCGGTGATGCCATCCAACCATCACCCTCTGTCATCCCCTTCTCCTGCCATCAATCTTTCCCAGCATCAGGGTCTTTTCAAATGACTCAGCTCTTCGCATCAGGTGGCCAAAGGATTGGAGTTTCAGCTTCAGCATCAGTCCTTCCAATGAACACCCAGGACTGATCTCCTTTAGGATGGACTGGTTGGATCTCCTCGCAGTCCAAGGGACTCTCAAGAGTCTTCTCCAACACCTCAGCTCAAAAGCAACAATTCTTCTGCGCTCAGCTTTCTTTATAGTACAACTCTCACACCCCTACATGACCACTGGAAAAACCATAGCCTTGACTAGATGGACCTTTGTTGGCAAAGTAATGTCTCTGCTTTTTAATATGCTACCTAGGTTGGTCATAATTTTCCTTCCAAGGAGTAAGCGTCTTTTAATTTCATGGCTGCAATCACCACCTGCAGTGATTTTGGAGCCCAGAAAAATTAAGTCAGCCACTGTTTCTGCTTTTTCCCCATCTATTTGCCATGAAGTGATGGGACCAGATGCCATGATCTTAGTTTTCTGAATGTTGAGCTTTAAGCCACCTTTTTCACTCTCCTCTTTTACTCTCATCAAGAGGCTCTTTAGTTCTTTAGTCATCATCACTAGCATTTATTGCCTGCCTACTGCGTGCCAACACTAGGCTGAGCCCTTTATGTACTCTATCACGTTCAGTACTGACAACAGCTCTGTGAGATAAGATACTATATGCCACATTTTACAGGACTGAGGTCAGAGAAGTTAAGACATTTGCCTGAGGTCACACAGCTAGTAAGTGGTGGAGCCAAGTTTCAAGCAGAAAGTTCTGCCTCCGAGCCTCGTAAGGGTCCTCATAAGCCCTCTGCTTTTCTGTCTCCTCAGAGCATTAAAGGAGATATCCCTGAACCCCAGGGACTATACGCAGATCAAAGACAGTAGAGAAGGCTGTGTGAGTATCCACAGTCATAATTTACAGGAGGTGGTAAAAACCTCCTCTCACCCCTGCTCCTGTCTAGAAATGGAAAAGGGCGAGGGAAGAAGAGGAAGAAAGAAGTTGAATAACTTTTCTGTTCCAGCCTCATAGGACCACAAGTGCAGCTGCATAAATCTCGCTGGGGCCAGGGAAATGGAATAAGACAGAGGGAGGGTGGAACCCCATTCATCACAGCCCCCTGCATGTAATAAATGCTCCCTATTGAAGCGCAGTGAGTTAGCACCCTTCTCCACACACACTTCCAGTCCCACTGTCACTGCCCTTTGCCCTGGGAACAACGTCTTCACTTCAGTGGGCGTCCTCCCATCCAAAGGTCACTGAAAGCCCCCCAGGAAATGGTGGTTAGATAGGAATCTCAGGGGTCGAGGCAGGATCCCACCAGGGATTCAAGTCACAACTTGTTATTGTTGAGTCGCTAAGTCGTGTCCAACCCTTTCGTGATCCCATGGACTGTAGCCCGCCAGGCTCCTCTGTCCATTTCCCAGTCAAGAATACTGGAGTAGGTTGCCAGTTCCTTCTCCAGGGAATCTTCCAGACCCAAGGATCAAACCCACATCTCCTGCACTGGCAAGCATGTTCTTTACCACTGGGCCATCAGGGAAGCCCCCAGTCACAACCGCCCCTTCCCAAAAGCAGGCAGGGCAGCTTCCCACAATCTCTGTCCAAACCTCAAGCCTCTCAGGTGAAGTCACACCCACCCCAGGGTGCGGGCTGCTGGGAAGGGCCTCCTGCAGCCATAGGATCCCACTTGAACTGGGAAGAACCAGTAGGAATGAATGATGTTCTCATCCAACAAGTCCACTGACACACAGCGAAATGGAAGCCTGAAGAGTCATCAGCCTCATTCGAATAAAGCCGGGCTGAGAAGTGGTTCTCCTGGTTCCTTATCCAGGGTTCTCACACTCTCCATAGCTGCAGCCTCCAGGCTGAGCTGTGTAGCTGTCCCTTGGATTCCCCACTGCATATTGGAGCCCTGGAGCTGGAAGCTGATGTGCTACGGGGCCTGCCAATCCCCAGTAGCTCCTCCACACCACGGCTTAAGAGCAGAGGTCGAGAATGGCAGCCTGGCATGGCAGCATGGGTGCAGAATGTTAGTACCAAACAGACCTGGCTTCACATCCTAGCCTGGACATTATGTTAGTTACCTATTGTGCTGTGCAATAAGTACTCCCAAACTTAAGAGCTTGAAACAGTACATATTCATTGCCTCACATTTTGTGCAAGTCAGGAGTCTGGGTCCGGATTATCTGGATCCTCTGCAAGCCATGGTTTCCCACAGGCTCCAATGAAGGTGTCAGTCCAGGGCTTACCTCATAGCTCAGTCGGTAAAGAATCTGCCTGCAATGCAGGAGACCTGGTTTCAATTCCTGGGTCAGGAAGATCCCCTTGGGAAGAAAATGGCAACACACTCCAGTATTCTTGCCCGGAGAATCCCATGGACAAAGGAGCCTAGCAGGCTATGGTCCGTGGGTTTACAAAAGTCAGACACAACACAGCAACTAAACCACCACCAGAGCCTACAGTCTTATCTGCTGGTTTGAACTGGGGAAGAATTCACGTTCAAGCTCCTCATGTGGCTGAATTTCTTGCAGGCTATTGCACTGAGGGCCTCAGTTCCTTGCTTCTTGGGCCTCTTCCACCTGGCATCTTGCTTCATTAGAGTGTACACGCCAGAGGACAATAAATAGAGTCTGCCAGCAAGAAAAGCAACTTCCCTGGTGGCTAGGCATAAAGAACCCACCTGACAATGCAGGAAATCAAATGCAGGTTTGATCCCTGGGTTGGGAAGATCCCCTGGAGAAGGAAATGGTGACCCACTCCCATATTCTTGGCTGGGAAATCCCATGGACAGGGGAGCCAGGTGGGCTACAGGCCATGAGGTCGCAAAGAGTTGGACACAACTTAGCAACTAAACAACAACAGTGAGCAAGAAGGAAGTCACAGACTTTGGTAACCAAATCATAAAAGGGACATCCTATTATCTTTGCCACATGTTATCTCTTTCTCTCTCTCTCTCTTTGACTGCACTGAGTCTTCACTGCTGCATGCAGGCTTTCTCAAGTTGAGGCTAGTGGGGGTTACTCTCCATTGCAGTGCACGGGTTTCTCATTGCGGGGGCTTCTCTTATTGTGGAGCGGGGGCTCTAGGTGTGTGGGCTTCAGTAGCTGTGGCTCAGTTGCTCTGTGGCAGGTGGAATCCCCTCAGACCAGGGATCAGACCCATGTCCCCTGCATTGGCAGGCGGACTCCCAACCACTGGACCACCAGGGAAGTCCTTGCTATGTTCTCTATATTAGAATCAAGTCACTTGGTCCAGCCCACTCTAAAGCGGAGAGAATTACACAAGGGTGTGAATATCAGGAAGTAAAGATCGCTGAAGACCGTCTTATAAGTCTATCCACCATAGCCATTGCCAGTTGTGTGTCCTCGGAACATTTCTTAACTGCTCTTGAGTGTCAGTTTCCTCCTCTATGACCTTAATGATGAGGGTGCTGTGATCAGCATCAAGCATAAAGAAGGTGCTCAAGAAATGGTGGTTATTAACTCTCCTAAGTGCTATCGGTAGACTGGGGGGCCAGGAGAGACAAGTCAGCCTGATGAGCAGCCAGGCACACCCCAGGAAATAAGCAGACCTAGACACAGGGCAGAGAGTGAACAAGGTACATGGATCCTCCCAATCTGGGCAGGGGAGGGGAGGTTTGTTAATGAAGTAGAGGAAATCATTTACTTAACTGGATTCCAGCAGCAGTGTAACAGGGAGAGTCCGGGGCATAGAATAACTGCAAAACCTGCAGATGTTGGACTAGGAACCTTGAGAGTAAGCCAAGAGAACAGAGCATCCGTTCCCATCACAGCTTTAGAAGGCAGGCTGGAAGCTCAGGGATTTGGAGGCCCAAGGAGCTGGTCTCCTCTAAGAAGATCTGAAGGGAACCAGCGCTGAGTCCAGCACTGGCCAGCTGGCTGATCATACAGGACATCCCCAAGTCAGATGTCTGCAAGTCAGGGGAGCTTGCACATACCACCAGCCAGTGCTGAGTGAAAGGCGATACCTGTGGAGAGCAAGGACTTCCTTGAAGAGCTCTACTTCACGCTGTTAGAACAACTGTCTGCAAAAACTGCAGTCAGTTGCTATAGGCTGTAAGCCATAGAGAAGGAAAAGAATAGAATCCTGGAGTATCCGAGCTGAAATGACTTCAGAGGATCACAGAGGGACAACAGGGAGCCATGAGCCCTCTGAAATTATTTACCAAACTGTATGTGTAGCCACGGATTTTGTGCAGGGAGAACAATCTGTCTATCATCCCAAACAGATTCGGAGCGCAGATCCTGTCCAACTCTCCCATTTTTACAGATAGAGACTGGGCCCCAGTGATAGCAGGGACCCCCACCCACCCTGCCACCGGCCAGAACGTACAGTTATCTAGCAGGCGAGCCAAGGTGAGGACCCAGGCCAGCCCGTTTTCCACCTTTCTTGGGCAGGCTCGAAGTCCACCCTTTACCTGCAGAAGCTGAGGATCGGCATCCTAACAATGCAGCGACGTCTCTGAATGATGTTTAATTATTTTGTAGGAGAATTGCTTTAATGGGTTGCAGGAAACTTAAAGGATTTTTAATAAAATCTCACAAGCTCTGGGGGCTCCAGTCCCCTCCCCATGCTCCCCTTTGTTATTTCTCCTGATCCCATGAAGATATCACATTTGTCACTGTTTCATTAGGAGTCGCGGTGCCCCATGTTATTTATGAGCTTGCTATTTATTGAAAATTGTATTTTTGAGGGGGAAGAAGGGGGGGATGAAGTTTATCACAGAGAAGCCTTGGCAAGAAAATTAGTGACATTTCAAAGTCCCCAAATCCCAGCTCCTATAAAAATTGAATGTGTTCAGTCCCCAGATGTCAAAGCATAACTTCAAGTCCTTTTCCAAGTGGGGGCTGTCACAAGGTCCCTTGATACCTTGATGATCCTTAGAAAAAGAGAAACACTTTTATAATCTCCTCCTTCATCTGACCCGTGTCTATCTTCCTCAGCACAAAACAAAAAATACCTCCCCAAACTGTTTTATTCCAAATATTATATGCACAAGGTTAAATACAGCATTCTGCTAAACTGCTTCCTACTTCCAGATCTGTTCCCCTAAGGCAGTCATGTCTAACTTTTTTAAATGTCTCTTCTTATACTTATCTTCATTTTTCTAAATAATATGCTTCTGCTGATATTTCTTGATGCATCAATTTTAGACACAATCTATTGACTTACTACTGTAACAGACGAGGATTTATCTGCCTTGCACCGCCTCCACCCCTCCTGCCATGTCTCTATTTTTAGTTCTTCCATTGGCTACCTCTGTGATCTTCTACCCTCTAGAGCTGCACTTTGCAAAAGAGAATCTGCACTTTGTAAAACTAGGATATCAATACTCCTATCCTTCCCTTCACCTCACTTCTCCCACTTCTACCTCCTAACTTCTGTCATCCATACTTTTCCTTTTATGGTGGCAAAGTTGATAATATTTACACTTATTCTATAACCAGATTGGAGCTTCTCAGATGGCTCAGCAGGTAAAGAATCTGCCTGCAGTGCAGGAGACACAGGTTCAACCCCTGGGTCAGGAAGATCCCTTGAAGGAAGAAATAGCAACCCACTCCAGTATTCTTGCCTGAGAAATCCCATGGACAGAGGAGCCTGGCGGGCTGCAGTTCAAGGGGTCACAAAGAGTTGGGCATGACTGAGCAACTAAGCACATAACCGGATTAAGCCTTTTGGATTAATTCTAAGAATGGAGGGACTTCCCTGGTGGTCCAGCAGATGAAACTCTGCACTCTCAATGCAAGGGGCCTGGGATCAATCCCTAGTCAGGGAACTAGATTCCACACACCGCAGCTAAGAATTCTCATGCCACAACTAAAGACCTCTCATGCCACTACAAAGATGCCACATGCCACAACTAAAACTTGGCACAGCCAAGTAAATAAATAAATATTTTTTAAAAAAGGAAAATTGAAATCACTAGACACATTATTATGTCTAGGTAAAGACTATTCACTGCAGAGCCAAGTAGTGTACTATACATATAATTACAGTTCTCCTTCAGATACAAGTCTGTGTGTGTGTGTGTGTGTGTGTGTGTGTGTGTGTGTGTGTGTATTTTAAGTTTCAAGTTGCCTTTCTTTATTCTCTTGTCCTATTTGTCTTTATTATATCCCCAGTTCTTTTAGAAGTCTTAATCATGGGTGTTCTATCTGGTGCCCCTTGTCCGGAGACCACCACCCCTGCCTGCTGGGACTCTTGGTCCTCTTGCTTCAGTCTGGACTGGTTTCTCTCCAGACCTGCGCACAGCTCTTGCCCTGGAACTTATCCTTGCTCTTCTGAATTCTATCTACAGCTTCTTGCCTTCCCAGTCTTCCCCTTCTCCTGGATTACTCCTTCATTTATTGTAATGCATCCTCAAGTTGCTTCCTTAAAAAGGATTCACAGGAGATAAATTGAATGAGTCCTTTAGAACTTGCACAATGGGTTGGCTGCATACAGAAATCCTAGATTGAAAATCTTTTTTTTTTTTTTTTTCAGAATTTTAAAGGTATCCGCTGTTGCTGATGAGAGTTTGATGCTAGCCTGATCCTCGATGCTTTGTAAGGGACCTGATTTCCCTCTTGGCAATCTCTAGAACATTTCTTTCTCCTCTTGTTCTTCTGACTCACAGCAATGTGCAAAATCAGTGTGGACTTTTTTCTTTTATTGTGTTGAGGACTCAGTGGACCACTTTTTATTTCATTTAAATTGGGATTTACATGTAGTTTTGTAACTTAAAAATTGTTAACTACAGAAATATATATCAAAATACAAACATTTCCAGTACCTAAGGAATTCATTCGTGCCTTCTCCTGTTTGATAGGTTTCCAAAAGTAGTCCCTATTCTCTCCTCCTATTGCCATGGACTAGTTTTGTCAGTTTCATATGAATAAACTTTTACAGTGTGTATCCTTCTATGCCTGGCTTATTTTGCTTAACAATATGTCTCTGACATTCATCCATGTTGTTCCATGTAGAGTTTAATGATTTTTCACTGATGCATAATATTCCATTGTGCATATACCACAATTTATAGAAATGGCAATAGACCTTTGAATTATCCCCAGTTTTGAGCTACTATAGACAATGTTGCTGTGATGTTCTTGTGTGTGATTTTTAGTGGAAATCAGTATTCACATCCCTTCAATCTACATTTAGAAGTAGAATTGTTGGATCACTGGGTAGTCACACAATTTAACTTTTGTAGGTGCTGCCAAACAGCTTTTCAAAGAGTTTGTACAAATTTGAACTATCAGCAGAAATGACTGAGTATTCTGGTTGCTCCTCATTCTCACCAGGACTTTCAGACCTTTTATTTTTGCCATTCAGATAGGGGGATAGTGGTATTTTACTGTGGTTTTAGTTAGTATTTTCAGATGACTAATAATATTGAGTAGCTTTAAGTATATTTATTGACCATTTTGTACTTCTTTTATTGATGTTTTATTTTATTGACTTATTTTGTAAATCTTTTGCTCATTCTTACAGCTTCTTACTTTATGAGTTTGTAGGATTTCTATATATATAATATAGATGTACCTTCTGTGTTGGGTATATGTACTAGAAATACTTCTCCAAGTCTTTGGCTTGTCTTTTTCACTCAATATCATCTCTACTGAAGAGAAGTTCTTAATTTTAATAGGGCCTAAATTTTGTGATATTTCTTTTCTAATTAGTGGGTTTTTTATTCTATCTGAGAAATCTTTGCCCATCCCAAAGACATGAAGCTATTCTTCTGAGGGTTTTTTTTTTTTTTCTAGGAACTATAGTGTTTTACCTTTCACATTTAAGTCTACAATTTATCCTGAATTAATTTTTGTGTATGGTATATGATCAGGATTAAGGTTCATTTTTTTTTTATACATCTATCCAACTGGTCTAGTATTCATAGGTTCTTTCAATATGTAGATTCAAGTCTTCCAGCTTTAGGAAATTATCTTGCATTATTTCTTGATAATTTTCACCCCTCTGTGTGGAGCACTATCACTCAGATGTTAGATCTGAATTGCTCCTCTTGATCTCTTCTTTTTTCTCTTATTTTCCTTTCCTTTTTTACTTTCTTCAACTTTACCTTTCAATACTTGTATTGAATTTTATCTCAACAGTAATATTTTTCATTTCCAACTGCTCTATCTTATTTTCACATTGTTCTTGTTCCACAGCTCTGCTCCACTTTCAGTCCTTACAGGAGAGCTGCCCTTTTGTGTCACTTAGCAGGTCGTTCTCCCTCTCTGCAAAGCCTTCTGCACTGAAATGAGGGCTAAAACATCTGGAGTTTCTGGGCTGAAACAAACTTCATTGGAGTTCCAGAGAGGGACCCATAGCTTCAGAAAGTCCATCCCCTTTCCTCCACTATTCCTGCTTTTCACATCTTCTTTCTTCTCATTTTCTTTCTTGTCTAAGATTGGGTTCTCTGGGGAAATGAAACAGAAATTGACACACAGGAAATATACGGGCATGCCCCCAGGATCAACCCTGAGGAGAGGGTGAAGGAAGCAGAAATGGGCAGATGAGGAGACAAATTACAATGCACTTGCACCAGAGGCTTCACTTGATTTCCAAAGACAGTTCTGGAGTTGGAAGGGTCCTCCAGTCATCCCACTTTGAGGAGAGGGGGCAGGAGTTTTATCCTCCCCACCTCATTGTCAGTTGTTGAATGAAGCCTACTCAGGGTGGCTTGAGTGTGTACTTAGTCACTTCAGTCATATCCAACTCTTTGCAACCCTATGGACTGTAACTCACCAGGCTCCTCTGTCCATGGGATTCTCTAGGCAAGGATACTGGAGTGGGTTGCCATGCCCTCCTCCAGGGGATCTTCTCGATCCAGGGATCGAACCTGCCTCTCTTACGTCTCCTGCATTTTTGGCAGGCCAGTTCTTTACCACTAGCACCACCTGGGAATCCCCAAGGCATCTCAGTAAGGGGATGCTACAAACAACTTACAGGTATCGGACGCATGTTTGTTGATTTAGAGGATGGTTCAATTTGGCTCTGAATTGGCTATCAGGAAGCAAGGGTTCTTCAATGCTTCATATGCATCTATGATTATGTTCTGTGATCAGATGTCTTAATAAATCTAATCTAGAAGGAGGGAGACTAAAGTGAGGCTACAGCCAAGGTTGGTAAAGAAGCAGCATCATTCACATTAGTCAGTATAGGAGTATGTTCGGTATTTTTGTAGTTTGGACAGTGGGCATGTTCTGCTCAGATGAGATTACAGAGTGGTCTTGTTTTGTGGCTCCTGTGGTTATGGTCATGAGTGGTCTCGTCCAGCGTTCTGTGAGAAGATTTGTGTCTAACGGGCCTCGGTGTAAGTGTGCGGCCAGCTCCTGGATGGCAGAGGCGGCTGTGTCCATCTCAGGAGTGACGGAAGCAGGACTGGGTGGAGGGAGGGACTGAACTGTGACACAGTCACAGCAAAGGCTCAGCAGATCCCACAACGAGTTATGGGGCTGAGAAGGCCCCTTCAGAGTTGTCCCTGCCCAAGGAAGGAGTTGAGCCCTCGTACCGCCCTCCCAACAGTGAGCAATTGTTGAGGGCAGACCACCCCGGGGAGAGGTGAGACCTCAGGGCAGGCAGCTCATTTGTGGCTGAACTTACCCCAGAGAACAACCAGCATCCGCTAGACACAGCCTCTCTCTCTCTCATGCACATGTGTCCTGGGTGAAAGCAGGACCCTGAAGCTCCCCATCTGTACCAGACCTCACACTGGGGAAATGAAGGAATCCACACAGTGCATTCCCCCTCAGCCTCATAACTCCCTCTCACTATACCCACACCCACCATTTGGAACAGAAGGATGGGGCAGAGCAGAGAGAGGCTGGAGGAGGAAGAGGATGAATGACAATTCTGTCCTGGACCAGAGGTGGGGGGTAGAATTAAAACCACTAAAACTAGCACTTCGGTATCAAAGCCTGCCACCACAACCCCCAGCCCAGCCCTGTCTTCCCCATCCCTCCTGGGAGCAAAATAATGTAAAATACCCTTCCACGTCGCTAATCTGCACTACAAAGAGAAAATTGGGGTGGGGAGATTCAGGCTACAGGGAAAGATTCAAATTGAAAATGCTCAGGGGGCCCCATTAATAAAAACAATAATTCCGCTCCTTACTGGGTAATCCCAGAAAAAGAAAAATTGCTGAGTCTTCACCTGAGTGAGGAAGGGGGAGAGGGGATGCGAAACGGGGACAGGCTGACAGACCGGGCTCTAGCCCACAGATGTTCCTTTGAGTTTCTCCTGAGAAACGTGAAGGCCTGTGGTTTTACTAACCCTTAATGGGGCCTGAGGAATCCCACGGATGGAGGAGCCTGGTGGACTACAGCCCGTGGGGTCACAAAGGGTCGGACACAATGAGCGACTGAACAACACCAGTGGGCCCTGAACCAATCTTTCCCCTGGCTGCTTGCCAGCGGGGGGTCTCCCAGCTGGAGCAGCGAAGATCCAGAGGCGTGAGCTGACCAGAGACCTGGGTTCAATGGGAGCCTCTCTGCACCTCTCAGATTTTCTGTACAAAGAATGGGACGGGCACGACCATGGCAGCCTCCAGCTCTGGGTCAGGAACTGTGTTAGCTGCTCAGTCCCTTAGCTCCTATATAAGGTTTGGTTTGGTTTTTTTCTTGGCCACACTGTGCGGCTTGCAGGATCTTAGTTCCCCAACCAGGGATAGAACCCCTGCTTCCCAGAGTAGAAGCATTGAGTCCCACCACTGGACCACCAGCTAAGTCCCTCCTATATAATGTTAATAATAAAATAAGAAGCATATTCTGGGAGCTTACTCCATACTACCTTCTCTGCATTATCTTACTGATCTTCACAACAAATCTGAGAGGTAGACCTATTCATAACCTCATTTTTCTTTTGTTAACAGTTTTGCTGAGGTATAATTCACTTATTTTACAACTGACCCATTAAAGTCCATATTTAAATGGTTTTTAGTGTCTTCTCAGAGGTGTGCAACTGTCACCACTATCAACTGTAGAATGTTTTCATTACCTCTCCCCAAAAACCCACACCCTTTTAACTGTCACCCCCGCCCACACTTCCATCCCACTAGAGACAACCACTGGTCTACTTTCTATCACTATGCAGGCCAGCACGCTAAGTTGCTTCAGTCGTGTCCGACTCTAGACAGCCAGGCTCCTCTGTCCATGGGATTCTCCAGGCAAGAATACCGGAGTGGGTTGCCACACCCTCCTCCAGGGGATTTTCCCTGGCCCAGGGATCAAACCCACATCTCCGATGTCTCCTGCATGGGCAGGCAGGTTCTTAACCACTAGTGCCACTTGGGAAGCCCTCCTGTCTCTACACATTTTCCTATTCTGGATATTTGACATAAAGAGACGGCTGTAATATGCGGTCCTCTGTGACTATCTTCTTTAACCTAGCGCAGTGTGTGTAACGTGCTGTAGCATGTAGCAGCGCTTCATTCCTTTTTACTGCTGAATAGTATTTCATTGCATGAGCACACCACGTTTTGTTTATCCAGTCATCAGTTGACAGCCATTCAGTTTGTTTCCACCTTGTGGCTGTTAGGAATAATGCTACTATCTCTGCTCAATGTTATATGGCAGCCTGGATGGAAGAGGAGTTTGGGAGAACATGAATACATGTATATACATGGCCCATTACAACATTGTTAATCAGCAATACGCCAATATAAAATTAAAAGTTTTCTTAAAAAAGAATAATGCTGCTGTGAAAATCTGTGTAAAAATTTTTGTGTGGACACATTTTCATTTCTTGTGTATACGTAAGAATGAAATTGCAGCATCATATGGTAACTCATGTTCAACTTTTTAAGGAACTCCCAAACTGTTTTTCCAACGTGGCTGTACCACTTTACATTCTCACTATCAGTGTATGAGGATTCCGATTCCTCCATATCCTCACTAACACTTGTTACTATCTGTCTTTTACAATTATGGTCATCCTACTATTATAAAGTGGTTTATCACTGTGGTTTTGATTGGCATTTCCCTAATGGTTCATGATGCTGAGCATCTTTTCACGCGCTTGTGGGCCGCTTGCACATCTTCTTTGGAGAAATGTCTATTCAGATCCATTGCCCGTTTTAACTGGGTTATTTGCCTTTTTTATTTTTAAGTTGTACGTGCTCTTTGGGCTTCCCTGGTGGCTCAACAGTAGAGAATCTGCTGCAATGCAGGAGACCTAGGTTTGATCCCTGGGTTGGGAAGATCCCCTGGAGGAGGGCACAGCAACCCACTCCAGTATTCTTGCCTGGAAAATCCCAAGGACAGAGGAGCCCAGTGGGCTGCAGTCCATAGAGTCACAGAGTCGACACGACTGAAGCGACCAAGCAGCAGCAGCAAGAGTTCCTTTTATATTCTAAATACAAGTTCTTTATCAGATATATGACTTGAAAATAATTTCTCCCGTTCTGTAAGCTGTCTTTTCACTTTCTTGATAGTATCCACAAACGTTTTTAATTTTTATGAAGTCTAATTTGTCTACTTCTTTATTTCATTGCTTATAATAATCCCACTTTACATAGGGAAAAAAAAAAAAAAACCGAGGCAGATGTTTAGCAACTTGCCCCAAAATAGAGCCAAGATTCTATCCCAGGTCTACAGGCTCCAAAACTTCCTTTGCAGGCCTGAGGAAGTCACTGTGAGCAGGTGCTGCATCTCCTGCGGTCCTGCCGGAACTGGTGCAGGTCACCAAGCCCCAGGAGCATGCTTACTCCTATCGCTGCCCACAGGAGTCAGAAACGGCCCCAGTATCAAGCCCTGGCAATGAAATATGCTACCTTGCCCAACATGCAGACACCTGAACCACCTCTTGGCAAGTCCCACAGGGCACAGAAGAGAAACTCTCCCACTTGGAAAATTTCCATACTGTGTGGCCTGTGGCAGGTGCATGGACAAAAGGAACCTCTCAGTCAACCCATCAACTCGCCAGAGACCAGGAGCTCTCCCAACAATGTTAAGAGTGTCTTTAAAAAATCCCTTGTGCTCCAATTTAATGTTTTCCATGTATCAACTCATTTTTCCCTATAAACATTCTTTCCTTCAACACATGTGCATCAGGCACCCATTTAAGGCAAAGCAGTGGGCTGAGAAACTGGAAGGTGAAGTGTTTTTCTCTTTAGATCACTCTGGGGAAATGGAGGAACTACTGACCCTGGTTAAGAGATGAAGAAATGGAAGCATCAGAACATTTCGTAACTTGACCAAGGTGGCAAAACCAGACAGTGGTGATCTAAACAGAGCCCAGATCCCTGGGCCCCAGGGTCCAGGCTCTGTCTACACCACAGTGAACATCATTAGTCCAAGGGGGTCAAATTCAAGGTTGCCTCTGCCTTTGTTTCCCATCTAAGAATGGGACTCAGTCATCAGAAAAATGTCACTCAAGCCCCAGAACACATAGTCGGCTGTAAGTGGGTCTCACAGCAACCATCCCTTCTGCTCCTTTTGCTGAAACAACATGGCAGCTCCACAGCTTCAGAAAGGATCTGCTGTGACGCTGATTTGGCGATCTGGCTTCCTGGCTTCCATCTTTTGATTATCATTATTTTACGACTAATTTTCCAGTCAAATCCTTTATTTGTGCAAAAGCCCATCCAGCCTTGAGCACTTTTCTTCTTGTCTTTGAATTTTATCTCTCTTTTTAATTAAGAAAAAAAAAACCCACTTACACAAGGCAGCACAAACTAGGTCACCATCAAAGACTTCCTTTCCCAAAGACCCGCTCTACAGACGTTAACCCTAGCACTGCCACTGATGCAGGGGTGACTGTGTCCGGGTCACATTGCCTCCCGAGGCTCAGTATTTTTCTCTCAAATCACTGGTTTAGGTTCTGCTCACCTGAAAGTCCCTTCTAGCTCTTCACATTCTTGGGTCCTCATCTAGGTCTGAGTCACAAAAGCATACCTATTCAAAATATAGTTGGGATGGGATGGTAGCCACGTTGCACAATGACATCAAATGCAAACCAAGGGTGCCCCTCACCTGTTCCTGAGGATGACAGGCCCATGTATTGAGCCCCTGTTGCATGTCAGAAACCTCATCTTTAATCTTCCATCACCATTGTGAAGGAGCGGTCAGAGGAATTCACTTTAATCATAAGCCAGATCATGTCATTTCTCTGTGCAAAACCCTCCAAGCGCTTCCTTCTCACTTAGATAAAGCCCAGATCCTGACATTGGCCTGCAAGGTCCTACCTGAGCTGCCATCTCTCCATCTCTCTGCCCCTTCTCTCTCTCCAGCCCACTCCACTCCAGCCACACTGGTCTCCTCACTGTTTTGTGGACGTACCAAGCTTGTTCTCACCTCTGGGCCTTTGCACTTGTCAGCCCCCGTGCTTGGAAATCTCTTCTTCTAGACCAGTGGTCCTCAAGCAGGGGACTTGCCAAAGGATACCATCTGGAGACATTTTCAGCTGTTACTACCGGCATCTAGTGAGTAGAGGCCATGGATGCTGCTAAACATCCAGCGATGCACAGGACAGTCCCCACAACAAAGGGTTATTTCATCCAAGAGCTTCCCTGGTGGTCCAGTGGTTACAAACCTGCCTGCCAATGCCGGGGACACAAGTTCGACCCCTGGTCCAGGAAGATCCCACATGCCAAGGGGCAACCGAGCCTGTGGGCCCCAACTTCTGAGTCCGCCCGTGCTCTGCAATAAGAGGATGAGAAGCCTGCAAGCCACAATGAAGAGCAGCCCCTCTCACCACAGCTAGAGAAAAGTCAGCTCCCGGTAACAAAGACCCAAGGCAGCCAAAAATAAATAATTTTTTAATATAAATTTTTTTTTAAAAAAGAATTATCCCATCTGAAATGTCAGTAGTGTCAAGGTTGAGAAACCTTGACCTAAATGGTGTCATGGCAGCCTCCATTCCTTCCAGGTTCCTGCTCTGCCTTCCTGCATAAAATAGAGAACTCCTCAACTCAGCAATCTATCTCCTTTCTGTCTTAGGTTTCTTCATGGAACTTTAAGGAGTCCATGCAACTTAGCCCCCCGCTGACTCTAGTCCTCTCTCTTTCCAGCTAGAACGTGAGCTCCTGCGTTTACATTTGTCTAGTTTGTTGCCGTGTCTCCCAGCACCGGAAAGAGGGCTGGGCAGATAAATCCATGGCCTCCGTTTCATGACTGTGGAAACTGAGGCTCAGTTAGGCTAAGCAGCTTACTCAAGGCCACTGTGATCGATGCTGTCCCTCCAGGACTGAGGTGCTCACTCTCCCAGAGGCCAACACTGGTAACAATTGGGGTTCACAGTTGGTCCTGTTCCAGGCATTGCCCTCACCCGAAAGCTGCCTTGTCAGAGCCTCCACCCCCTTCCCCGGGAGCCCACAGCCCATGACCGGACAGTGAGGGCACAGAGGTCTGGCTCCTCCGTCTCATCTGGGAGCATTCTCAGGGGCCACTCTAGCCCCAGGGCTTCCCATGGCGTCAGCTGAGGCCTCTGTTACAATGGCATCGTGACTCAGGTTCCCCCTCTGCCCCAGTCTGCTGCGCTCACTCCCTCACGGTATTCTTCCTGAGAACACACCCCTAGAAACCTCCCACACAGACTTAGGTCACAGAATACACTATTAGGGGAACCTGATCTCTGATGGTCACGCAGCTCAAAGGTGCCAGAACTTGAATTTGAGCTCAGACTTGACTGACTTGAACATCTTTATTTTCTCAGCTTTTCCACACCACCTCAGCCTTGATTTTGATCAACCACAGGTAGGTTAGGAGCTTGGGGGTACCCCAGTGAACGTGACAGAGTCCTTGTCTTTGAGACACTGCAGTTCTCATGGAGAAAGAGTTCCCCCAATCAATTCACCAATGGGAACAGGGTGCCAAGAACAGAGTGGCCCAAGTGCCAGAGGATCCTATGGTCAGTCACACTAGGACATGCTGCCTCGGGATCTAGACCAGGGGTCCCCAACTTCCGGGATCTAATGCCTGATGATCTGAGGTGGAGCTGATGTAGGAATCATAGAAATAAAGTACACAGTAAATGGAATGCACTTGAATCATCCTGAAACCATCCTCCTGACTCTGGTCCATGGAAAAATCATTGTCCACAGAATTGGTCTCTGGTGCCAAAAAATTGGGGGGTTTTTTTTGTTTTTTGTTTTGTTTTTTTTTGCAGATTTAGACCACAAAAATCCCCTGGAGAAAGGCATGGCAACCCACTCCAGTATTCTTGCCTGGAGAATCCCTTTGACAGAGGAGCCTGGGGGGGCTACAGTCCACGGGGTCGCAAAGAGTCGGACACGATTGAGCAGCCAAGCGCTAAGCACAGACCACACACAAATACCTCCTGCCAAGTGTCAACAGAACAAGTCCCCTCCCCGACTCGGGACACAGACCCCACAGCGTCCAGAGTGGATCCTGGTCAGCAGGATCCAGAGCAGCCCCTGCTGCTTCCCTGGGTTCCTTGGAGGTAATCCTGGCCGAAAGGACTCTGAGGTGCGGTTTCGATGGAAAAGGACACAGAATTCCCTGTCCCTGACTGGGGTCTCTTCAGACTCAGACTGGCTCTCAATACATGAAAACCCAACATCCCCTTAAACTCCCCTCCTCCAGCTCTCCTGGGGCTTGGCTCTGATCTGATGGCCACCTTTATCTTTACTGTAGTTTATTTTTATTCTTTCTTATGCCTCCCCCAGTTCCTGGGAGTGCCAAGAAATTCTCCAAACAAACTCCCCCGTTTCTTACCTAATTCCATTGCCCAGTCCCACCTCCCAGTCCTGGCTTCTGCCACTATCCCAGGCTTCCCAGGTGCTCAAATGCCATGAAAGGAAAAAGGAAGGAAGGAAAAGGGGAAGGGAAGGGCTCGGGAAGTGAGGAGAAGATCCAATGCATAGCTCATGACAGGGTTGCCCTATATTTATCTGATTTAACTACCAGGGCCTCTGAAGTATCATTTAGGAAGTCATCCATCGTTCCTATCCTCCAGGGCAAGTCCTTTGCCTCCATCTTACAGCTGGAAGCACTGAGGCTCAAGAAAAGAGAACGCTTTCCCAAGTACATTTAGAGAGAGCTGCAGGAGATTCTGATCGTGGGCATCCTAACTGCCTGGCTGGGCCGAGACTCTGGGTGTGAAACAGGAACGGGCAGTTGCCGCCCCTGCAGTGATCAGAGAGCCGGCTAACGGATGCTCACAGACAGCCCGGCGGCGCATCGGCAGGAGGCATTCTGGCATTCTTTATCATTCCACCCCTACTGGCTTCCGGTAAGGGCCGCAGGGTCCCAGGAGCCATCCAGCTCCTGAGGGGCGACAGCCCTGGTGCCTTCAGGCCATGCCATCCTACACTCATCCTCATTTACCCGGCTCTGGCTCCACAGCTGAAGGGCCGAGGCCAAGCGCCAGTTCTGCCTCCTCACTGCTGAGAAGCCTTGGCCAAAGCCCTTTCTTCTCTGGCCTCAGTCTCCCTGCCTGTAAAGTGTGAAAGCTGGAACCTGATGAGTTTATGGAGGGACCCTTCCAGCAGGAGGACCTCCAACCTCTAGGGCCCAGCAGGTAAGAGGCCCACGTGGGCGGCCCCCCAAGGAGCCTCTCACCCTTTCACCCAGCCCTGTGACTGAGCTGGACGCTGGCCCTCTCTGACCAAGCATTGCACAAACCTGGAGTCGCTTCAGGGGCCTCCCATCCCAACCTTCCTTGCTTTCCTGGGACTCTCTGCATCTCTGGCTCAGGGGCCAGGCCCAGGACCTCTCATAGCCAGAGAGAAGGAGAAGCGAGACCTGCACCTGCTAAGTACCTCATCTGCGCCAGGCACAGAGCCACGGGCTTTTACACACGTTTCTAGTTGGAATCCTTCGAATAGGTAGTTGTCCCCACCTGAGACGTTTAAGGCTCAGAGAAGTTTGGTAACTTACTCAACATCACACAGCTCTTGGTGGGCAAAGCCAGAATTCCCACCTGGAACAGTGCATGTTGCTTTTGCATCATCAGAGAAGTCACTTACAGTGAGAAGCCCCTCCCTATCCTCCCCTGACAGTCAGAGAACAGCCCCATCCTTGTTAGAAGAGGAAGACAGCATGTTGCTCTGAGAAGCCAAACTCCAGGGCTCATGTAAGAAGCAGTCAGAGACCATGGAAGAAACCTAGACTCTAGAGGCACCAGCCTTGAGATCAACTCTGGACTCTGACACTTGCCAATGGAGTCACCTTCAGCGAGTTATAACTTCAGTTTTCTTATTGGGAATGAAAGGACATCAACAGCTACCTCATGGAGTTGTTACAAGAACTGAACCTGACAATGAATATGAAATACCTGGCACAGAATATGTGACAGATAAATACAACCCTCCTTCCCTTTCCCGCCGGCCCTGCTTGTCTTAGGCTGGTCCTGATTCTTAGATTTTGAACCCTGAAAGCTGGGCAGAGATGCATCTCCCTTAGCTAAATGGTTTAAGCATAAAGACACACTCGAGAAGGTGGCTTCCTTCCCCTGGCCCTGGCCCACAGAGGAGGCACAGTACAGACAGCGGCCACGGCAGCCACAACCAGCGTGACCGCTAAGCAGACCACAGCGGGCTTCGCCTTCTTTCCCTCCAGCCTGGGTGCCTGCCATCTTCCGGCAACCCATGCAAGCGGAAAGTTGGCACACAGACGCCAGAAGCCAGATGTTCAAGTTTTGTTAAGAGCGGCTTAAATAAAGCCTTTAAAACAATAATTCCCAGCCATCAAAGGGACATTTCTCTTTTTGGCTTCTTGTCTAAACACACAAGGTTTTTTAGTTTTGTTTTTTTAAGAAGCCAAGGAAGAGAAAAACAACCCCTCTACGAAGAAGCAACATTTCTATAAACACATAGATTTTGCCATCAGGCTCTGGCCTTTCTGATACCACCAACAAAAGAGAAAAGAAACTAGGGGAAGAGCCAATTTTCTCCAGCCCTTGGCACACACCTGCAGCCCCAAAAAGTGTCTGGAGGAACCTGGGCAGGGGGTGGCCGTCTGACAAACTCCCTAAGGCAGAGTTTAAAGAGATATAGACTCGGATGGCATTGGTGAGTGGGAGAATCTGGCTCCTTCTCCTCCTGACCCCTCTTCTCCTCCTAATGGAGACTTCGCTAAGAGTGTGCTTTTGAGAAGGACAGAGCCTGGCCCTCCACCTCCCCACATGGTGGCACCTGGAAGGGAGACCTGGGGTTGGATGCCCTTTGTAGTCTGGGAGTGATCCTTGCCAGGGAAGGTGGTCCTGAGGGAAAGACGCACTTGATGCAAGGCCACCCGGAAGGTTGTCATGAACGCAGTTGCACATTTCCAAAAACCAGTGACAGTACATTCTTGTCTTAGTGTAAATACCTACTCGTATCAGTTAAATACTAGATTCCCAGACTGCCAGGCCTGGTGTAGCTTTAAGAACAGACCCTGTCTAGTAAGAGCTATTAGAGGAACCAGGTCCTCAAAAGTAGAACAATCCTTCCAATGATGGTCAGGTGGCTCCTATCTGACCTATCTTCCCACACATAACACTGATTAACTCTAGATAAGATATTTTAAAACCACCTAAAGGCATTGGAAAATAAAGGGGACTTCCCTGGTAGTCCAAAGCCTCTCAATTCTGGTCTAATGGACCACTCCCCCGCCAAGGCTGGAGAATGCGCCCCTCTTTCCCTTTATCTCTCTTCTAAGGGGTTCCCAGACAAGGCCAGGCCACAGGGAGATCCAGTTAGGATTTGTGGGCTGGCCCCTCCCTCTGATGCCTGATCGGTCCTGCCCCCTCACTGAACACCACTTGCTCCATTTGTCCAGGGCACAGACAACTTCCCACAAAACTAGCAGTCTGGGTGCTCAGGTTCAGGCTCCCTATGCCCTCTCCAGCCCCACTGGTACCTCTGCCTTCCGCAACTGTGCCCCCAGCCCTTCAGACCAGTCCTCCAGCCTTCCCCTCCTCCCACCATGCTGCTATTCTGAGCTGCTCATAAATCGTCAAGTTTGACTCATTTTTCTTCATAAATCCAGAGCTTCAGCCTCCTGTTTGATTTGTGTTCCTGAATTATCCATGAAATTTTCAATGGCTCAGCGAACAGCCAAGCAGAGGTACCCCTCAGCTTCTAGGAGAAGCCACTAGAGGCTCAGATAAGTGATGGGTGGGGGAACCAAAGTTAGGGGGGTGAGCAGGCTCTGGAGAGGGGACAAACATCAGGGACATGGCAAGAAACTTACAGAAAAGAGTGAGGGGGAGCCACTGGCCAGGTCTGGAAAAGCCGTTCTGCCACCACCAAAGGAGGTGGAATCAGAGAGGGAAATGGACTTAGCAGAGGTCACACAGCCTGTTCTTGGAATAATGATATGTCCCCTGGCATTTCTTGGAATCCAAGATCATCAATCAAAAAAACACTAAGACCAGAAGAACACTACAGATCCCCCTGATTTTTCTTTTAGAATTTTTGTGTTAAAATATACATAATAAAAGTTGCCAGGTTCTTTAACCATTTTTAAGTGTACAGTTCAGTGGTATTAAGCACACTCACATTGTTGTACAACCGTCGCCACCACCTACCTCCAAAGCTTCACCTAGCTTTGCAGACTAAAAACCCAAATGCAGAAGGACAAGAGGACAAGCCCAGGGCTACGGAGCATGCCTAAAGGAGAGGCGAGGTTAGAATTTGTCCATCAAAGTTTTGCCCAGAGGCAGACACCTGTGGGCACGGAGGCTGAAAGGGCCCTTCTCACACCTCTCCCCCACCCCTCAGGGCCCCCACCTGACAGGTGGCCCCTCCTCCTACGCACCTGCTCATCCCCTTGCTCCATGAACTTGAGAAATGGCTCCAGCTGCATCGGAGTCAGCAGACACAGCAGGGCTCTGAGCCCCCCGGTGGGTTTATGGAAGCCATCCATCCCCAGCTGAGAGCTTAAACATATCTACATAATCAGCTCTCCTTGACCCTGCCGCTCCCACCATCTCTCAGGAAACCTCACTGAGACTCTGATTCTTCTCTTTTTTAATCAAAAACATGAATCGACACCACCCCTCCTCCCCAAGTCAGGGGAAGGGTGGTGTTATTTAGACCAAGATGTGACACGCGATAGATTTAGGACCCTGGAAGGGGGCACAGGGATAAAATACATCTCCCCAACACACACATACACACACAGTGTGAGCATTTAATTACCTTGGGAAATCGCTTCCTGACAGTAAATGCCACCCTACTCTCTCTGCTCCAGCCAGATGACTTTTGCTGTAATATTTGTCCCCATAATGAGCCCTCGGCCTCGACCTGAATAATTCATACACGGATAGGGCCGGATTTTGCAGGGAGGTTTGGGATGAAGTGGAGGAGTCAGGGAAAGCCCCCAGGGCTGGCCAAAGTAGGGGCTCAGGCAGGTCTAGCATGGGTGGGAAGGGAGACCATCTCTCTGAGAAGATGACATTAAAGCTGACAGCTGAAAGTTTCAAAAGACCCAGTCATGAGAAGAGGGGGCAGGAGGGCATTCCCGGCCGAGGGAAAGGCGTATGCCAAGGCTGCACACCTGGGCCACGGGCCTCAGGCCACCTGCGCCCTCTTGTCCAGGCTTGTCTCTTCTTGGAAGGATTTCCCTCTGCCTGGCTCACCACTACCGCTATCCACAAACAGGTAACAGTGCTTCCAGCTAGCAAGGAGTTACCCCCCGCCCCTACCCTGACAGTCAGCCTGTGAGATGGATCAGGAAATGTTGTTTAATTTTATTTTATTTTATGTATTTGTTTATTTGGCTGGGTTGGGTCTTAGCTGCAGCTGCAGGCTCTCTAGCTGTTCCTCCGCACTTGGGATATTAGTTCCCAGGGATCGAATCCATGTCTTTGATATTGGCAAGGTGAATTCTTAACCACTGGACCACCAGACTGGGGCGTCCCAGACAATGTTATTTCAGAGAAGAAGAAAGGGCAGGTTAGAGGGTCGGAGACCCTCCTACCAGAGGACCCTTCATTCTCACTGCCCACCAGACTCTGAGGGGAAATCAGGGTCCCTGCAGAAGAGCCCAGCGAGAAAGGGGGAGGCTCCAGAATCAGACTGCCTGACTTCGCATCCTAGCTCCATCCCTCACTATCTGTACCAGGAGGGCAGCTCCCTTCACCTGTCCCAGCCTCACTTTCCTCACCTGCACAACGAAGTTAATGTTTTTCCCTACTTGATAAGGCTGCTCTGTAGAGTAAATGCATGGCACAGTGCCCAGCACATAGCAAGCACTCAAAAAAAAAAAAAAAAAAAAAGGCCATAAGTAAGATTAGTACTACTCAGGTTCAGGCACAAGACAAGATTGGGTTTTCTAATTTGTCTTAAAAATGAAACACACACCCTCCGATCCACACATTCACGGTTTTTCTGTAAACAAACACTGTCTCCATCCTCTTCCCCTTCCTCCCCACCCTCTGTGAATAGCCAGAAACTACTGACCACTGCTCCACGGGAAGAAAGCGCCAGGTTGCTGTGATGATCCATTAAGAGGATGTACACAGTGGCTCCGCGCGCTGGATGGGGCCGCTCAAATGGCTCTGCTGATGAAGGTGCTCTTAGAGCACCAACCCCATTATCTGACGTTCCCAGACCCTACTGGTCCCTCTGCTACTGTTTTTCGGTTATAAGCAAGCAGCCATACAGCTGCGAGTGGACTCAGGGACAGACCTTCCTGGTGTAATCAAATGAAACTTACAACAACGTTAATCAGCCACATGTGGGTGCTGTGTGTTATGATAATTCTGCTATTCGGAGGGAGACTCTCATTGGTAAGCAACAGCTCAGAGAAGAAGCGCTTATGTTTTTCTCCTCTGTCTGTTCTTTTGAATCTCTGAACGAGGGTGGCATTACGCTGAATCCGTATCACAGGCGTGCGTGCTGAAAGTCACGCTCAGGAAATTCCAGACCCTGGCTCCATCAGCCAGGGCTCGCCGCTGCCCCGCCCCACCCAGCACCCAGATTGAGTCTCCTTGGCTCTACAAGTGCGTCTCTTCCATCCTGCCCTTCATCAGGGTGTCATCAGAATGTCAGCTCACCCGTCAGTCTCAGGGAGGGTGGTACAGAGGACGTAGATTCTGAATCACAATATCTCGGATTCAAATCTTGACTCAGCCACTCACTAGCTACATGGCCTAGAATGAGTCATTTATCTTCTCAAGACCTTAGTTTCCCCATCTGTACATGAGGTCAATGTAAGGATAAATGGGGACTTCCCTGGTGGTCCAGTGGTTAAGAATCCACTTTCTAATGCAGGGCGCTCAGGTTCAGTCCCTGGTTGGGGAACTAAGATCCCATATGCCAGTGGGAAATCAAGCTCATGTGCCACATCTACTGAGCCTGTGCTCTCGAGCCCAAGAACTGCAACGAAGAGCCCACACAGTTAAAACAAAACAAACAAACAAACAAAAAAAAAAAAAACACTTTAACAGAATGGCACATTGTACAAACCCTGGTATCAGATCCTTGGATTCAAATCTCAGCTTGGCTACTTGCAGGTTCTATGGCCTTGGGGGAGTCATTTGACCTCTGTGAGCTTCAGTCATCTGTAAAATCAGAGTGGAAACAGTACCTCTCCCCCAGAGTTGCTGTGGGCACAGTAGGAAAGTAAAAGTGAAGTCGCTCAGTCGTGTCCGACTCTTTGTGACCCCATGGACTGTAGCCTACCAGGCTCCTCCGTCCATGGGATTTTCCAGGTAAGAGTACTGGAGCTGGTTGCCATTTCCTTCTCCAGGGGATCTTCTCAACCCAGGGATCGAACCTGGGTCCCCCACATTGCAGGCAGGCTCTTCACTGTCTGAGGCATCAGGGAAGCTTAGGGCACAATAGGGATGTTACATAAAAAATGCTAAAAGGAATGTTTGACACTTGGGGCACATCCAACAAATATTTGTTGCAGTGATTGTTAGCAGAACTACTGGTCTGCTGCTTGGCATGTCTTAGGCACTCCTCTAAACACAGGCTCCCTGCTCCCACCCAAAGGGATATCCTGGGAGTCCCTGGAGTCTGCAGCCATGCCTACCAGGCTAGGAGGTGGTAGCACTGATACTGGGATTCCCAGATGGCTCAGTGGTAAAGAATCCATCTGCTAATGCAGGAGACACAAGTTGGATCCCTGGGTTAGGAACATCCCCCAGAGAAGGAAATCTCAACCCACTCCAGCATTCTTGCCTGGGAAATCCCATGGACAGAGGAGCCTGCAAGGCTACAGTCCATGGGGTCACAAAACAGTCAGACACGACTTAGTGACTAAACAACAGCAAATGTGCTTCCCCAGGGATAAGGTGGGACAGGGAAATCTGGAAAAGGCAAAGTCATGGAGGAAACCAGACAGGTGGGAAGGCCAGGGCTCAGAATCTCAGGGCTGGGTCTGGACAGACCTGCTGGACCCAAAAATGTGCGTCTTCACCCTCGGCAACTCTGAGACCAAGATGCCCAGCAGCCCTGACTTTGAAATGTGCTCCACTCAACTGTGAATGAATAATTGACAGTCTTTGATCTTCCACTGCAGAGGAGGAGAGGGGGAAGACCATGAAGAGACTAGGAACCAGAAGATGGGAGAGGAGGAGAGCCAATTACTTAACCCCTTGTGTCCCATCTGAACTGTCAAGTCTCCTCAGACACAATCCCCATAGTCCAGATGCTGGCAGGCGCGCTGATCCTTCCTCACTAGGGGACCCTGGCCGGGACGTCAGGAGCCACGTGAATATGATTGGCTCAGTGCTTCAGGAAGCCCGGCAGGAAAGAGAACAGAAACGTGAAGAGCCCTTGAGCTGCGAACGTGTGATGCTTTAACAGTGTGGACAAATGATTTCCATCGCTGTCACTTGGATTTCATCTCACCAGTTGGCACACCACTCTTTTTTCATCAGAAAACACTGAGAGAGCCCTTTCTACACCAGCCTGTGGGTGTGAATGGCACTAACAATACCCAAATATTGCTAGTTCCAAGAACCTGTCTGCCAACAGGGATTGAATCCTTTGCAAACCCCCTCCCTGCACCTGGGAGCCTTAGGGGGTAGCTCACCCATGAATAGGTCTGTGTTTTCATTCCCTTGATTGCTTTCCAACTTTGCTATGACAAAACCCTCCAATAAAAGAGGTGGGGAGGGGAGTGGTATCTTATTATTACTTTAACCAAGTATTGTGGCAAACCTACTTTTTTTTTTTTTTTTTTGGCTGCTTTGGGTCTTCGTTGCAGACCATGGGCTCCCTAGTTGTGGGGCTCAGGCTTAGTTGCCCTGCAGCATGTGGGACCTTAGTTCCCCAACCAGAATCGAACTCACATCCCCTGCATTGGAAGGCAAACTCTTAACCACTGAACCACCACAGAAGTCCCTGGAGCACTTACTTTGAAGCTGGCACTTTGCTAAGTACACAGCATTCTCCTGCAGGGTGGGAAGAACTTACCCTCAATTGGTATTATGTTCAGATTCAGGTGGGAGGGAATTTCCCAGATTCAGGTGGGAGGGAAGAACCCATCTGACAATGCAGGAGACATAAGAGATGCAGGTTTGATCCCTGGGTCGGGAAGATCCCCTGGAGGAGGGCATGGCAACCCACTCCAGCATTCTTGCCTGGTGAACCCCATGGACAGAGGAGCCTGGCGGGCTACCGTCCACAGGGTTGCAAAGAATTAGACACGACTGAAGCGATTGAGCAATGCGTGCATGCACACGAGCAGGGAGTCCCAGCGCAGTGTTGCTTGATTTGCAAAGTGTTAGAGATTAAATGAAATGATTCTTTCAGTCAACACACACAGTTTTTTCCCTCTGGGGACACTGAGGCTCCCGAGGCCAACGGGTTCTAGGGATTGAGGACCAGCCGCACGTCTGGGCCCAGAACCACTGCCCCTCCAGCCCTCAGGCATGCTATAGCAGTCAGCCCTCAACACCAGAACTCTTCAGCCCCTTGTGATGAATTCTGTCTCGGTGAACCCTCTGTCACCCCGCATCCTGGCTTCCACTGCCCCTTCCATTGGTCCAGCAGACACAACTCTGAATATATAACCTCAGTTGTGAACAGTTAAATGTTTGGGTCCCCTCACTCCACCCCAACGAAGTCTTACTCTTCCAGGAATCCATGGATGCAAACAGAAGCTTGGGGTAAGAAGGGTCATTATCACACGTGCCAGCGAGATCAGAGCCTAGGCCATTCTGGAGGCTGCGGACTCACCCCCCAGGCCTGGCTGGCAGCGCCCACCGCCTCTCCTGACACAGCCCCTCCTGTGAGGAAAGGAGCATCCTCTAGTGGGAAGCTCTTAGGAGGATGAAAGGTCCCCTTCTTGGACATCACCTCTGTCCACAGAGCTGGGCCTGCTCCTTGCTGAGTGAGGCCATATGGGAGCCCAGTGGAGAGCTTCCTGGGAAGCAGGCATCCAGGGCATGGGGACCTTAATCTGGCCCTTCTGGCTGGAACCCAAGTAGAGCAGGAAATGTAGACTTCTGAAGAAGGGGGTGGTGACAGTGAGTCACAGGGCTGCTCTGTACACACACACACACACACACACCCAGATCTGACAACACATCCAGGCCTGGGCATGACCTGGAGGTCCCAGCCTTCACTGAGACCTGGATTTCTGTGGTCTTCTGCCTCCTTCTTGAGGCCAAGTCCCATTCTAGGCCCCTGTTCTGATATCTGCAACCAAATCTTTGAGCTTGAGAGCTTGCCTCAATAGCCAACTAATGAAAGTGAATGGTGAAAGTCGCTCAGTAGAGTCTGACTCTTTGCAACCCAATGGACTGTACAGTTCATTAAATTCTCCAGGCCAGAATACTGGAGTGGGTAAGACTTTCCCTTCTTCCAGGGGATCTTTCCAACCCAAGGATCAAACACAGGTCTCTCGCATACCAGACAGATTCTTTACCAGCTGAGCCACAAGGGAACCTAACTAATAGCAATAACAAAATCCGAAATAAAGACTAATATTTATTAACAGAGCCAAACACTGTGACTTATAATTCGGTTAGTCTTCACACAACTTTGTAAGTACTATTATTAACTCCACTTTATGGACTTACAAGTAGAGTAGCCCAAAGGCTGATGGATGGCCTCAGTAACCCACCCGCCTGCTCACAGACCTCACCAAGGCCAGCCCGTCACTGACACTCCTCCTAGATGTCATCTAGGCCGGTGCGTGTCAAAGCTGAAGACTGGATCTGTCTGGCCTGTGCTAGACCCCTCCTCTGGATTTTATTCCGTCCTCAGAATGACTACGGGTGGTGAGCAGTGCTACCCCACTTTGTAGACACCAGCACTGAGGCTCGGAGGCTTACCACCCAGCTGGCTTGTGGCAAAGCTAGGAAGTGTATGGCAGCCTGTCCTCAGGCTTTTGCCAACCCAGCATCCCTACTACACGGGCATCCAGTGTCCGCAGTTGGCAGGCAGGCGCCCCACCACTATCTTTCCTCTCTCCACACCTCTGGTCCTGGGGTCTCTCTTCCAGGTGAGACAAGAGGCAAGTGGGGCCCAGGCAAACGCTGCAGGCATGAGGACTTGGGAAGATTCTCTGGACAGCTGCACCCCTCTTCCCTTCCTTCCCCAGGGAATCTTGGTGAGAAGAGACACGTGGAGATGGAGGCCTCTTGTAAGACTAATCAAGAAGCCCTTCAAACTTGATGAGCCGGTTCTTTACTCCCTCAACGCCAGGCTCCCGGGCTCAGGTTGGCAGGTGCCTCTCTGCCACCTGGATGAGCGAGTCTCTTCAGCATTTTGAACCCTCATCCCGGGACCCCACGAGAAGTGGGAGACTGGGCACACCCTCAAACCCTTGCCCTGTGACCCAGCACAGGAGAGCAAGAGCACAGACTGGTCCTGCTTCCCACGCCTACCCTCACCCTCCTGTTTCTGTTTCGTATAAATTAGCCTCCTTATGGGACCTCCCTGGTGATCGAGTGATGAAGAATCTGCCTGCCTACACTGAGCAGCAACTCAGCTTATGGCCACAACTACTGAACCCACATGTTGCAACTCCTGAAGCCAGCGAGCCCTAGAGCCTGTGCTCTGCAACAAGAGAAACCACTGCAGTGAGAAACACACCACAAAAAAGTAAGTCCCACTCACCAAAACTAGAGAAGACCTGCATGCAGCAGCGAAAACCCAGTGCAGTTCGAAGTAAATAAGTAAATAAATAAAAAAATAAAAATAAGCCTCCGTAGGCCAGGCAGAAGGGCCACCCCCCCGAGCTCCCTGACCCTGTAGCCAGTCTGTCAAACCCGGCCTCCCACTGCCCCCTGTGAGACAAGGAGCCTTTCCTGAGCAGCTTGCCCAGCTCCACGTCTGCCATCTGGGATGCATCCCTCTGCTGGAGCTGGAGCCTTTCTGAGGCTCTGGGAAGAGTGGAGTGGCTGCCTAAACTCCCTACCTCCAGGCCTTTGTAAATGTTGTTTTGTTTTCAGGGGACCCACTCCACCCTCCCTGCCCCGAGTTCGTTCTTTTGCTTCAATGAGCACTACAGGGACTTTTCTGGCAGCCCAGGGGTTAACACTCTGCACCTCCACAGCAGGGGGGTGGGGGTGCACGTTGAGTCCCTGGCCAGGGAGCTAAGACTCCACATGCTGGGCTAACAGCCAAATATATATATATATACATATGCAGTAAAAATGTAGATGGTTTCATCCATTTGTGGGCTTCCCTGGTGGCTCAGGCAGTAAAACATTCACCTGCAATGCAGGAGAGTCTGGTTTGATCCGTGGGTCAGAAGATCCCATGGAGGAGGAAATGGGAACCCACTACAGTATTCTTGCCTGGAGAATCCCATGGATACAGGAGACTGATGGGCTACAGTCCTTGGGCCCTCAAAGAGTTGGACATGACTGAGCGGCTAACACTTTCATTTTTCACTTTCATCCGTTTGTGAAGCTACCCACAATCACCCGAGGTTCATTTTAACCCACTTCAGTGCCCTCTGCAATGCACCTCCTTTTTCCATCCCCATCAGGAGCCTGAGCTCCTTGACAGCAAGGCATGGTCTTACTGGCACACACGGAGCCAGCACACAGTAGGCACTCAGGTCAGCTCTCCCTTTCCCTGGGGTGGGAGCCCTCAGGAGGGGTGGTCCTCAAGCCTTTTAGATCTAGCACTGCAACGGGGACAAGGGCAGACTCCACCTAGAGCCAGGTGCTGCGTGCGTGGGTACCCAGCACCACATTCATAGACGGTGAGTAAGGACAGCATTTAATTGGCCACTTACAAGGGTGCTGGGTGCTTCACTAAGCACTTTACACCCATTATCCTATTTACTCGTCACAATAACTAAGCCGCATGGATACCATTAGGCCCATTTTCAGATGGGGAAATGGAAGATCAGAGAGGTTAATTAAGCTGACCAAGGTGAGATAGCTGCTCCATGACAGAGCCAATACTCAAATCAGGTCTGCCCTTGGAGTCGCCCGCCCGTCCTGGGCATTCACACCCACCTCCACTGCGCAGTGTTCCCCTTGCAGTTTGGGTCTGAGGTCCGTGTGAGTTCTTGACTAAGAGGACCAGAGACTCGACCAAGACCAACAGTGCCACCCCTGCCCCGTGTTCTGGGACTCAGACTGCCAGGGGACCCCATCAAAGGTGAAACACCCTGGTCAATTGCAGAGTCAGTTCTCCAGCTCCAGGAGATAAGTCTCACCTGTCAGATGAAAGCCTTACCCAGGGCACCCAACCACCTGCAAATGGTAATTACAGGGAAGCCCAGGCCTCAGAGGCGGCTGAAACCCCTGACTGGGCCCCACAGGCGCACCTCGCCCTGCCTCGCTCGGCTCCACCCACCCAGGTCTCTGTTCTCTTCCTGAGCCTGCCTGCCTTGTTGCACCAAACCCACAGATCTTGATGATCCCACCCCTGGACAACCCAGAGGAAGAGGAGTCATCCTCATCAGCTCTAAGACTCAAGAACTGTGCACCCAGTGGGGGAGATTCCAGGCTGGAGGTGAACTGGTGGGGGCTCAGGGCCACAACACTTAAAAGAACATCAGAGTCACTTTTTAAAGAAGGGGATGGCAGGCCCCAGTGGCCTAATGCATAAGGCACAGGCCTCCTAAAGAAGGGGGTGGTGGGACTTCCTTGGGCAATACAGTGGTTAAGACTCTGAGTTTCCAATGCAGGGGACGTGTGTTCACTTGCTGGTTGGGGAACTAAGATGCCACATGCTGTGTGGTGCAGCCGAAAGATAAAAAATAAATTTAAAAAAGAGTGTAATCACAAGAAAATCACTACATCTTCTGAGCTTTCGTGCACTCACCTGTAAAACGGGTGGGACTCCTGGCAGACCTGTCTCAGACGCTGTTGTCAAACTTATGACCATGAGGGATCCCTGTTAACCACAAGTTGGCACTTGCCATGGGTGCTTGCCATCTACCTCTACAAGGATTAAATCATGAGCTGTTGCAAGTGCTGATTTTCAACAGCTCTTGAAGGAGTTCAAGGTGGAGAGCAGGAATGAGGCACTCTGTTCTCTGGGAAAACTGGCAGGGCAGGTCCTCAGATGCTTAGATATTCTCAGGAACTGATTTTATGAGCCCAATTCTTATATTTCTTCTTGTAGAAAAGCACTAAAAGCCTTCATGGTGATAACTGTTTCTTGTGACTAGCAGAAGCTTCGTGAGACCAGCAGAAACTTTGTGCAAAAAATACGTGATTCTATTTACAATAGCTAGATAGGACATGGAAGCAACCTAGATGTCTGTCATCAGATGAATGGATAAAGAAACTCTGGTACATATTTAGAATGGAATATTACTCAGCCATAAAAAGGGATGCATTTGAGTCAGTTCTAGTGAGGTAGATGAACCTAGAGCCTATTATACACAGTGAAGAAAGTCGGAAAGAGAAAAACAAATATCATATATTAATGCATATATATGGCATCTAGAAAGATGGTACTGATGAACCAATTAGAAGGTGACGACGGAAACACAGACATATAGAATGGACTTATGGACATGGGCAGCGGGGAGGAAGGAGAGGGAGGGACAGAGAGAGTAACACAGAAGCATATACACTACCATGTGTAAAATACATAACCAATGAAAATTTGTTGTATAACTCAGGGAACTCAAACCGGGGCTCGGTACCAACCTAGGGGGGTGGGGTAGGGAGGGAGGTGGGAGGGAGGGTCCCGAGGGAGGGGACATGGGTGTGCTGGGCTGTACTTGGTCACTCCGTTATGTCCGACTCTTTGTGTCCCCGTGGTCTACAGCCCGCCAGGCTCCTCTTTCCATGGGGATTCTCCAGGCAAGAATACTGGAATGGGTTGCCATGCCCTCCTCCAGGGATCTTCCCAACCCAGGGATCTTCCCAACCCACACTGCAGGCAGGTTCTTTACCAGCTGAGCTACCAGGGAAGCCCCGGACATATGTACACCTATTGCTGATTCATGTTGATATTTGGCAGAAACCAACACAATACTGTAAAGCAATTACTCTTCAATTAAAAATAAATAAATTTTTTAAAAATAAATAAGTTTGGTGAAAAAATACGTGCTTAATTGCATGTATTTCACCCTTACCAAAATCACATATACACTGTCCTCAGAGCAGTTTCACAGAGCTAGCTGAGGTGCTGTCTCCCAGGCTGCAGTCCTCATATTGCCAAAAATAAAACTCAACTTGCAGCTCTCACATGTGCCTTTTTTTTTAGTCGACACTGCGGTGCAGAGTTCAAGCAGCACATATGGGGGAAAACGTTGCAAGAACCTGAGGGTCACACAGATGCATGGGTCTGTGACGGTTCATTGTCACAGAGGGCTCACGTGGAGCAGACTATGCTCACTGCCTCGTGCATATTAACTTATTCCATCCTCAGAGCAACTCTCTGAAGTGGGAACAATGATCCCACTTTACAGATGAGAAAAGTGAGACCCGGGGAGGTTACATGAGTTCCCAGAGGATCCCTAGGCAGTGTGCGGCTGCGCCCACTTGTGGAGCAGGACGGTCTGGCGCCAGGCTCTGCTCTGACCATGAGACCACACTGCCGCTTTAGAGCTGTGGTCTGAGGAGGAGAAAGGAAGTCAGGGAGTCAGCCTGTCTGGACAAGACAGCCAGAGGGAGCCGCCCCTGGGCGAGCGCCTGCTGTGGGTCATACACCTTCCTCACCTCTCTCTTAATTCAGCAGCCCAGCAGTGGGGGGTAAGGGTGGGAGCAGGTGTCCCCAGTCTCGTGGGGGCGCCAGCAGACGGAAGGCAAGAAAACCCAAGGTCTCTTGGTTGGTAGGGACTTGAACAGGGTCCTCTCGTGTCCCTTGCCTGTTACTTCCAGCCCATCCCAACTGTGTCTTCCTGAGTCCAAAGACCCTGTACCCCCCGCACGTCTGGATGCCTGGGGGGCGGGCAGAGAGGTGACCAGAGCTGGACGCGGACCACGCCCTGCCTTACACGCCCTGCCACAGGGCTCCCATCTCTCCCGGCCCACGTGGCCCGCTGGCCCAACTCCTACCTCCTCTCCCCACGGCCACATCTGAACCGCCTCTCCACGGCACACATCAGGGCCCTGCAGAGTGGGGCCTGGTGTGGCCACAGCCTAGCACTGGACAGCTTTGCAATGCGGTGAAGACCTCCCCTGTGAGCCAGCCTGGCCCTCAGCATCCCCAGGTGCCCCCGCCCACACACCCAACTGAGCTCTGGCTGCCCGCAGCCCTGACTGCCCCTCCTCTCCCCCACCTAACCCTGAGAGCAGCTAGGCTCCTCCGGGCTCTACAGAGGGTCTGTGGGGTAAGGCTGCCCCCCACAGGCAGTCGGGGGAGGAGGTTGCTTCGCTCTGAAAACCTGCAATCTCTTTGTAAGCAAGGGGGTAGGGCGGGGATCTGTCAGAATCTCTTTGTTGGCTTGTCCCTGGGCCCCGGAGGCTGGGAGAAATCTGTTTAAAGGCTATTAGGAGGAGGTTCAGAGCGGGGTGGGGGTGGGGGCAGGGTATGGGTGGAGGGGTTCCAAGTCCTCCATATAACCCCTGAGTCAGAACCCTACTCCCTCCAACCCTGTGCAGGGTCAGAGGTCATTAGCTACCCTCTAACCCCACCCCTGTCACTGTCCCTAAAGCTCCCATCTTATGGACACCATCCCACCACCCCTAATGGTGTGGAAGTGGCTTCTGGGATCTACCCAGAATCTTTCCTGCTTTAACTGAAGCCCGGCTCCAAACACCCCGGTCCTAGTTGGTCAGGAGAGGGGAGATGAGTGAGTGGGCACAGCATCACACCCCTAGAACTGGAGAAAGGGGCATAGCAAGTTTTGGAAGGGAGCCAGCGGGGTGGGGGGAGCCCCAGGAGAAATCTTCAGTCCAAGGGCAGCAAAGCGGAAAGCAGAGCGTCTCCTTAAGATGAATCTCTCCACTGCCTTTGGCTCAAAGCTCCATTTGCATAAAGAAACTATCCTTACTGCTTTTTGCCTAATTGGCAAGGAGCACCTGTCCGCACGAACAGGAACCGCTGCTCAGCAGCTCATAGAAGCTGGTGTGAGCCCACCCCTTGGCAGGATAGGACCGAGACGTGGCTGTTTCTTCCTGGCATGACCTGGTCCCAACCCTAGCTCCACCACTCCTCTGAGTCACAGTTTCTTCATCTGTTAGGGAGGAGGAATAATTCTTGCCTTATTTGGTGTTTGAAAGGATTTCAGCGCAGTAGCAAGTTGGAAGGTTTCCACGCAAAGCTGGGGGCACGTCCAGTGCCCCAGATACCTCCAAGAACACGGTCTTCTAGGGATGGCCCAACTGGGCTCCAAACCATCTCAGCCAACTAATTCAGTGTTCTTGGGGAAATCACTTACCCTCAGGACTTCCCTGGTGGTCCAGCAGCTAAGACTCTGAGCTCCCAATGCTGGGCGTCACGGTTCAACCCCAGGTCAGTGAAATAGATCCCACATGCCATAACTGAGAGTTCACATGCTGCAACTAAAGATCCCGCATGCCACAATTAACAGCTGATGCAGCCAAATAAATAAATATTTTAGAAAATGACTTACCCTCTTACTCTCAGCTGTAAAGCAGGAATTAACAATGCCCGCCACAGGGCTGTAAGGAAGGCACTTAAGTGCCCACCACTTAAGTAAGGCAGCACGTGTAAGAGCCCCTGGCACACAGTAGGTCTGCTAAGTCAGGATTATTGGTAACCAGATGCCATCAACCTATCTTTCAGCAGAGCAGGGAACCCTGACACTTCGGGTTGAAGCACTGAAGCCAGCTGAGGGGTTTCCTGATGGCGCCTCCAATTTCAAGTTTCCCTCATCGGAACAGTCTCATCCACCACGCAGGTGGCACTGGTGGTTAAGAACCCGCCTGCCAATGCAGGAGACATGAGAGACAGGGGTTCCATCCCCGGGTCAGGAAGATCCCCTGGAGAAGGGCACGGCAACCCACTCCGGTATTCCTGCCTGGAGAATCCCACGGACAGAGGAGACTGGTAGGCTACGGTCACAGAGAGTCGGACACGACTGAAATGATTTAGCACAGCACACAGCATGTTTCAGGGCCCTGGATTCCAGGGTCAGAACCCCTGAGCCCTCATCCGGGCAGAGGCCAGATGAGCCTGTGGACCAGTGATGGTCACCACTGGTTCCCCCAGAGTCATGTGGACAAGTCAGCTCCCTGGCTGCATCTCGGCCCCCACACACAGTGCTGCGCTCACCCCAAGCTCCAGCTCTGAGACCCTTACACCAGCTGTCCTCTACGTCTCTCTGAGCCCGGGAACCATCAGGAGGACAGGAGGGGTGAGCTTCTGCCTGGCTCTGTTCCGGGCTCTGTCCTGGGGAGCCTCCAGAGCTGGCCTGCCCTTGGGCAAAGGGGATCCTTCTGAGCCCCCAGACCTAAAGGAGTCAGGTCATGGCTGGAGACCCAACCGCTTCTAAGGAGAGAGCCATGGCATCAACTCAACAGGACCACTCGCAGGTTAGGACAATGAGTCACCAGTGAAACCAGAAGAGGACCTCAGACCTACCGAGTCCTGGGCCAGGAACTTGCCCTAGTGTTTACCTCTCTCCTGAGGCCAGGAACGGCTTCGCTGAGCTGGGGAGCCCTGTCTCTACCAAATGTTACTCGGTGCTAGAGTGCACAGCAGATCTGAGTTCAAATCCTGGCTCTTCTACTTTCTGGCTGAGATAAACCCCCTGAAGAACTCTGAGCTTCTGTTTTTCATCTGTAAAATGAGTACATGATTGCTTACTTCCCAGGGTGGCCGTGAGGATTCTGGGAGATAAGGGAGAGGAGTTTGGGACAAGGATGTAGCAAGTGCCTAGCACCCGATGAGCCTACAATATGGGGAAGCAGATGCCACGGCCACCCCTCGTAAGCTGTCTTCTTATTGGCACACGCACACAGGTGCATACCCACCCCATGTGCGCAAACATGCCTACTCATATATACAACAATGCGTACTGCAATATTCATAAAAGAGAAAAAAGAAAAACTTCAAGTCAGCAACCTGGGACTTGGTCCCATCCCTGCACACCTCTGCTTTTGATGGCACTAGACGGAGAGAGACAGGAAAGTGGGAGGACAGGACCTGAGAGGGGACAGGGATTCTCCCAGAAGCGAACAGTCAAAGGGACAGGGGAGAGGCTGTCCTCCTCGCCTCTCCCCCAGCCCCAGCTGGGCACTGAGCAACGAGCCTCTCTCCAGAATGGTTCCTGCATTGCTGAGAGTCTTCTGCCCAGCAGCGCCCTCCATAACTTCCCCTCACCCTTCTCCTCCTGGCACGAGCTGCCCTCACCTACAAATCCACACCTCCCCTGTCCTCCGGGCCCACCTCCCAGGACCAGGAGAACTGTAGGAAGGGACCTCGATGGCCAAGGTGCTAGACTAGGGATAAGGGATGACTATCTGGGTGTCCCACGTGGAGGGGAGGGGCCGCCAGCCTGGGATAGTCAGGATCAGGGCCCAGGACGAGGCCCCTAGCCCCACCCCGAGAAAGGAAAAAGGAGAGGACCCAGGGCTACTTGAGCTCTTGCTTCAGAAGGTACAGCTGTGAAAACCCAGAGCTATTTAATGTCTGGGATCAGTGTTTTGGGGAAAGCTGGAGTGGAACAGGGAAAAGAAGAGGAAGAATTTGTTGAGCTTATACTGTATGCCAAACAGTTCACACACACACACACACACACACACACACACACACACACACACACACGGTCTCTATCCACAAACCCCTACGAGGTTGGGACTTGGAAACTCACATCACCAGCAGAGCCGTCAAGGCCTCAAGGAGACAGGTCCCTTGCTCTTTGGTCAAAGAGCACATGGGCAGCAGCCCTGGGGTCGGAACTCAGATCTGTCTGACCTCAAGGCCCTGGAATTTCAAGACTAAATGCCCTCCTCTCCTCTCCAGAGATGGTGGTGTCCACTTTCCACCAGCACTGGGCTCTGGGTCGCTGTGGTGAATCACTGGGCCCCTCCAAGGGATTCCCCACGTCCCAGGGTCTCTAACAGGCAATAAACATCCACCCCAGGAGACCTCCTGTCCTCCAAGCAGTCCTGAGCTGTCTCTGAGAGGCCAGGGCTCTTTATTACTGATGCAGCACCATTCTGAGAGGTAGACTCTGCACACAGCGGATGGGAGGGCTGCTGGCTCTATGGAGAGGCAGAGGTGGAAACAGAAGTATTAGCTGAGTGTCTGTGCCTCACCCAGGCAGCTAGCCCCCTCAGGATGGGTGCAGGGCATGGGGTGGGCTGGTGGCATGGAGGCTCCCTGCCCAGGACCTGGGTGTGGGGTGGGTGCCTGCTCCCCCCATCTGCAACCTCACACCCTCCCTGCATCCACCCTGTCCACTGCTTCGTAGCCCCCTGAACACGCCTCCCTCCCCCAACCTTCATGCTGTCCCTGCCTCACCCCATTACACCCTTCCCCATCAGCTCCTCCTTTCTTCCTGTAACCCACAGATCTCACTGTTGGCTGCACATCAGAATCACCAGGGAGATTCTGACTCCATAGGTCTGAGCAGGGCCTGGGCATCCGGATTTTTTAAACCTCGCCTAGGGATTCTACTGTGCCAACTGGAGGAACTGCTACTTTTTATCAGGCCTCAGCTCAGAAGTCAACTCTCCTGGGAAGCTTTCCCTAACCGTCCCTCCACCCGCCGGCCTGGGCTAGACACCCCTCCTCTGAGCTCCCGCGTCCCCTGATACCTCCACCTATCAACAGTCTTATCATACAACACTATAATTGACTTTATTACAAGCTTGTCTTACAAAGGCTACAATCAACTCCAGGGCCAGGACTGGGTCTTGTTCATTGTTATATCCCCAGCACAGGGCCTGCCATGCAGAAGCTTCAGAAATGTTGAATGGATGGACGCACGCATGAATGGATGGATGGATGGATTCATGGATGGATGGATGGATTCATGGATGGATGTATGCATGCATGAACGAATGAAGGAACCCAGGTGCTAACGCTGTACTCACCAATGTCTCTTCCCCTTCTTCCTCAGACAAACCCCCCACATTGCTAAGCTACCCAAGTCCCCTTTGCTTAATAATCCCACTCCAGCTACCCCGCTGTTGCCTACACAGGGGTGCCCCCCACACCAACCTGGGTAAACCTCTCAGATCATTCTAACTGCTCCAGAAATCTCTCCTGCTCCAGGAAACCCCCAGGGTAAACGAGGTGGACCCAAACAATTCTTCATTTAGAACACTCTGGTTGCCTTCCCCCACACCTGGTCTTGGAGGCTCTGGGCTGGACTGACCTCACAGGTAACAGTCGGCAATAAATTCAGGACAAGAGTCAAGAGACATGATGAGCTCCTGCCACCAATTTTCTGCGTGACCCTGGGCCAGTCACTTAACCTCTCTGGGTCTCAGGTTTCCCGTCTATAATATGAGGGAAATAACAGTACTCTTCTTGGGGGCTTCCCCAGCGGCTGGGTGGCTAAGAATTCGCCTGCCAATGCAGGAGACATGGGTTCAGTCCCTGATCTGAAAAGATCCCACATGCCGTGGAGCAAATAAGTCTGTGCGTTGCAACTGCTGAACCTGTGCTCTGGAGCCCGTGTGTCCCAGCTACGGAAGCCCACACTCCCTAGAGCCGATGCTCTGCAACAAGAGAAGCCACCACAAATAGGGAGTACAGCCTGCTCAGCACAACTAGAGAAAAGCAGGCACAGCTTTGAAGACCCAGCACAGCCACACATATTTTTAAAAAAGAATAGTACCCTCCTCATAGAGTTGCTCTGGACAAGGAAATGACACCCCACTCCAATATTCTTGCCTGGGAAATCCCATGGACAGAGAAGCCTGGCAGGCTACAGCCCATGGGTCGCAGAGTCAGACACGACTTAGCGACTGAGCAACAACACAGAGTTACTGTGAGAATTAATGAGTTAACAGATCCAAGGCCTTCGAGTAGGACCCGGTACAGAGTAAGTGCTATTATCAAAGCACTTTGTTAACTAATTTTTTTTTGTTTGTTAACTACTCTTATCTACCAATTGAACGTTAACCACTGGACTTAAGGCCTGTCCAGCAGATGCATTATCTGTTACATCATTAGCCCAAGCCCCCACCTGTGGACAAGAACCACCAAGGGACAGTGACAGGCGGCGGTGAGCCCAGGCTGCCCCCTAGCCACGACCAGACTGGACGATGGCCTGCACAACAGATGTCAGCCCCAGAGCCCAGACCCTCCCACCCTGCCACCAGGACCAGCAAAGAGCCTTTTTCAAACCGTCACGACTGGGGACTACCCTGGTGGTCCAGGGGCTAAGACACCGAGCTCCGAATGCAGGGGGCCCGGGTTCGATCCCTGGTCAGGGAACTAGATCCCACATGCTGCAAGTGAGAATTCGCATGCCACAGCTAAAGACTGAAGATCCCACATTTGGGCTGGATCTTCCAAAGATCTTCTGGCAACTGAGACCAGTACAGCCAAATAAATAAAAATAAACATTAAAAAAAAGAAAATCATGGCCACCACAGCCCCTGGGTTGTTTCTCCTGCTCACTTTTCAGCCTCTATCCCCCTCTCACCAGAAGCCCAGTTAGATTCTCTCCACGCCTTCTCCCCTCCCCTTAAACAGACGGGAGCATCAAAGCGCAAAAAACATTGAAATTGCCAAACACAATGTCTCTCCAGAGATGACAAATTTGCTGCAGTCTGTACTTCCAACCAACAGCTGCAGCTCCTGACCAGTTCCAAGGCAGGCTCCCCACCCCCACTGACCAGCTTCTCATAGGCCCAGCACCCCCGTCTCCCTCCACCCCTGCAAGGGAGGTCACCCTGGTCACTCTAGGGGTTAGCGGGCTGCAGAGGGGAAGGGTCAGAGCTAGGGCAGAGGGCAGAGGAGAGAACCACGGGATGGGTCCCCCAAGGTTGGCTCCGCCACACCTGTTCAGCCAAGGTCACACAGAGCACCCGACAATGCGCCTGAGATGGGCTTGTTTGTTAAAGCTCTGCCTCCAGTAAACAGTAACAACTTAACAGAGCCCAGCATGCATGGAGAGCTGGACCACCCACTGGAATTACAAAATCTCAATTACTCCTCACTTCCCTCCACCCTGAAAGCTGAGTGAAATTTCTTCCCGTTTTACAGGTGAGAGCTCTCCTAAGAGAGGCCATGGGACTGGCCCAAAGCCATGCGGTTAATAGGACATTTTTAAATTAATTTTTATTGGTGTATAGTTGCTTTACAATATTGTTAGTTTCTACTGTACAGCAAAATGAATCAGCTGTATGTTTACATACCTCCCTTCTTTTTTGGATTTCCTTCCCGTTTAGCTCACCATAGAGCACTGAGCAGGGTTCCCTGTGTATACAGTAGGTTCTCTCTAGTTGTCTATTTTACACATAGTATCAACAATGTGTACCTGTTAATCCCAGTCTCCTAATTCATCCCTCCCCACATTCCTTTTTGGTATCCATATGTTTGATTTCTACATTTGTGTCTCTACTTCTGCTTTGCAAATAAGATCATCTATACCATTTTTCTAGATTCCACATATATGTGTTAATATGTATTTGTTTTTCTTTCTGACTTACTTCACTTCTTACGACAGCCCCTAGGTCCATCCACATCTCTACAAATGACCCAATTTCATTTCTTTTTATGGCTGAGTAATAATATTTCACTGTATATATGCCACTGAACCTCTCACCTCCCTGACTTCAAAGCTAACATTCTTCCCAACCACATCCCGTGACCTTGGGTGCCTCTTTCAATCTTAATTTTTCTTTTCTGCAAAATAGTTTGGTCCAGTGTTTCTTAAAATACTTTTTAAAATGTACGCCCTTGTTGAAGTAACATTAAAATCTCATTCCCTTTCTGTGATCAGTGCTATGAAAAACAATAAAGGCTTTGGGGGTTTGCTTGCTTTCCAAAACAAAATTCTGTTTTCCAAAGAAGAGATTCATTTCCAAAGATCATAAGGCTGAATTTGCTTTTTCACGTGTTAACTCTTCCCAGGCCCCAGGAGGTTCCAACGTGCACCTGCAGGAGAATCAGGGTCTCCATGGCTCACCCACCGCACTGCGTTGGGGAAGCTGGTCTCAGTCTCCTGGGGGCTGCCGTTGCTCACCCGGGAAGAGAGGCAGCAGTGACTTAGTTAAGGATGCCCCTCTGCAGGGGGACCCCAGGAAAGTCATTTCTCTCCAAACTTAGGTCTGTAACATGGGAATAATAATTCTAGTTCCTAGCAGTGTTACCAGGATTAAATGAGCGAATACCTGTAACGCACCTAAAACATTGCCTGACCCTCAGCACTCAGTAAGTGTTAACCATGTTAGTTTTAGGGACGTTTTATCCCAGTCATCATTTGCCTGCCTCCAGGGCAATTCCTGCAGCAAGTGCCTGAACCTTCACTGGGTCCCGGGAGATCACCTGGGGTACAAGTTACATTAGCCTCTCGATGGTCAGGAAGACCCAGGATTGGGACTTCCTGGTGGGTCAGTGGTCAAAAATCCACCTCGTAATGCACGGACGTGGGTTCGATCTCTGGTTGGGGAACTAAGATCCCACATGCTGTGGGGCAACTGAGCTCATACGCTGCAACTGCAGAGTCTGAGAGCCACAGCCGGAGAGCCTGAGGACCACAACAGAAGATCCTGCAGGACACACAGACCCCGGGAGCCGCAGCCGAGACCGAGGCAGCCGAATTAAGTGTTAAAAAAGAGAAAGACCCAGAATTATTGTGTATCCCATGATCTGTGAGAATCGAAACAAATCACAACCTTGGATTGGTTTGGGCCCAGCTCAAACAGATGCAAGCAAAATCACAGCCTCTGATTTATTTGGGTTTGAGTTCAAATATGAAGGACTTCTGGTTTTTTTCTATTTGAGGAACAAGCCATCTGGGAAATTTTTTTTAACTTAGATCTTTACCTCACTCCACACACCAAAATAAATTCCAGATGGATCTCAGATTTAAACATAAACAATGAAACCGTAAATGTGCTAAAACAAAGAATCTTCAAGTGGGCAAAACACCATTATAAGTAGGACACAAAACCGAGAAGCCAAAAAAGAAAAATGAATGAATTCAACTACATAAAATGACTTATTTTCACATGAAAAAAAAAATTAAAAACAAAATTAAACAACAATGATAAGATCAAGAAAAATACACTTTAAAACATATTTCAGAAAAGGCCTGTCTATGGCCATACCACCCTAAACACTCCTGATCTCGTCTGATCTTGGAAGCTAAGCGGGGTCCAGCCTGGTTAGTACTTGGGTGGGAGAAAAGTCCTAATTTCTTAAAGAACTGGAAATGAATGAGAAAATGCCAAAGGTCTAGTTTTTAAAAATGGGTAAAGAGTACAATAAGACAATTCACAGAAAAGGACAAAAATAGCTCTCAGACATATGATAAGATACTCAACCTCATTAACAAGGAAACACACAAAACCTGGAGCAGGATGTCCATGGCTTTTCATCTGTCATTTTTCAAAAACTGTCAATTGTACTTCAATAAAGCTAGAAAAATTTTTTTTCATTTTAAAGTTTGTTAAGTCTTTTGGAGAAATAGGAAGTCTCACACTTTGCTGGTGTGAATTGACACAACGTATATGGAAGACAATTTGGCAAAATTTGATTCAGCACTTCCACTTCTAGAAATTCATCCTACAGATTTCATTCCGTGTATACAGAATGACTTATGTACAAGGGTATCATTGTATAATAAATCCACACCAGTGGGAATAATTAACCAAACGGGGGACCATGGGCAAAATTACTTAACCTCTCTGGGCCTCAGTTTCCTCATCTGTAGAATGGGAATAATAATTGGAAACTGCCTCAGAGATTGTTGTCAAATATGTACAAAAAGCCCCTCAAAGAGTCACCCTGGGTGTAGTAAGTGCTCCGCAAATATGACCATTCATATCACTATTATAATTAATGTTGTTACTAGTGGAACCCAACCTAGAGACTGGCTCTCAGGGTAGGAGTAAGGGGTTTGAGAATCACTCATTATCTTCCTTGAAGGAGGAATCTTGGGAAGGCAAAGTGAGATTGCAACTATAGCTGAGTAAGTAGAAACCCAGTCTTTGTATTACTATAGAAGCTTCCCAGGTGGCTCAGTGGTAAGGAATCTGCCAGTCAATGAAGGAGACGCGGGTTCGATCCCTGGGTCAGGAAGATCTCCTGGAGAAGGAAAGGGCAACCTACTCCAGTATTCTTGCCTGGGAAATCCCATGGACAGCGAAGCCTGGTGGGCTACACAGTTCATGGGGTCGCAAAGAGTGGGACACAACTTAGCGAGTAAAACAACATTAACAATTACAGAAGCCTGATCAGCAATATAAACAGGAAAAATGGCTTTCCCAGAAGCAAATCTTGACAATGGCCATCCCTGCTCTCATGCTGGGAGAAAGCATTTTGGCTAAGCAGACTGAACCATTCTTTTTTTCTTAGAAAGTCTACCCCAGTGATGGGTGAAAGCCCTGCTTGCTTCATTGAGGCCAACTAACCGTGACAGTAACAGCTAACATTTTTTTATACATTTATTTATTTATTTATTTATATGTATTTATTTATTTGTTTATATATTTGGTGCACCAGATCTTAGTTGCAGCACACAGCGTCCTCCATCTGCACTGCAGCATACAGGATTTTTAGTTGTGGCATGTGGAATCTAGTCCCCTGACCAGGGATCAAACCCAGGTCCCCTGGATTAGGACTGCGGAGTCTTAGCCCCAGGACCACCAGGGAAGTCCCCCTAACAGCTAACATCTTGTGGTGTGCTTTCTAGAGGCCACACAGAGTTAAGCACTTAACATACAATAGTTCAATATTCCTCATACCACTCCGTCTGGGAGGTTTATTGTTGCTCTTGTTTAGTCGCTAAATCATGTCTGACTCTTTGCAACCCCACGGACCACAGCACGCCAGGCTTCCCTGTCCTTCACCATCTCCCAGAGCTTGCTCAAACTCATGTCCACTGAGTCAGTGATGCCATCCTACCATCTCATCCTCCGTCACCCCTTCTCTGCTTGCTCTCTGAGTCTTTCCCAGCCTCAGGGTCTTTTCTAATGAGTCAGCTCTTTGCCACCAGGTGGCCAAAGTATTGGAGTTTCAGTTTCAGCATCAGTCCTTCCAATGAGTGTTCAGAGTTGATTTCCTTTAGGATTGACTCCTTGCTCTCCAACGCACTCTCAAGAATCTTCTCCGACACCACAGTTCAAAAGCATCAATTCTTTGGTGCTCAGAGGTTAAAGTGTCTGCTTGCAATGAGGGAGACCCCGGTTTGATCCCTGGGTCGGGAAGATCCCCTGGAGAATGAAATGGCAACCCACTCCAGTATTCTTGCCTGGAGAATCCCATGGACGGAGGAGTCTGGTAGGCTACAGTCCACACGGTCGCGAAGAGTCAGACCTGACTGAGAAACTTCACTCTCACTTTCAAGGTTTATTATGGAAAAGGAAACTGAGGCTGTCACTTGGGGATATTCACACAGCAAGAAGTGACAGAGCCCACATTTGGGCCTGGGTCTCTAATGCACCAGCCTTGCCCAGGTAGGCATTTCATTGTATTTCTCTGCCTAAATCACAGAGTAGCATCTTGGCTTGTGTGCATCTGCTTCTTCTATATATGTCACTGTGAATCAGCCCCAAAGGCAGGACCTCTCTGAGCACAAGAACAAAATTGGGATTGGAAGTCTTCCTTGGTCGTCCAGGGGTTGGACTCCATGCTTTCACTGTAGAGGGATGTGAGTGTGATCCCTGGTTGGGGAGCTAACATTCCATATGCCTTGCTGCAAGGCCAAGGGGAAAAAAAAATGGGTTTGGAGCTTAGGAGGCATGGGCCAGGTCATTGGGCCCACCCAGCCTATATGAGACACCCATTTCTGTCCTCATCTCTATCTTCAGAAAGAGAAACGTCTCAAGGTGGCACACCCAGCTAACAGCAGAACCAGCTCACCCTCGCTCCTTCTTACTGCATCTCTCCGTAGCACCTCAATGCCGAAGAAGCCCAGACAAACGCTGTGCTGGCAGGCAGGGTGAAATGAAGTCCTCCAAATGCTCCTACAAAGGCAAGAGGTCCCTGAGCAGAACCAGAATTCCATTTGAGGCCATGGAGCCCCGTTCCTTTACACACACACACACACACGCACACACACACACACAAACACACACACACACACACACACACACACACACACACACACACACACACACACACACACACACACACACACACACGGCTACCAGCTGTCCTGCTAATTACCTTCCCAATAAAGGAGGGGTCAGCACGGGGGGGGGGATGGTGCACTCTAAGAGCGCGGCTTCCCGGAATCTTCGTAGTCCCTTCTGCACAAGATAAATTGTTGCCTCTGATTCAATTTCTTCCTCCCTCACCCCCACCCTGCTTGGCTTCCTAAAACAATAAGAAAACACATTTCTCATCACTGCATTTAATTCTTCAGGCAGGAAAAAGGAGCTACACATCTGGTTCTATGCACATAATGAGGTGGGAGGGAGAAGACGGGGAGGGGCAGGTAGAGTCCAGGGAAAGACAGAGCAGGCGGGAAAGGCTCAAAAGGAAAATCTCGGGGGTTCAGGATGCAGCCCGCTCTACTGCGGTCATCATTCTTCCACGCCACTAGAACCCACTGAGGCAGGCCCCGGTGTGTGTTGGACAGACAGGAAAGAGAAATACGTGGTCCAGGATTCACCGTGTAGGAGAAGACACTGATCTATAAGCCACCAACTACTGGGCTGGCTAAGAAGTTTGTTCAGCTTTTTCATAAGATGTTATGGAAACACCCAAACACCCAAATCTATTAGGCAACCCAATAAAATACAGAATTCCATGAACTCTGATAGGGGAAACTTGGCTTTGAGGGAGCAAGGACATGGGAAGGTTTCACTCTGGCTATGGGAGGCTTTGCAGTGAATGAGGCTTTTGTGCAGCCTCTTAGAAATTCACCAGGCAGGTGGCCTGGGGAGGGAAAATGTCACTTTAATAATGGAATTCTCGGGACTTCCCTGGGGGTCAAGTGGTTAAGAATCCACCTGCCAATGCAGAGGATGCAGATTTGATCCCTCAAATCAAGTCAAGGAACTAAGATCCCACAACCTCTGAACCACCATGCCACAATTAGAGTCCATGCACCATAGCATAAGATTTTGCAACTAAGACACGATGCAGCAGATAAATAAAGATATTTAATAAAAATGCTTTAAATTTAATGACATTCTAATACTGCAATGGTAAAACGTGTACTGGGCTTTACGGCTAACAAAGAGCTATTGCACTCATCGTCTCATTTAACCTCACTCCATCCTTATGAAGCAAGGATTATTCTATCACACCCATTCTGGAGAGGAAAAAACAGAGGAGAAATGGCTTGCCTGGGTCTCCATAGTCAGTCAGTAACAGAACTGAAATTCCAGCTCAGGTTCGTATGACTCTAAGATCAGTGCTGCTTCTATAACCCTAGAGATGTGAGTTTGCTTCCCGGGAGGATACTGCAAGGGAGGCAGCAAGAATAGAATGGGGTCCAGGTGGAGTTAAGGCGGGATGTGGACAAATAGCCATGGCCTCCCCAAGACTGGTCAGCTACGTCCCCAGGCCAATCCACACACACTAGGTCTGGGCTGAGAGAGCCCCTGCCCCCAGCGTGCCAGTCTCGTCCCGGCAGTCAGTGTGACAGTGGGTGTGGTTCGTGTTGTAAAGAAAGATGTCTTATCAAACAAACAAACAACAAAAATAAGATGTCTTGTCTTGGCTTGGACTTGCTGTTGCCTTGTATTTATGGCTCATTCTCTCTCTCTCTCTCTCTCCATATATCTATACATATATATATATATATATATATATACACATAGCATCAGTTGCTATTTTGAAAATGGACTGAAGCACAAGGAACAAGGACATGACTTTCTGTAGCACTTACAATGTACCGGGTGATAAACTGTCCATCTCGCTGGCTCCCCTGACAACACCATCAAAGGAAATACTACAACGCCCACTGTGCAGAGGAGGAAACTGAGTCCCAGAGAGGTGAAGCTACTTGCCCAAGGTCTCTGACCCCACTCCTGAGTCACTCACTCTTTTTCACCATAAATGTCCAGAAAAGAAAGCAAACAGAGGTCATCAGGACCCAAGCAGCCTGAGGGTCACTCTGCAGCTTCCTCTCGAATGTCCCAGGGCTCTCCAGAGAGGCCCTCGTCATCATTTTTAAGACGATTAGTGTCAATGATAATAATTTAGTGCTAACACGGATTTATCAGAGCGTGATTCTGGCAGTTGTCACCACAAAGTTAAACCAGACCATGAGAGAGAACCAGAACTCCAAGGGATGCCATCTTAACATCAAGGGAAGTACGACCCTAAGAAACAGAAATCATAAAAACAGAACTGCAGAATCTCCTCAAGGTCAAGTGTTTCTGGAGCCTGGAGATAGAGGAGATTTCAATATCTCAAAGGCCAACAGATTGCAAAGTCTGATTACTTGTGGAGGTAGCCCAGGAAGGGGTTGCCCACTTCGGCAGCGGACTGAAGAAGTGAATAGTGAAGGGACTCAAAGCCTGCCTGGGGCATGGAGTGCATGACCACCTCCTTCTCGCTCTCTCTTTTTTTTTAATGATTCATTTGGCTGTGCTGGGTCTTAGTTGGGATACACAGGAACTTCAATCTTTGTTGTGGCATGTGGGATCTAGTTCCCTGACCAGGGATCAAACCCAGGTCACCTGCATCGGGAGCGATGAGTCTCAGCCACTGGACTATCAGGGAAGGCCCAACCACCTTCTTTTTTAATTCGTGGAGTCCCTGACAGAACATTTAGATTGGATCTTAGTAGGGTCCATCAATCCACTGATAAGAATCCAGTCAGCATTTTGGCCAATAACTCTATAATATAACCTCAACCATCTGAGAAGGTGACCCCCAAAACTACTTGCAAAAGCATAATTATCTGCTTAATGTGTAAAAATCTTTCATTCTCAAATACAGAAAAGTTTGAAAGACTCAACCCCACAGGATGAATATTTTTAGATGCTGAAGTGAAGAGTCTGTGCATATTGGTATCTTCAGTATTTGTAATGTTGGAGAATTTGGCTTATTTGAGTAGCAAGCCAGCCTTTGATGCCAATCTAAATTGTAAAAATTGAGTTAGATATGTGATTTTAAGTTGAAAACAAATCATCAAACTCATATACAGTCTTGGAACATTTAAGATAATTTCATATTCTCTTGGATTTATAAGAATTACTTAAAATTACTTGGGAAGGTTTATGAGTCAGATAATAAAGCATACTACTTAAATTTCTCAAATAGCATTTACATATTTGAAGGTGTCTGAATAGGTTGGTAAATGAAACAAACATCATCCTAAAGCCCCTTAGGAAAAGAAAATTTATAAGCTAAATCTCAAAATTTAAGGAAGAACTAGATTTTTATGAAATTTATAACTTTAATAAATTAAATAATCCTTTTAAAACCCAAAGAACAGCAGAAACCAACAGAATACTGTAAAGCAATTATCCTCCAATTAAAAATAAATTTTAAGAAAACACCAAAGATCTTCTGGATATTTTTTTCTGGGCATACAAACTGTCTTTGAGGATTGAAAGAACTCTCACACTGACATAGAGTGCTTCCCACATGCTCAGAGCTAATGCTTTAAATGAATGATCTCATTTAGTCCTTACGACAGTGCTATAAAGTAGGTAGTATCATTATCTCCATCTCCGGGCAGAGAATGTGGGAGCCAGGATTCTGAACTGGGGCAGTTGAAATTTCAGAGTCATTTGTCTTAATCCCTGTGCCACAAGTTCCTGGGTAAGAAAAGAAACCTGTCTCGGGCTGGCTCTGAAACACCATTAAACAGCCTGGTAGCTGGCCTCTCCATCCCACATTCATTAGTGTCTGAGTCACAGCTCCTGTCCTCAGCTCTGGACTTATCTCTACAGCTCTGCTTCTCACTGTGTGTTCCAAGGACCAGCCACCTGGGCATCACCTGAGAGCTTGTTAGAAATTCAGTGTCTCAGCCCCCCCACCCGCCCAAGCCTTTCTGAATGAGACCCTGTATTCACAGGCTGTCCCAGGGATGCAGCTGTCCACCGTTAGAGAAGCCTGGCTCTCCGGTACTATGAAAACTTTGGATCAGCCTCGCTCCACCTGGCAAAACAAGTTGCTGCCCCACTATCCCCGTCCCCAGAGAATCCCACCTCCTGTGGCCAAGCAGTGTTAATAGGAGGGATGCAAAGTCACCTGGCCCAGTCCTTTAGTGGCTGCGAGGCTCTTCCACCGTCAAAGTTCCGCCAGCCACTGGCTGCAGAGAAAAGAAAATTTTGTTGAACTGCCCAAGGCCATGCTAATCTTTAATTATGCCATTAATGTCTGTCTCCCCCCAGGTAGCTGTTATGCCAGCAGTTACGGCGGCGCCCTGGCTGGAAACAGCTTGCAGATTTCCTGATAGCATTAATGGAAGTTTTGCAAATTGATTTGGGGAGATGAGGTGGAGAGAACCTGGCGTGACTTGACATGAAGCCCATACTAAGCGGCTTAGATCCTCCTGTCCTTGATCCCTGCCCAGGTCAAGGGGAAAGAGTGGGCCTCAGGAGACCTGGGTTCCAGGGCTGGCTCTGCTGCGGTGGACCTGTGGCCTCCAGCCTGTCACTTTGTATCTGAGCCTCTTCTTTAAAACGAGCAGGTTGAGCTCATCTAGGCTCACCAACAGTTTCTCCCAGTTTGAACGGCTCCGATTTCTGAGTCTCAGAAGTTGTCAGAACGGCTTGGTTCTTGGGGAGGACGAACTTCCTTCCCTCCTTCTTTTCCTCCTCCATTCATTCCCTCACCTCTTCACTCAGTACACACAACTAGAACCACATGAGGCTCTGCAGTCGGCACTCGGGACACAGATAGGAGTTAGCTGCTTTGGGTTGGCACAGTTACCCTCAGAAAAATCAAAGCTAAGCTGTGCTCACCGTAGACTGGATCAGTCTGGCCTCAGGTTCAGACTACACTGGCCCCGGGTCCAGCATGCCCTCTGCTCCAAGACCCAGAGGAGGGAGAGGACCAGAAGAGGCACTGAGATGGGGCCTTGGTGCCAGCGACCTGGTTTCTGGAACCAGCTCTGGCTGTAACTGTTACATGACCTTGGACAAGTCACTTGCTATTTCTAGAGTCTTCTTCTCTAGGATATGGGGGAAATGCAGATGATAATTCCTGTTCTGTCTTGCAAGGGGAGTAGTTGAAAAGAATGCCACCTGTGAACCCAAGGGCCTTTTATATGGGGATGGGGAAGGATTATTCAGTTGCCAGGGAGCAGCCCTGCCCATTTCCAAGAAATCCAGCCAGGAGGCAGAGTTCCCAGCAGGCCAGGCCTTGGCTGAAATCTCTACCATCCCTGTCCCCATCTCATGAGTTGAATTCAGTTCCCAGGACAACTAATAACTGCATGGCCCAATGTTCACACAAATCACATGGTTGATATTTGTGACCACAAAGCTTTTAAAATATTCCCAGGGAGACACGCAGGGCAGGGACAAGCAGGAAATGGACCCAGGATAGAAGGAAATGGAGTCAGAGCAAGGATGAAGAATGGGGCTCTGCCCCACTCCCTGTGGGTGGTCTCGAGTGGGGGGACTGGATCCTCCAGTGTAACCCCATCTCTAAACCACCCCATTGCAGGAATCAAGGACCCATCCCGACTCCATATCCCAGCGAGGGGATGTGACTGACTTGGGGAAGTGGACCTGGCCCACACCCAGTTGGGGCAGTTAGGAGACAACTTAGGCCTCCAAGCTGTTGGCATGCCCAAGGGGTATTCCTCTAAAGTGGGCTTCCACTGCATCTCTGCCCTTGTCCCTCTAGCTTTCAGCTTTGCTCTTCTTTCCCCCTGTGTACCACAGCCTCTGTGTCTTCATCCTCTCTGAAAGGCTGGCCTAAATTTTGCCCGACACCAGAGTCCCTGACTTCACAGCCTCTGGAACCTAAGGGCTGTCATGCCCCCACCCCCTCCATCATCACTGCCACCAGCAGCAAGAAGGGTTTATGGGCCTGGGTTTGATTCTAAAAATAAGTTTTCAATTAAAGTTGAGAGGTGTAAGAGAATGATGCCTCGGGCAGGCCGCCCCTCTCAGAGGCTTCCTCTCCAACAGATGGTTTGTAGCATTTTTAATTAATGAGAGATGGGCAGATGGGGACCCTTAATAGCCTGCCGCAAAATGTAGAGGCTGTGGAGGGGTGGAGCAGAGCTGGCCCAGGCAGACTCTGAACCAGGGAATGCTGTCCAGGTTGGAGACAGGAGCCCTGCCCTTAGTCCAGTCTCTCCACGGCCAGCCCAGCATGCAGCACCAGGCCAGCCCTGGGGATAAGAAAGCCTTGCACCTCGGGCTCTCTGGCCCCCACACCAGCACACAGGGAAGGAAGGCCCATGGAAGGGCAAGCAGCTCTGGACAAACTAGAAGGATGTGAAGGGCCTCTGCACACCTTGCTTCAGGATATTTTATGTCCCTCTCATCTGAACGCCACTTTTCCCCAGATCTACATCTTGAGCAAGTCTTTTAATGTCTCTGAGCCTTAATATTCTCATGGGGGAGATAAGGATTGGAGAATCATAAACCTCCAGGCTTTGAAGAATCATAAAGTCCAAACTATTCCACCCTCAGGGCTTGAATAGCCACCAAGTCTCTTCTGCCAAGAGGTGGCCTGGTCACCAAGGCCGAGGCCCCACCTCCTCCAAGCATCACATAGCAGCCAGTCTTACCCACAGTCAACTCTGATATAAAAGTCGACCTTACGGTACGGTGGACTCTGCCTCCCTAAGTATGATCATTGTGGAAGACGGAGGAGACATGGTATACGAAGTTGCTTTGCAAACTGACCACAACTACCTTTAATTATGAGAAAAGACGATCTGGGGCCAGAAGCGGAGAAAGGAGGGGTGTCAGCCAACACAGGGTCCCAAAACAGCACCCCAAGCCTTGCTACAGAAGCCCACCAGGCGATAACTCGCCACCCCCTAATCCACCCCAGTGCCTCCTGGGCTCCGCAATTGGGAAAACAGCCACATAAAATGTGCCAAGGTCAGCACTAGCTAGCCATCACTAGATTAGCAAAGATTGCTGGAGCCCCTACCCTGTGCCAAGGACTGTTCTCAGCACTGAAGATTCAGCTGGGGACAGAAAGCATCTTCCATTCCGGTGCAAGGGAGGTGAACAATAGACAGATCGGCATTTTATTTAAATCTCAGGAGGGGATGAGTAGTCTGAAGTAAAATAAAGCAGACAATACAGAGCATGGCGGGAGGCAAGGTACTTCTTTTTTTTTTTTTAGCAATTTTTTAAAATGTTTTTTGTTTGGCTGCGCTGGGTCTTTGTTGCTGCTCGAGCTTTTCTCTAGTTGTGGCAAGCGGGGGCTACTCTCCATTGCAGTGTGCGGACTTCTCATTACTGTGGCTTCTCTTGTTTCAGAGCACAGGTTCCAGGGCATGGAGGCTTTGGTAGCTGCAGCAGGTGGGTGCGGTAGTTGTGGCTTCCAGGCTCTAGAGCTGTGCTGCATGGGCTTAGTTGCTCTGCAGCATGTGGGAGCTTCCCAGACCAGGGAAGAGGGTGTCTTCTGCATCGGCAGGCGGATTCTTGACCACTGAGCCACCAGAGAAGTCCAAGGCATGGTACTTCTTTTAAAAGGGAAGTGTAATTAAATTAAGTGAGGGAGCAGCCACGCAAGGGTCTGGGGGAGGAGTGTTCTAGGCTGAGAAAAAGCCAGGTCCCCAAGTCGGAAACCAGAAAGGAGGAGCAGGAAGGAGGCCGGTGTGGCTGGGACGAAGTGGAGGGGCTGGGGAAGGTGATAGAGGCAGCAGGAGAGGCGGGTGGGGTTGTGTGATGTACTGCCTCTGAGATCACTGTGATGATGGGCGGGGGCAGGGGATACAGGAGCCCCTCCTTGGCAGGAGTCTTCCTCCCAGTCCGGCCACAGCAATGCCCTCCCACTCCCAAGCTCATCCTCTGCAGCTGCTTAAGATTCTGCGGGGACAAGGAGGTGGCAAACTATTTGTCATCCACTGGGGCATCACCAAAGAGAAGCGGAATGGTGAGGGAGAGCTAACTGGACGGCTGCAAGGACTGAGGAAGAGGTGCTTCATCATTCATGAGAGACAGGGGATGTGAATTTCAATGGGGAAGGGAAAAAATAAAAAGCACTTTTTAAAAAAGTAGACAAAGTAGGCTGAGAGAAAGAAAATGCCAAATAATAATAGCCTCAGCTAACACCATGTGTCAGGCACTCTCTTCTTAAAACTTCAGTCTTTTAGCCTTCCAAACAATCCAATTAGGTGCTATTTTATGATTCCCATTTTATAGATGAGGAAACTGAGGCACAGAGCAGTTCACTTAGAGTCAACCTGTCGAGTGAGAGAGCCGAGACTCAACCCAGGCAAGCTGGCTTCAGAGTCCACCCTCATTAGCTCTGCAGAAACAGAACAAAGATGGCGTGAAGAGAAGCAGGCTGAGCCAGGAGGAGGGAACCTCAGGGGACAAATTCTGCCTCTCATACTACTTCCTCCCCATAAAAGTCAATGGTGAGGCTACCCATTCAGTGCTTGGGAATTTAACAAAGTGCTTTCATATTTGACCCAAAATGACTATGAAGTAGGTACTGTCATCCTCCCCAATTTATAGATAAGGACACTTAAGACACAAGAAGTTAAGTAAGCTTAACCAGGAAGTGGTAAAGCCAAATTCAAATACAAGGTTTGCCTGACTCCAAATCCCACGCTCTCATTCATCCAAAAAGCGTTTACCAACATTATGAAGTGGCAGGCACTGGACCAAGCATTCAGATGAGGGAAAGACAGTGCCTCTGGGAGGATCCCTTAGTTAGTGACCCTGTCTCCTACACTCTATGCTCAGCCCCTCTCTGTGAATAAAGGACATCCATCTTACTCCTGGCTAAAGCACTCTAGAGCCAGGGGGAAGGAAGGAAAGAACACTCATGAGCTTGCCTCTGTGCTTGGTACTTTCAGGGGTGACACCACTGAGCCCTCCATCAGCTCAGCAGGGGAAGATGTGGCTGGGACCGCCTTGCCTACCAGAGTCATTCATGCTTCCCTACCTCTCATCATGAGAACCCTGGTCTTATCTAGAGTGCCCACGTGCCTAACTAAACACAACATTTCAAAGTTTTATTCCAACTAGGTGTAGCCATAAGACTAAGCTGTGGCTAACAAACTATAGAGGAAACCGCTGGGGGGACTTCTGGAAAGGCTCCACAAAACAATGACAGACTCAAGAGGTGGGCTCTTTGCATGCTTTCTCCTTTTTCTTCTGTTTCCTGCTCCGAACTGGTTATGATAGTTGAAGTCCTGACAGACATCACAGATCATAAAGGCAAGTTTAAATATGGAAATCACAAAAAAAAAAAAAAAAAAAGGAAATCACATGCACACAATCGTGGAGTAAAAAAGATTAGGGGCCTGGATCCCACTGGATACTCAGTTCAGTTGAGTCGCTCAGTTGTATCCAACTCTTTGTGACCCCATGAACCACAGCACGCCAGACCTCTCTGTCCATCACCAACTCCTGGAGTCCACCCAAACCCAGGTCCATTGTGTCGGTGATGCCATCCAACCATCTCATCCTCTGTTGTCCCCTTCTCCTCCTGCCCTCAATCTTTCCCAGCATCAGGGTCTTTTCAAATGAATCAGCTCTTCACATCAGGTGGCCAAAGTATTGGAGTTTCAGCTTCAACATCAGTCCTACCAATGAACACCCTTAGAATCCTACCAATGAACAAGTCCTACCAATGAACACCTACCAATGAACATTCCTTAGAGGATACTAAGGAACCACTATTCAAGCCCTGAGCTCCCTGTTTTCAAGACATAAACTTCTACATGGCTAAAGTTACTTATTTCAGTTGTTGGAAGTCAAGTGCATGTCTTAACAGATACAGTAGTCATTACCATCATCCCACATGGGAACTGAAGATGGCAGTTTGCTCCAAATCCCACAGCTAAGCAAGGGAAAGAAGCAGCTTTCAGACTTGAATTTGCGTGGTTCCAAATGTCACAATTCTCCCATCCCTTTGGTAAGAGCCTGTTCACTCTAATTCACGAGAAGGCACAAGCAATACAGTAGAGAGGGGTTTTTTAAATTATTTATTTGGTTGTGCTGGTTCTTCTCTGCTGTACACAGGCTTTTCTCTAGTTGTGGAGAGCAGGGGCCACTCTCCAGGTGTGGTGCAGGGGCTTCTCATTGCAGGGGCTTCTTTTGTTGCAGAGCATGAGCTTGACAGGTGTGGTACACAGGCTTAGCTGCTCTGTGGCATGTGGAATCTTCCTGAACCAGGGATTGAACCCATGTCACCTGCATTGAACAGGTGAATTCTTAACCACTGGACCACCAAGGAAGTCCACAGGAGAGTTCTAAACAGCCAACAACCCCTACATCCCCTGCTCTGGTCTTAAGGATGCCCATCAGAGCAGGCTGTCTTCCTCCCCATTTACGTACTCTAGTAGATCAATTAACTCTATACTGGACGGCAGACGGATTTCTTACCTCCCATGTAACATCTCGTCCACCTCCAAGACCCAAGTTGTCAGGCCTTTTCAGGACTCCTGGGAAGAAGTCCCCTAAACTTATTCTTGTGCAGACTTGACAATGTGCTCTAAGTTACAACTTGTGTATATTAATTCCTTAGAATTTTCTAGATGCCAGATAATGGTGTCTGTGAATAAACATAGTTCTACTTCTTCCTTTGCAATCTGGATGCCTTTTATTTCCTTTTCTCGTCTACACACACTAGCTAAACCTTAGTGATATGATGAATCAGTGAGGTGAGAATGGACATCCTTGCTTAGCTGTGTTCCTGATGTTAGGTGGGAAGCATTCAGGCTTTCACCATTAACTATATTGTTTCCTGTGGGTTTTTTTTAACATGTGCCTTTTATCAGGTTAAGGAACTTCCCTTCCACTCTAATTTTACTGAACTGTATCATGTATTTTGTAAATGATCTTTGGTGTGCATGTTGAGGTGACTGTGGGTTTTGTCCTTATCCTACTAATATGGATTAGTATATTCATTGATATGAGGATATCAAAACAACCTTTCATGCCTAGGATAAACCCAGTTGGTCATAGTGTATAATCTTTTTTATGTGATGTTGGATTTGGCTTGCTAATATTTTATTGAGGACTTTTGCTCAGATATTCTTCTGCAATTTTCTTAGATATCAGGAATATTGCTGTGTTGGAGATCCCCAAGACCGCGCTCACCCAGGTTCAACAATTCACTAGAAAAATTCAAAGGGCTCAGCACAGTCATACTCACAGCTACAATTTATTACAGAAACAGGACACAAAGCAACCTCAGCAAAGGAAACGGCGTATGGGATCAAGTCCAGAGGAAGCCAAGTGCAAGTTTTCAAGGACCCTCTCAGTCAAGTCAGACAGAACACTCTTAATTCTCGCAGCAAGAAACAGTGACAACACCTGTGAAATGCCGCCAACCAGGAAAGCTCATCAGGGACTCGGTATCCAGGGTTTCTATTAGAGTCTGGTCATATGGGAGCCTGGTGCCTGACACGTACCCAAGCTCCGGATTCCCAGAGGAAGGCAAATGTTAAGCCATCTAGCTGACAGTTAAGGCACAGTGAGCCTCTCTTATCAGTTAGGGCAGTGGATACTCCTCAAATCCAAGGCACCAGATGCCAACCAAGAACCTATCAAGGAGGCCTTTCAAAGGACAGGCGTCAGGCCTGCCGTGTTAACTCTTGTCTACACATTCGTGTTTATAACAAAAACCCAGAAAGCAGATAATGCTTAATACAAAAGAATTCAAGCTAATGTTGGAATTTTAGCCTCAGGAGGCCAGGAGGGTTGAGTATCATAACGTTCTTGGTGCCATGAATTCACACTCCTTTAGCTTACCCACATCAAAGTGGAAAGTACAAGCCTGTGTCTCTGGAACATTCCATCTGGATTGACAGAAAAAGACCTCTCAGTTCATGTTGTACAGTGTTTGGGGAGAAATACTTTCCCAGCACTGTAGGGGAAAATGGATTTACAGGCCTGTGGTCTTTCAGCAACATTAGTCTCCTACCCCCTTGCCCAGAGCTGCTCAAGTTTCATCAGTCAGAGTCTGGGGTAGAGATTCAGGTGTGCCCAAGGGGAAATAGGAGAGTAAACACTCATTTGGCACCCGCTTTGGCACGTGGTCAGGCATCCGACCTGCCTCCAGGCAGCGTGATCCTGCTCCTACAGACAAAGCGATGCTGACCACTTGCTGAGTTCTACTGGCTACAGCCAGGCGCTTGCAGGATTATCCCACACTAGTCGATTTTACTCTGTGTGTGTCACAGACTGTACCCCTAAGCCTTCTCTGATGCATATCATTGATGGTCATAAAAAAATAATGGCTAAGCAGTTGTTAAGCACAAAGTATGAATCAAACAGTCTGTGAAGCAATTTGCACAAACTTATCCCTGCAACAGTCCTGTAAGATAGGAACAATATTATCCCCCTTTTAAAGATGGAAAAACTGAGGGTGGGTAACTGGCCCCAGGTCACACAGCAGATAGGCAGCAGAGATGGAGTAAGATCCCATGCACTTTGTCTCCCAAGCCAGCAAACTTAACTGCCAGCACAAACCCACTTCACAAAGACAACACCATGGCCTGGGGGTTTCTAACACTGTCCTCCCCACAGGATAGCCCGTCACATCCTCTAACTGGGACTGGGGGTGAGGTAGAAAGAGCACTAACTGAGGCTGCAGTTTAGTGAAGACAAGGCATACAAGCAACGATACACAAGTGAGCAGATCACATACAATCCAAGCTTCTTCAGTGGGACCATCTTCCAGAGGACCTCTGGAAACGCACGGGCATTCTTGGCTGTCACAAGGAATGGGAGTATACCAGCCATGAGTGCCCAGGCGCCAAGAATGTGAGACATTCCACAGTGGATAGAACAACAACACAATAAACAGTGCCTCCCAGAGGTCAACAGCACTGTCACTAACAAACACAGCACAGCAAACGGGCTCTTGCACGCAGCTCCAGGGAGATAGAAGGGAGAATGGGAAAGATCCTCTGAAGCTCACTGCTTTTAAAGCCTTACTTTACGCATCCTGAGCTTTTGTAAAGCACCTACCAGGCAAGCATATGGCCCAAACCTGTTCCTCAACCTCACATCAAGATTTATCTCCAAGGTATGGAGAGGAGCCAGATTCAGGCCCACAGGCTATTTGTCCAACAAGACACTTGGCTCCATCCTGGCCCAGGCAATGAGTAGACACAGGGCTATGCCAGCTGACTCTTGGACTTAGCAACTGAGAAATGTTGAGAAAGTCCCAGAAGGAAGGAGACTGCGGTCATTGTTCATTGTGATTTGTCATCAGCTCAGTTCTGTACTGTCAAGGACTCTGCTGAGCATGGAGAAGGTGGCAAGTCAGGTCATGAGAAAACAATTCTGACCATCTGCGGGCTCTACAAAATACCAGCACCCTGGTACTTCCCTTCCCTCCCTGTCCTCTAACAAAATGCCCCACAGTAAAGGCTCCAATTCAGGTTCCAGAGTCTCCTTTTTAAAGAAAGGCTAATATTCATGAAATAACTAAAGAGCAGCATAGTTAAGAATCCAATCAAGTTCATGTTGCAAGGCAACCTGTATAAATAGCTTAGGAGCATATGTTTGTTTTTCACTAAAGCACTAAATCAGTGATTTTCTAAACACAACACTGATCTTCCAGTTTCCCATCTCAGTCCCTTTCCTATGCAGCCTAAACATCTGACCAGGCAAAGTATGATTGAAGATTACATCTAATTCATGAGACACTTGGTTTCCAGGTTGGTAAGCTTAAAGACCTCAATCTAGAATAGGATAAGGAAAGCACAGCTATTTACAGAATCACTGGGGATGTTCCTAATGATTATACCCTTGTTCCCCTAGATCTCGTTGACAATTATATGGGCAGCTGTAAAGGAAAAGTGAATGGATTGTTACAAGGCCTTAATACTTGACGATATTAAGCTGAATTATGTTCAAAAGCCAAAACCTTGGGATGACAGTGGTATTGTAGGAGGGCAGTAATGTATGACTATCAGACAGGATCAAAACATAAAGCAACAGTGATGGCACCAATAAAGTGATCTCAAAGAAACAGTTATTGTCATGGAAGGGACAGTAAAAAAATATATAGGTAGGAAACAAACTGTTAGTGGGAGAATGGCAGGCAGGGGGATAACAGTTCTTGGCTCATGATTCTTTAAGTGAAAGTCAGAGATTTATGAAACAAACTTAGGATAAAGTCTTTTTTATTTTTAATGGAAGTGTTATGAATTTTTTATGTACTCAAAAGTTGGCTACTCTCCAAAAGAGAAAATTAGTTAAACAATCTGCATTAAAAATAGCTAGGCCTGGCAGTTGTAACACAAAGCAGATTTAGCCAATGGGGACAACCCTCCACCTCACCCTCAATTCACAGACACAGAAAAATGCCATATAAAACGCAGCATATTTAAAGCTACATGGCTTATTATGAGAGACCAAGTCATACTCATCGTGTGTGCTCAGTCGCTCGGTCATGTTTGACTCTTTGAGAGCCCATGGACCACAGCCCACCAGGCTCCTCTTGCCTATGGAATTTTTCAAGCACGAATACTGGAGTGGGTTGCCATTTTCCTCCTCCGAGCAATCTTCTCAACTCAGGGATTGAACCCGCATCTCTTTTACCTCCTGCATTCACAGGCAGAGTCTTTATCACTAGTGCCACCTGGGAAGTCTTCATATTCATTAGGATGGTTACTATTTTTTAAAATCAAACAAAAAATGGTAAGTGTTGGGGAGGATGTAGAAAAATTAAAACTGTTGTAGACTGTTTTTAAAAAAAAATCAACTCTACTTCAATTAATAATTTTGAAAAAAAAGGAAAATAGATGGTAGTTCCTCAAAAAATTAAACACAGATTATCAAATGATCTAAAATTTTCACTTCTAGGTATACATCAAAAAGATGAAAATAAGGACACAGATACTTACATACACGTGTTTATAGAAGCATTATTCACAATAATCAAAAGGCAGAAGCTGGACTCCCCTCCTGGGACAGTGGGTAAGAATCCGCCTGCCAATACAGGGACACAGGTTCGATCTCTGGTCTGGGAGATTCCACACACCCTAGAACAACTAAGCCCATGTGCCACTAGTACTGAGCCCAAGCTCTAAAGTCCTTGGGTGACAACTACTGAGCCCTTGTGCTGAAACTACTGAGGCCTGCGAGCCTAGAACGTGTGCTCTGCAACAAGAGAAGACACCGCAATGAGAAGCCTGTAGACCACAACTAGAGAGAAGCCCTGCATGCCTCAACAAAGACCCACAAAGTCAAATACATAAATAAATTACTACTCAATAGCTGAAAGCAATTAAGACATTTAGAGGGAAGAAAAACTGAAAGTATTACTAGCAGATTTGCACAAAGACTAAGATATACATCAGAAAGAAAGAAAGTGAACCCAGCTGGAAGGTACAGTTGCAAGGAAGAATGGTAAACAAAGAAATGAATTTAAAACAAATGGAAAATATAAACAGAAACTGCTTTATTGTTGTATAAAACAATACTAATTATTATTATGACTAATACAGGGGATTTAAAAGACAAAATGAAAAACAACAACAACAACAAAAATAAATAAAAGACAAAATGAAACTAAAATATTGAATAAGAACACATGGTAAACAAGAGGGGAAGACTATATTTAAAATGTTTTAAAGATTTTGTATTGTTGGGGGGAGCAGAGAGTTATTAACTATATTAACAAGTTAAAATTTTTAAAGTAATAAATAAGATATACCATTTCCAAACTAGCAGAGGGAAAAAAGGATTAATAAACTAAATTTAAAAATCTGGTCAATCCAATAGAAGGTAGTAAAGGAGAAAAAGCATTAAAAAGGACAAACAGAAAGTATTAAAATTGTATGGTAGAAGTAAATTCAGTACATCAGTAATCATAAAATATTAACTAAACCTGCCAGTTAAAAGAAATGTCAGACAACTGATTAAAATAATAAAAATCTAGCTATAGGCTGTTTTTAGAGACATTCTTCTCAAAACAAAGTACTTCAATTAAAATAAACAATTTTAAAAATCAACTATACTTCAATTAATATTTTATTAAAAATAAAGTAAAGAGACACTAGAAAAATCTTACCCTCTCTCAACCCCAACCGACCAGCCCCACCACACCAAAGAGAGGCACCATCTCTAGAGTAATACACAAAGGGTAAAAGCATCGTTTTATAGAAGATTTCTTTTAAAATATAAATTATGAAAACAGACTCACAAGGAAATAGAAAACTCAAGACCTAAAGCAATGAAGAAAATTTTATCAGGACTCAAAAATCTATCCCTTCCATTTAAAAACTACTGGGCGAAGACCAAGCTGTCAAGAAAGAGATAACCCTCCGTCTTACTGACTCAGACTGTTTCAAAGAAAAGAAAAAGAAGAATAATTCTCCATTTCATTTTATGAGGCTAGTATGTCACTGATACCAAAATTGGACAAGTATAGTGAGCAAGTAAAATTATAGACCAATCTTGCTTATGAATACATACAAAAACCTAAATAAATATTAGTATCAAGACCAGCAATATATAAAACGTTAATACTATATTTCACCACATCAGAAATGTCACTGATTCTAAGATATACCATTACTTTTATACTAAGAAAGAAAAATCCCGTCACTTCAACCATAACATAATGCTTTCTTATCACCCAGATTTTATTTTATGCTCACTGAAAGAGCTTTTTAGACTTATTTACACTTACTTTTATTATCTATCACTCTTATACATTCATAATGAGGAAAATATAAGCAAGATAAATAACGTTAAGATCTTCATATTGGAGTCCAGCTCTTCTAAATCACTTTTCAACTCAAAGGCTTTCATATTTATTCTTGCCATCAAGAGCGGGTGGTATGTAATATTTCATAAAATAGCTTCTGCATTTTCTTCTAAGCCCCTGATGCATATTCAGAAAGTTTTGCTGCTGAAATTTTCTTTACCAGAAGTTAACAACAGAAAGTTTTCAGGCAACAATTAAGACTCCTATTCCTTCCTCAAATGGTTGTTAACTAAAACTACTCAAAGTATGACCAACTCGGTGGGCGTGAGTTTGAGCAAGCTCTGGGAGTCAGTGATGGACCGAGAAGCCAGGAGTGCTGCAGTTCATGAGGTCGCAAAGAGTCGGACACAACTGACCAATTGAACTGAATTGGTAACCAAGTTCAAGCAAGAGGAATTAGAAGATGCCACTGACTGTAAAACATATTCTAATTACAGAAATGTTAAAATGTAAAAAATCTGCATCTTAGACTCAACAAACATGATCAAATATCACAATCAAAAAGGATTTATCTCAGGAATACAAGAATAGTTTAACATTAGGAGACTTATTAAACAAGCAGCCTTGCTTAGCAACCAAACCATGCAACAGAAGCATAGGACATGCCCCAAAATATAAAACAATGGCGGCGTGAGACCCACATCTGCCCTGTGACCTCAGTAAGTTCATCATCCATAGGACATGTTCTCTGCACGCATGAAAAGCAGTGATGTGTGGACCCAGTTAGACAATGTAAGAACAAGAAAACTCCCCTGCTCAACCTGGAGAAGGAACTGATGATGGAACCATGACATCTACTCAAGAAAGACAAACAAGTTCTTCTCCCCCTCCCCACTTTTCCTTTGATTATAAAAAACTGTAGCCCAGTGAGTTCTTGGGGTGTGGCATTTCTCACCTGCCCACTTGTAAGCCTCACAAGTGTCCTATTCTAATAAATCACTTATCTATCAAAAAAAAAAAAAAAAGAAAGAAAGAAAATTTATTGAAGAAAACAACTCAAAGCATGAAGAAAATCATTCGATAAAACTCAACAATCACAACATTTTTAAAAAAACCTCTTATCAAAACAGAAATACAAAGGAATAGTCTTAACTTTACACAGCTGACTACCTGCCAAGATTTCACAGCAAAAACAAAATGAACAAAAAACAGTAAAATACTAGAAACATCCCCTTTAAATGCAAGAACAGAATACACATAATTGCCATCACTACCTCTATTCAATATTATACAAAGGTCTTAGGCAGCTCAATAAAACAGGAAAAGAGTAGAGATAATACAAGAAGTGGAAAAGAAAAAAGAACTAACCTGTTATGATCAACTCAGATAATCCAAAATAAACTATAGACAAACTATTGCACTAGTAAGACAGTTCAGCAAGGTTATGAAATACAAAAGCCAATATATTAAAGCCCACAGAAGGACCATAGTACAGCAATGTACAATTAAAAACACAATTTTTATAAAAGGTGGTATTTACAATAGCTTGTAAAAATACATAGGAATAAATTTAACCAAAGATGTAATGCATTTTTATAGGAAACACTTAGAGTTTCATTGAAAACGTTTACTAAAATTAAAAAAACAAATGAAGTAGTAAGATACAAAGTGATATATTTATGAGTGGGAAGAATACATATATTTCTACCTGATATAAACTATAAAGTCATTAAAATTCTAAAATTCTAATGAAAACATACAACATATAACAGGCTGATCCTAAAAGAAGGAAAACAGATCTAGGAATAGCCAAAACAATTTTGCAGAAAACAAAGAAGGGACTGGTAAACTCACCCTACCACACATCAAGACTTAAGTTTTAAGAATTAAAACAATGTGGTATTGACGTAATAACAACTATTAGACCAATGGAACAACATATTTAAATGAAAAACAAAAATTCAAGTAAAGATAATTCAGTCAAATGGAATGCAAAGGACACTGGTATACAGTCACAAATCAGCAGGTATAAGAACACTTGGTTAACAATATGGGGGGCGGGGAAGAAATGGATCCAAAACATATACAACAGAATACAAAGATAAATTCCAGATGAATTAATAGCCTAAATGTGATTAAACTTTAAAAACTGAAGAAATATAAGAAAACATTATTGAAGCAGTAAAGAATTTTTTGTAGAAGCACAAAAAATATAAACTAAAAAGAAAAAATGATAAATTTCAGTATATATAAAAGCATGTATACCAAATTCTTTTGTATACTTTTCAAAAGTGAAGAAGTTTAAATCTGGGAGAAAATATTGTGAAATATAGATAGACAGATAATCAAATACCAGAAAAACAAATCCAAAAAAATAAAATGGGCAACAATATGAATAGATAATGTTACAGAACAGAAAATGGTCAAAATATTCATGAAAATATGTTCAATTTCACTAGTAATCAAGGCAATTGCTGTTACGAGGGGATATAATTTTATATTCTTCAGATTGGCAAAAATTTGAGGTCTAAAAATAACAAGACTTGGCAAGGTTGTAGAGATATGGAACTAAACAGGGGAGAATGTAAACTGGTATAACCACTTAGTAAATATAAAGATGAAGAGCTCTAAACTCCAGCTCCATTTCTAGGTATAATCTCTAGAAACACTCTCACATGTGTGTCCAAGGAGACATGTACACAAAAATTCAATGCTATGATGTTTAAATGATATAAAATTGCTGCTGTTGTTTAGTCACTAAGTCGTGTCCAGATCTTTTGCAACCCCATGGACTCTAGACCACCAGGTCCCTCAGTCCATGGGATTTCCCAGGCAAGAACACTGGAGGTGGTTGCCATTTCCTCCTCCAGGGAATCTTTAGGATCCAGGGATCGAACCTTTGTCTCCTTCATTGCAGGCAGGATTCTTTACCACTGAGCCACCAGGGAAGCCCTGATGTAAAATTAGAAATAATCAAGAGGTCCATCGATGTATAAATACATTATAGTATAGACATACACTGGAATACTCAGAAACAGCTAAAACGAAGTGAATGGATGAATGAACGCATAAATTTCAAAAGTGTAGCTATTGACTTGGAAAGATACTGACAACACATTAACTGGGGGAGAAAAACAGACTATAAGACTACACGCTTTTAAGTAAGGCATCAAATGGTTAAATGAACTTTGCCCTAAATGCACTAATAGGCCAACGTTCCATTAATGCACCTGCCATATTTTAATCTCATCAACTTGCATCCATGGATAGACATTAACTAAAATAATAAAAACTGTAATATATTAATTCTAGTATTTTGAAGAAGAAAGAGATTGCAATAATACTGATATAGAATAGCTATATTCAAAGCAAAAAAAAAAAAATATTTCCCAACGTTAGTGCCAACAATCCCAACCTTTCCAGATGAGACTTGTTCCATCTAATCATCCAGTCAGAGAGCTGCCAGAGCTATTAGAACAGTGTGTGTGTAAGTTGCTGGTCATACACACCAAAGAGCAAGGTAAAACCTAATAAACTATACTTAGAATAAACTGTCAGGGGTCAGTAAAGCAAAGCTATACTCACAAAGTGATGTCATATTTATTAGAGAAAGAGTGGAAGCAGGAAGTTACTGGAGGAATTTTGAGAGAACAACACATTTTTCCCTGAGACCCTCTAACAAACTGGAAATTGACTTGAGTGCTCTAAAACCTGTGCTCCATCTTTTCTTCATTAAAAGTTGCCCAAAAGGTGCAAGAATCAGAATAGATTCTATTTTATGGAAACTGCAATAGCATATTAAAGGAAAATTGTTTCCTCTACTCACAACATTTGAAACCAAATGTGTGGGGGTTTTCCCACACCAACTAATTCTCTAGCTCTTCAGACACAACTGAGTGCCCTACAATTCAATTCTGACACTAACTACCAAGACTTGGCACAGACTCCAAGGTTAAGGGCTCAGTTCCACAATATCACCCCCTTGCTCAGACACCAAGCAACAAGCAGTGGGTCCACATGTTACTCACACTTCTGTCCAACTTCCGTTCCCATAATCCCCTCCATCTCAGGGTTGATAATTTGCTATGGCAGCTCACAAAACTCGGGGAAACACTTACTTACACTTTCCAGTTTATTACAAAGGATATTATAAAGAATATAAACAGCCAGATGCAGAGGTATATATGGCGAGGTCCATAAGCGTCCTGACTACAGGAGTTTGGTCTTCATGGAGTTGGCGTGCACCACTCTCCCAGCACATGGATATATTCACCAACCTCTCCACAAGCTCTTTATGAGGCTCTCCAAACCCCACAGTTCAGGGATCAGTCTATAGAAGCTTCATCATGTAGGTATAATTGATTAGTAACTCAATCTCTAGCCCTTTTCCCTTCCCTCCCAGGGTAGGGAGGCTTAAAGTCCTAACCCTCTGATCACATGGTTGGTACCTCTGGTAACCAGCCCCAGCCTGAAGCTATGTAGCAGCCCATCAAGACTCATCTCATTAGCACACAAAAAGCACCCTTATGAATTCCAGAGATTTCAAGGGTCTTAGAAGATCTTAGGAACCAGGGACCAAGACTAAATATTATAATAAAAAATGTTCCCATCACCGCCATTACTCAGGAAATTACAAAGGTTTTAGCAGATCTTGGTGCCAGGAACCAGGGATAAAGACCAAATATGTTTTTCTTGTTATATCAAAATATCATACATACAATAAAGGGTAGGGAGTTAGAACTTCAAAGGGAAAACTATTTTCATCAATATTTCTTTTCTGTGAAAATATTTCTTATGTTTTTTATACCTTGATGAAATACTTTTGAGACTTCTAAGACCAACAAATATAAACTGCATTTATTGTGTCAAAATTGAGGATGGCTCAGGCTCCATAATGGGAATTGGATGTAAGATGTGCTGAGTCTCAGCTTCTAGAAGAGTTGATTTTGAACTCAGTCACCCTTTGAGAGAAGACATACCAGCTCGCATAATTTCATCAACCAGAAGAATGTTGGTGGCGATCACAGTGCTGAGGGAAAAGATGACAGGGTGAGTAACGCTCACCAACCCACTCTTCTTTCCCCCAAGAAATCTCCAGCTACTAACGGCACTTTGCTCTGCAAAGATGTTGATGTGAGATAAGACAAAGGCATTATAAATAAAACCTCTTGTATTATAAATCCATCTCCTTTGCTGATAAAGTGGAAACCTAATTTTACATTCCAGCAAAACTGAGCTCATTTTTAGCACATCATTTGATTTTTTTCCCACTATGCATGTGGTACTATTTCAGTAAACTTCCTTCCTTTCCCTCTCAAATAAACAGTAAGATTAACATTTCCTATAACTTACACAGTTAGAACTAAAATGTAAAAGGGACTGGAAAATGACAGAAGCATATATTAAAACTATAACAACTGGATACCATGCCTTTTTATACACTTCACCATTTTCCACTGTAGCATGGCAAAAATAATAGAAAAATCTTAATGTTAACAATTATGTCCCTAAAAGTCTTTCTCTTATTAATACAAACTTACCAAGAGTGAAGAAGTTGTTTTTTTACACAATAATTATCCCACACTCCTGCATCTGCTGCTACCATTGGCTCACCTGCAAAGCAAAAACAATTTCAATACTACAATCTTGACATATTCTGTTACCATTGACTATGTATTCTAACAATATCTCATATACCACCAAAACTACTATTGTCAAGGTCACCAATGGCCTCCCTGGTGTCAAATCCAAAGGTCGGGTCTCAGGCCTCGTCTGTCAGCAGCACTTGGCACAGCTGACCACAGCCTCCTCACTGCTCTTCCTTCACCTGTCTTTCAGGATACCGCACTTGCCTGGTTTCTCTCCTCTGCACTAGTGGCTCCTTTACTGTCTGTTTTGCTGGTTCTTCCTCTTCCTCCTGAGCTCTTAATGTTGGAGTACCCAAAGGCTCAGTCCTAGACTCTTTTCTTCTCTCTCTATACTCACTGCCTAGGTTATCTCATCCAATCTACTGGATTTAAAACACATATACTCTGGGACTTCCCTGGTGGTCCAGTGGTTAGGAATCTGCCTTGCAGGTGACAGGGATCTGATCCCTGATCGGAGAACTAAGATCCCACATTCCATGAAGCAACTAAGACTGAGTGCTGCAATGAAAGATCTCACATAATGCAACTAAGACCCAACACAGCCAAATTAAACAAAAGATTTAATGTTAAATACACACACACACACACACACACACACACTCTCTCTCTCTCTCTCTCTCTCTCTGACGACTCCCAAGTTCTCATCTCCAATCTGGGCCACCTTCCTGAGCTTTAAACTTGTACATCCAACTGTCTATTTTAAAGTCAACAGATACTTCAAACTTAACCTTGTCAGAACTCAATGCTGACCTCTAGCCACAATCTGCTCTACATAGTCTTCTCCAAAGCAGCCAATGCCATTTCCTCTCAGTTGTTCAGTTGACTCCTCACCACAGAATAGCAAGAGTGATCCTTTTAAATACATTCAGACCATGTCACACCTCTGCTCAAAAGTGCTCCCTGTTCCACCACAGAAAGTCAAACTCCACACACTGGTCCACATATCCTCTTGTGATCTGACTTTCTATCACCTCTCTCATCTCCCATCTCCTCCTCAAAAAACACCAGACACTGGCTTTCCCACTGGCTATTCCCTCTGCCTAGGACATCTTTCCCCTAGTTCCCACATAGCTAATTTCCTAATTTTCTTTGATTTTGTTCAATAGGCATTCTCACTGAGGCCTACTCGGATCATTCTCTTTAAATTAAAACACCCTCCCCATGCTCCTGTTCTAGCATTCACAATCATCCTTATACTGTTTCTTTATTTTTGTCATATAATTTATTGCCTTTAAAAATGTTAAAGGTACTTACTTATTAAGGTTATCATTTACCACCTATCTTTTCCTGCAGCAACATAAGCTCAGAAGGGCAGGGACTTTTGTCTATTTTGTTCTGTGTGAATCCCTACTCAAATAACAAGCACTCAATAACTATTGCTTAAATGAATGAATATCTGCTTTTAAGAAGTTCAAAAGTAAACTAAAGGCACCCATTCTTTAAATATAAAAGTCAGTGCTTCCCTGGTGGCTCAGTGGTAAAGAATCTGCCTGCCAATGCAGGAGACACGGGTTCAGTACCTGATCCGGGAAGATCCCACATGCCTCAGAGCAGCTAAGCTCCTGAGCCATAACTATTGAGCTTGTGCTCTCAAGCCTGGAAGCCGCAACTACTGAAAACTGAAAACCCTAGGGCGAAGAGAAGCCACCACAATGAGAAGGCCAAGCACCACCAAAAGTGAGTAGCCCCTGCTCTTCACAACTAGAGGGGGGCGGGGAAAAGCCCTCACAGCACTGAAGAGCCAGTACGGCCAAAAATAAATAAATAAATATAATTTTTTAAAAATATACAAAAGTCACCCAAACCTCCACATCCCCCCTTACTATAAATTCTGGGTCACTGTAGTATAACCTCTTTTTTATTAAGCAGCTAAGTTTTCTTCACTGTCTTACCTGTATTCAGATCTATGCCGACTGGTTGTTTTGAATCTGAATGCTCAGCCTGAACTTTTACTAGTGTTTCCTGCAGGTCATAACCAGAATTCTGAGCAAGAACCTGTACGGATAAAAATAATAATAAATATATGTACAGAATGTCTTCACATATATGAGAATATCAGATAAAAAATAAGGCACTGCTTTCCAGTCTTGTGAAAACACACCCATAATGTATAATCATCACCTTTTGAAGAATTTCACTCTTAATCTAAGTTTGATTATTTTGTGTACCTAGTAATTACTATATTCACTTCAACATTTCCCCATGTACATCACACTAAATTCTGAAGGCAGTTTCCCCAACCCCAGCCTGCTAAATTAATTTCCCTCTGTTAAGGACTAAAACCACCCACCCTGGCCAGGCATAAAAATAACCACTTGCATAAGTCGCCTCACAACAGGAGGTCCTGACAGAGAACAGGGAACGGACAAGGTACCTCCAAGACCAATCAGAAGACTCTGGCAGGGGCCAGAAAGAGGGATGACACGCCAGCCCACTCTATGTCCCGACAACCTCCCAGAAACTCTCGCGTTAGAATCCATCTTGACTGAGAGATGTGCATGCCCACCAGGAAAGGCCCTGGGCTGCACCAAACAGGAGCACAAGCAAGACGACTGGCCACAGACAACCTGGGAACTAACCCCAGCACCAGAAACCCAAGACTGAGCCAAGAGGAAGAGCAGTTCTCCTGGGTTCCCACACTTTGCTTTCTGCTTGATCACTCCTTCCCAATATAGCCTTTTGCTTTGTCAGTACATGTGTCTCCTCGGACAATTCATCTCCTAGTATTAGACAAGGGCCCTTGAAGAGGTCCGTCTCCATAACAACTCCTTGCAAAAGATTTTTTTTTTAATGGAAAGAAGTAGAAAGGTATTGTCGTTTGCTTGGTCTTTCTAACCACACGTTTTCTGGATTTTCCTGAGCATTTGCTAAAGGAAACCTGCTTATTTGTAGCGTATCTGTGCCCTTTGTTCACATGAGGAGTCATGAATTGTAGCAACAGATATGGAAATACATGCACTTCAAGCCAAGTTCATTTCCAAGTGGTCCTAAACCAACAGCAGGTGACTAGAAAGGTACCACTCAATGTATACTCAAATTTACCAATGTGTAGCAACTATTACAGACTTTGCCTCTTCAGAGAAAGAAAACAATGGATATCTAATTCACAAAAATTCAACAAATTGTGAATAATTTTAAAGCAATTATCAAAGAGATTTTGCTAGTATTTTAGTAATGTTTTAAGTCATGGTAATAGTATATTTGAAATAGTTTTCTAAGTGGTTCACAAACAGATTAAGGCAAAGGGGAAAAAAATGGTAGTTCTCTGTCCTTCTGTTGACACACAGGAGGAAAAAAAAAACAAAACTGGTTTCTCTCCTTTTCTAGTACTGTATTTGAAAGTGCTAAAGAGCCAAAAGTTCTCACTTCCCATAATTTAAAGTGCTCGTACTTTGGATACCACCAACAAAATAAAGATCTACTCAAAATCTAATTAAATTTTACATTCTAAACTTCTTCATTATGATTAATCATGAAGTATTTTTGAAAGAAATTTTTGGAGTTAACTTCAAATTTTGGAGCTCAGAGATGGAAGCAAAGTAGTAATTTAGCCATTTCATTAAACTCCTACAAGCATTCAGAGCTGTTATACTAAAAACTTCCCTGCTTCAGCTAAAACTATGTGGGGAAATACAAGTAAACACCTATCTTTCTACACTACTATGATACCTAATGTGGGCAATTTAATTAGACATCTTATGTCCAACCAATTGTTCTTTGGCCACTAGGATAGTTGTACCTTAGGGATAATGAGTAAAGCATCAGCAAAACCTTGGACTCCAAGACGAGCTCTTCCTTGTATGGTGTGCTTGTATGTAGCTAGAGCTTCAGCTATTGCCACTTCAACAGCACCTGCTCCCGGAACAACACAACCTATTGGGGGGAAAAATGATTGGCAAGACACATCACACAGAAGAAACAGAGGAAAATGCAACTAGACATTCATGTTCTATTATTTTGTCTGCATCTAAAGTGTATTTAAATACAGAGAGAAATAAGTCACACAGCTCAGTGATTACTCAGATGTCTTATGAAAGATCCTAAAGTTATATATCATTAAATAATTAAGCACAGTACAGATGTGCTATGCCAAAGTCTTTGACTGTGTGGATCACAACAAACTGTGGAAAATTCTGAAAGAGATGGGAATACCAGACCATCTGACCTGCCTCCTGAGAAACCTGTATGCAGGTCAGGAAGCAACAGCTAGAACTGGACATGGAACAACAGACTGGTTCCAAATAGGGAAAGGAGTACATCAAGGCTGTATATTGTCACCCTTCTTATTTAACTTATATGCAGAGTACATCACGAGAAATGCCAGGCTGGATGAAGCACAAGCTAGAATCAAGACTGCCGGGAGAAATATCAGTAACCTCAGATAGGCAGATGACACCACTCTTATGGCAGAAAGTGATGAAGAACTAAAGAGCCTCTTGATAAAAGTGAAAGAAGAGAGTGAAAAAGTTGGCTTAAAACTCAACATTCAAAAAACTAAGATCATGGCATCTGGTCTGATCACTTCATGGCAAATAGATGGGGGAACAGTGGAAACAGTGACAGACATTATTTCGGGGGGCTGCAAAATCACTGCAGATGGTGACTGCAGCCATGAAATTAAAAGATGCTTGCTCCTTGGAAGAAAATTTATGACCAACCTAGACAGCATATTAAAAATCAGAGACATTACTTTGTGAACAAACCTCTGTCTAGTCAAAGCTATGGTTTTTCCAGTAGTCAAGTATGGATGTGAGAGTTGGACTAAAAAGAAAACTGAGCACCAAAGACTTGATGCTTTTGAACTGCGGTGTTGGAGAAGACTCTTGAGAGTCCCTTGGACTGCAAGGAGATTGAACCAGTCAATCCTAAAGGAAGTCAGTCCTGAATATTCATTGGAAGGACTGATGCTGAAGCTGAAGCTCCACTACTTTGGCCACCAGATTCGAAGAAGTGACTCATGTGAAAAGACCCTGATGCTGGGAAAGATTGAAGGCAGGAGGAGAAGGGGACAACAGAGGATGAGATGGTTAGATGGCATCACCAACTCAATGGATATGAGTCTGAGTAAACTCCGGGAGCTGGTGATGGACAGTGAGGCCTGGGGTGCTGCAGTCCAGGGGGTCGCAAAGAGTCGGACATGACTGAGTGACTGGACCGAACTGAACAGGTAACAGCTGGCTACAAACAGTTTATTTCATTGTTTATAAGAGCAGACATACCTTCATCCTTCTCCTTTATGACTACACTTAAAATGTAGTTACTTAAAATTTATGGTTGCAGAGCACTAATAACAGCATTTGATTTGAAAAAAATTCTAGGCCAACATAAACTGGCCATAGTTTTTGGTATGAAATTCTCAGAACTCAAGGAAGTATTTGCTCCTTATATAAGTAGACTCAAACTGTTTGAGAAAAAAATTACGTGTTATTATTCTAAGGTAAAAGCTCTGGTTAAACACATCAATTTTCACTTGAGGATATTAACTCTTACACCTGCTGGTATGGTTTTATAAAGTTTATTTACTCTTCTTTGAATTGGTAAACTTGCTTTGGAATCATCCATGTTTAAAATAAACAACACAAAGATAATCTCTCCTTTTATCCTACATCATTCTTTAATTACAACCCCCTTTCTCTGCTTCATTGTACAACATAACTGCTCAACAGAATTGTCTACCCACAAGGTAATTACAGACTCACCTCCCATTCACACTTTCTAAAAGCTCCTTGTTAAATACTGAATAAACACAAAAGAGTATTTACATGTATAATATATAAAGAATAAATGTACAAATAAATGTACCCATGTACCTACCACCCAGTTTAAGAAACAGAACATTACCAGTAGCTTTGAAAACTTCCCAGATCCCATTCTCCTGTAAAAACACAACGCACCAATATGTGTGGGATGCTACTAAAGCAGTAACTGAGGAGAAATTTACATCACTAAACACCCATATTAGAAAAGTACAAAGGTCTCAAACCAATGAAGAACAAATGAAAACTAATGTAAGCAGAAAAGGAAAACAGTAAAGATCAAAGTGGAAATCAATGAAATAAAAATGATCCATGAAATGAAATGAGAACAGTGTAGAAAGCTGTCACTACAGATTCTACAGTTATTAAGGGGATAATAAAGTAATATTACAAACAACTTTATGTCAGTAAATTTGAAAACAAAGATCAGGGGGTTACCAAACTTTCTGCAAAAGGCCAGGTAATGAATATTTTAGGCTCTGTAGGCCATGCCATCTCTTCTGCAACTATTTGATTCTGCTAGCATAGCACAAAGTCACAGACAATACATAAACAAATGGGGGCATCTATGTTCCAATATAACTTTATCTACCAAAAATAGGCAGCAAATCAGACTTAGTTCATGGCAGTATGATCTTAACTTAGATGAAGTGGACAAATTTCTTGAAAGACACAAAGTACTAAAGCTCACTCAAGAAAAACAGACAACCTGAATAGTCCTGTATCTGAAAAAGAGATTGAATTTGTGCTTAAAATCCTCCCATGAAGAAAACTCCAGGGCTTCCCTGGTGGCTCAGGGAAGAGTCTGCCTGCCAATGCAGATGAGGGGATAGGGAATTCCCTGACAGTCCAGTGGTTAGGACTTGGGTCACAGGTTCAGTCCCTGTTGGGGAACTAAGATCCCTCAACTCACAAGCTGTGGCCAAGAAAAAAACAAAGAATGGATAAATATAATGTGGTATATATCTTTAATGGAATATTATTCAGCCTTAAAAGGAAGGAAATTTTGAATATAATTATAACAGGAAACATATTATATATTGTATATAATTATATATAATATATTAAATTATATTATACTTATAATAGGAAATTTAATATAACATGGATGAACCCTGAAGACATTATACTCAGCAAAACAGCCATTGACAAAAGGACAAATACTGTATGATTCCATTCATATGAAGTACATAGAACAGTCACGTTCATAAAGACAGAATGTAGAATGGTGGTCTCTAGGGGCTTGAGAGAGAAGAGAATGGAAAGTTATTGCTTCAACGGGTACAGAGTTTCAGTTTTGCAAGATGAAAGATGTTCTGTGATAGATGGTGGTAGAGACTGCACAAACCTAAGACCAGCAGTTCTAAAAGAAAAATTTTGCGACCTTGGGTAGGTAAAGATTTTTTAGATATCACCCAAAAGCATAATCCATGAAAGAAAAAGTGATAAATTATACTTCATCAAAATTAAGAATTCTTCTTTGAAATATACTGTTAAGAGAATAACAGAACAAACTACAGAGTAGCAGAAAATATTTACAGATCATACATCTGAAAAGGTATTTGTATCCAGAATACACAAAGAACTCTCAAGCTCAACAATAAGAAAACAAACAACCCAATTTTTAAAAGGGCAAAAGATTTGAACAGAAACTTCACCAAAGATATGGATAGCAAGTAAGCACATGAAAAGATGCCTAACATCAATGATCATTAAGAAAACGCAAATTAAAATTACAGTTTGGTTTTTTAAATTTTAGAATGGCTAAAGTTAACATGACTGACTATACCCAGTCCTATTGGTAAGGATACAAAACAACCAATGGGAATGTAAAACAGTCTGTGACAAAGCAGTTGAGCAATTTCTAAAAAGTTAAACATAGCATTGCTTTCCTAGCCATTTACCCAAGGCAAAAGAAAGCATATGTCCATACAAAGACTTGTATACAAATGTTCGTAACAACTTTATTTGCTATAGCCAAGAACTGTAAACAACCAAATGTTCATCAATAGGTGAATCTGATGAAATAAACTGTAGTATATTCACATAATGGAATACTATCTAGCAATAAAATGAATGAACTCTGATCAATATAATAACATTAATTAATTTACAACAATTACTTTGAGTAAAAGAAGCCAAGCAAAAACAAAGAATACACAGTGTATTATTCCATTCATACACAATTCTAAAAAATGCAAAGGAATCTATAGCAACAGAAAGCTGACTTCCTGTTGTACCCAAGAGGTTGCCTACGGGCAGGGTGACACGGAGAGGAGGAAGGAAGGATTACCAAGGGACAATGAGGTAACTTTTCGGGGTGATAAATATATTCATTATCTTGACTGAGGGGACTGTTTCATGGCTGTATACTTTAAACATGTGTAGTTCATAATATGTCAATTACCTAGATAAATTATTTCTTAAAAAACTAAGAGGTTGAAGTGATTTTTAAAAATAGTCCATTTTTCTTTGTATTCTAAATCCTAAGAACCAAGTTGAACTACCAAAGCCTTCATGCTGAATCATATGTTTATCATCTTTAAAAAATACTACTAGCTTTCATCAAAAGTGACTATAAGAAGTAGACTCTCATACCATCTCCCATATTTTTTTATTTAGGAACTGCTGTGATTTCTCCTTTTCAATAATGAAACCTATATAGTTGATTGTATCTCTATATTCTGGCAGATTAAATATTACAGTGACTATTATGTTTGCTATATCCATATTCTATTTTCCTAGGTTCTAACTTTCCATCTCAGCTTCTGTTTTACCATTATTTCACATTTATGTTTTTGCTTATCAGACAAATCTGATGTATTGTTTATAGAGTTACTCTATTTTTTGAGATACAATCCACACACCATAAAATTCAGCCTTTTACACTGGTGCAGTGGTTAAGACTCTACACTTCCACCACAGGTGGCATGGACTCGATCCCTGGTTAGGGAATCCCAAATTCTATGCTATGCGGCCAAAAAAAAAGTGTGCTTCCCAGTAGTTTTCAGTATATTCACATGGCTGTGCAACCATCACCATTCTAATCCCAAAATATTTTCCTAAAAATACCCTGTACCCACTAGCAATCATTCCCAATTTCCCCTTCCTCCAGCCCCTGACAATCACAACTACTAATCAACTCTTTATGGCTTTGCCTTTTCTGGAATCATATAACACACAGACTTTTGTGCCTAGATTCTTTTACATTACAGAATGTTTTCAAGGTCATCAATATTGTAGCATATATCAGTATTTATCCCTTTATAATACTCCATTGTATAGACATACCACATTTTATTTATCTATTCATCAGCTAATGGGTATTTGGATTGTCTTCACTGGCTGGCTACTATGAACATTCATGTGTATTTTTGGTGTGGACATACATTTTTACCTCACTTGTATACACACGTAAGAGCTGATATGCTGGTCATAGAGTAACTCTACATTTAATCTTTGAGGAACTGCCTATTTTCCAACAGTTCCCACCAGCAACGTATGAGGGTTCCAATTTCTCCACATTTTCATCAATGTTCATTACTGTCCAGGTTTTTGATTACTGCCATCCTAATCACCGTGAAACAGTATCTCTTGGTGGTCCTGATTTTCATTTCCCTAATGAATAAAGATGTTGAGCATTTTTTCATGATGTGTTTACTATTCTCACTTACACAGTGTGTTACTGAATTATCTAACCCTAACTCCTTTTAGAAGGAAGCTGGTAATAAATTATCAATAAATATTCTTTCCTAATCTTTCTTAAAATTATACTGCACTGAGGAAATGGAATGGGTCCTAAGCATTTTCATGGTTTTAAAAATAAATTTCTAAAAATAAAAAATGATACTACAATATTAAATCAGTTTTTTCATTTAATAAATAGAAGTTAATTACAAAGGCAGCATACTATTAAGAATATTTCAGTACGTCCCAGGTGGTCCAGTGGATAAGAATCTGCCTGCCAATGCAGGGGACATGGGTTCCAAGCCTGGTCCGGAAAGACTCCACATGCTACGAAGCAACTAAGGCCGTACCCACTACTGAGTCCACGCTCTGCAGCCTGTGAGCCGTAGCTGCTGAGGCACAACTACTGAGGCCTGCAAGCTCTAGGGCCCATGTGCCACAAGTACCGAACCTGTGCGCCTACAGCCTGTGCTCCACAACAGGAGAGGCCAACACAACGAGAAGCCCCACGCACCACGGTGAAGAGTAGCCCCTGCTCGCTGCAACTAGACAAAGACCCAGCACAGTCCAAAAAATTTTTTTAATTAAATAAACTATAGGAAAGACTATCCCGAAGGAGAAAACTTCACTGTAAACAGTCCTAAGTGAAATAAGAGAATAGTAATCATTCATATCTTTTAAAATACCATGCATCCTGTAATAGAAAAATTACTACTTTAAAAATATGTGAGGTTCATATCTATCACAAAAAAGAGCTTACCATCTTCAATGGCATTTTTGATGGCATGAAGTCCATCCCTTACAGCATCCTTGATTTGTGTGAGAGTATGCTTATTTGGTCCCTTAACCAACAAGGTGACAGAGCGAGGGTTAATGCAGTCCTCAATAAAAGTGTATTTTTCCTCACCCTAAAGGGTAATACAAGGAGATATAACTTTAATACGTAAAGCCATTATGAAATCAAGGCCGAGCTGATACTATCACAATCCAAACTTTATACGATTTTTCTTATCAAGTATAACTAAATGTGGGCTTTCCTGATGGCTCAGCAGGTAAAGAATCTGCCTGCGATGCAAGAGCCACAGGAAACATGGGTCCAATCCCTGGGTTGGGAAGATCCCCTGGAGGAAGGCATGGCAACCCACTCCAGGATTCCTGGAAAACCCCATGGACATTGGAGCCTGGCGGGCTGAGGTCCACAGGGTCACAAAGCGTCGGACACAACTCAAGCAACTGAGCACATCACACAGCATTAACCAAATACATGTTAAAGCAGTTAAGTTATATTTGAAAGTCTGCTGTTCACATTGTAACCACTGCCCACAGAAATACTCACTAATGTGCACTCATATACAAGACCAGCATGTCCCAAGCAATCTACACTGAGGTCTTCAACAGAATTCACAGCCACTCCACCACAAGCAAGAGAGAGTCTGAAATTATATATATATGACACCATAGTTTTGATTATGAAAAATATACAGACTAATTTGTTAAAGGTGAAAAATATAACCTAGCACAGAAGCCTGCATTGTCATTATATTGTATTATTTTCAAATCTGTTTTAAGAAGATGAAAACCTTCTGAGGTTCTGATGAGAAAAAGTTGAGATGTATTAAAAATCTTGATTTTTAACACTTCCATTATTTTTTTTTTAACACTTCCATTATTTACTGAAACTATGAACAAAATTTGAAATGTGTATGCTACTACTTGATGGTTGGATGGCATCACCAACTCAATGGACATGAGTTTGGGTAAACTCCAGGAGTTGGTGATGGATAGGGATGCCTGGCGTGCTGCAGTCCATGGGGTCACAAAGAGTCAGACATGACTGAGCGACTGAACTGAATTGAATGCTACTTTTTGTTCAACAACACTGACATAAAAGCTAAAAGGAATACACACAGGATAATTTCAATTTAATCCATAAAAAAACTTAAGATACATAATTATCAGCAAGCTTACCTTTCCATGTTTCTTCTTTTTGCTCTACGAAGAGCTAAAATGCCATGTTTTGCAAGAGCATCTAAGGAAAATGGATCAATTCCCTATAATCAAATTAGCATAAAAGTTATAAGCATTTAAAAAAAATTTTTTTTTATAAGCATGTTTTAAGCCAATAGATCTCAAGCTTTCTGGTCTCAACACTGCTTCACAATCTTAAAAATTACTAAGAACCCAAAGAGCTTTCGTTTATGTGATCTGTATCTATAATACTTATCATAAGTTAAAATTATAATATAGGGAAAAAAAGGGAAAAAAAAGATGGTGGAGTAGAAGGACGTGCACTCATCTTCTCCTGCGAGAACTCCAAAATTAACAATTCGCTGCTGAACAACCATCAACAGTAGAATGTGGGATCTCACCAAAAGAAGATATCCCACGTCCAAGGGCAAAAGAGAAGCCCCAGCAAGATGGTAGGAGGGGTGAAATCACATTTAGAATCAAACCCCATACCCACCAGAGACGCTCTGAGGGCTCAAACAAAACCTCTGTGTGCACCAGGAGACCCCACGGAGACTGAGCCTGCCTTTGAGTGTCTGAATGTCTCCTGCGGGGGTACAGGTCAGCAGTGGCCTGACGCAGGGGCCGGGGCTCTGGGGGCAGCAGACCTGGGTGTGGCATCAGCCCTCTTGGAAGAGATCACCATTAACCCCACCACAGAGCAGCCAGAACTTACACAGGACTGGGGATAGAGACTCCAGGAGGGCACAAACAAAACCTTGCGTGCACCAGGACCCATGACAAAGGAGCAGTGACCCCACAAGAGACTGACTCAGACTTGCCCCTGAGTGTCCAGGAGGCTCCAGCAGAGGGAGGGGTTGGTGGTGGTCTACTGCAGGGTCGGGGGCGGGGAGTGCAGCAGAGCCTCCACCAGATCTTTTGAAGGAGATTTACCTTCATTATCATTATCTTTATTACCTCTACCATAATTTGGCCTCAAGGAGGGAACACAGCCCTGCCCAAAAACAGAAATTGGATGAAAGATTTACTGAGCATGGCCCCACCCATCAGAACAAGATCCAGTTTCCCCTTCAGTCAGTCTCTCGAATTAGAAGCTTCCATCCTTCTCCATCAGAGGGCAAACAGAATGAAAACCACAATCACAGAAAACTAATCAAACTGATCACATGGACCACAGCCTGGTCTAACTCAATGATATGAGCCATGCTATGTAGGGCCACCCAAGATGGATGGGTCATGGTGGAGAGTTCTGACAAACCGTGGTCCACTGGAGAAGGGAATGGCAAACCACTTCAGTATTCTTGCCTTGAGAACACCATGAACAGTATGAAAAGGCAAAAAGATAAGACACTGAAAGATGAACTCTCCGGGTCAGTGGGTGTCCAACATGCCACTGGAGATCGGTGGAGAAATAACTCCAGAAAGAATGAAATGATGGAGCCAAAGCAAAAACAACACCCAGCTGTGGATGTGAATGGTGATGGAAGTAAAGTCCGATGCTATAAAGAGCAAAGTTGCATAGGAACCTGGAATGTTAGGTCCATGAATCAAGGTAAATTAGAAGTAGTCAAACAGGAGATGGCAAGAGGGAACATTGACATTTTAGGAATCAGTGAACTAAAATGGACTGAAATGAGTGAATGTAACTCAGATGACCATGATATCTACTACCGTGGGCAAGAATTCCTTAGAAAAAATGGAGTAGCCCTCATAGTCAACAGAAGAGTCCAAAATGCAGTACTTGGATGCAATCTCAAAAACAAGAGGATGATCTCTCTTCGTTTCCAAGGCAAATATCACGGTAATCCAAGTCTATGCCCCGACCAGTAATGCTGAAGAATATGAACTTGAATGGTTCTGTGAAGACCTACAAGACCTTCTAGAACTAACACCTAAAAAAGATGTCCTTTTCATTATAGGTGACTGGAATGCAAAAGCAGGAAGTCAAGAGCTACCTGGAGTAACAAGCAAATTTGCCCTTGGAGTACAAGCTGAAGCAGGGCAAAGGCTGACAGGGTTTTGCCAAGAGCGCACAGGTCACAGCAAACACCCTCTTCCAACAACACAAGACTCTACACATGGACATCACCAGAGGGCCAATACTGACATCAGACTGATTATATTCTTTGCAGCCAAAGATGGAGAAGCTTTGTACAGTCAGCAAAACAAGACCGGGAGCTGATTGTGGCTCAGATCATGAATTCCTTATCGCCACATTCAGACTTAAATTGAAGAAAGTAGGGAAAACCACTAGGACCATTCAGGTATTGCCTAAATCAAATCCCTTACAATTATACAGTGGAAGCGACAGACAGATTCAAGGAATTAGATCTGATAGACAAGAGTGCCTGAAGAACTCTGGACAGAGGTTCGTGATATTGTACAGGAGGCAGTGATCAAGACCATCCCCAAGAAAAACAAATGCAATAAGACAAAATGGTTGTCTGAGGAGGCCTTACAAATAGCTGAGAAAAGAAGAGAAGTGAAAAGCAAAGGAGAAAAGGAAAGATATACCCATTTGAATGCAGAGTTCCAAGGAATAGCAGGGAGAGATAAGAAAGCCTTCCTCAGTGACCAATGCAAAGAAATAGAGGAAAACAATAGAATGGGAAAGACTAGAGATCTCTTAGAGAAAATTAGAGATACCAAGCGAACATTTCATGCAAGATGGGCTCAATAAAGGACACAAATGATATGGACCTAACAGAAGCAGAAGATATTAAGAAGAGGTGGCAAGAATACACAGAAGAACTATACAAAAAAGATCTTCATGACCCAGATAACCACGATGGTATGATCACTCACCTAGAGCCAGACATCCTGGAATGCAAAGTCAAGTGGGCCCTAGGAAGCATCACTACGAACAAAGCTAGTGGAGGGGATGGAATTCCAGTTGAGCTATTTCAAATCCTGAAAGATGATGCTGTGAAAGTGGAAAGCTCAGCAGTGGCCACAGGACTGGAAAAGGTCAGTTTTCATTCCAATCCCAAAGAAAGGCAATGCCAAAGAATGTTCAAACTACCACACAGTTGCACTCATCTCACATGCTAGCAAAGTAATGGTCAAAATTCTCCAAGCCAGGCTTCAACAGTACATGAACCATGAACTTCCAGATGTTCAAGCTGGATTTAGAAAGGGCACAGGAACCAGAGATCAAATTGCCAACACCCCCTGGACCATGGAAAAAGCAAGAGAGCTCCAGAAAAACATCTACTTCTGCTTTATTGACTACGCCAAAGCCTTTGTGTGGATCACAACAAACTGTGGGAAATTCTTCAAGAGATGGGAATACCAGACTACCTGATCTGCCTCCTGAGAAATCTGTATGCAGGTCAAGAAGCAACAGTTAGAACTGGACATGGAACAACAGACTGGTTCCAAATCGGGAAAGTAGTACATCAAAGCTATATAGTCACCCTGCTTATTTAACTAATATGCAGAGTACATCATGCAAAATGCCGGGCTGAATGAAGCACAAGCTGGAATCAAGACTGCCAGGAGAAATATCAATAACCTCAGATATGCAGATGACACCACCCTTATGGCAGAAAAGTGAAGAAGAACTAAAGAGCCTCTTGATGAAAGTGAAAGAGAAGAGTGAAAAAGTTGGCTTAAAACTCAACATTCAGAAAACTAAGATCATGACATCCGGTCCCATCACTTCATGGTAAATAGATGGGGAAACAATGGAAACAGTGAGACTTTATTTTTTTGGACTTCAAAATCACTGTGGAGGGTGACTTCAGCCATGAAATAAAAAGACGCTGCTCCTTGGAAGAAAAGCTATGACCAACCTAGACAGCATATTAAAAAGCAGAGATGTTACTTTGCCAACAAAGGTCCATCTAGTCAAAGATATGGTTTTTCCAGTAGTCACATATGGATGTGAGAGTTGGACCATAAAGAAAGCTGAGCGCCGAAGAATTGATGCTTTTGAACTTTTGATGCTTTCTCCAACACCACAGTGTTGGAGAAGACTCTTGAGAGTCCCTTGGACTGCAAGGAGATCCAACCAGTCAATCCTAAAGGAGATCAGTCCTGAGTGTTCATTGAAAGGACTGATGTTAAAGCTGAAACTCCAATATTTTGGCCACCTGCTGAGAAGAACTGACTCATTTGAAAAGACCCTGATGCTGGGAAAGATTGAAGGTGGGAGGAGAAGGGGACGACAGAGGATGAGATCGTTGGATGGCATCACTCACTCACTGGACATGAGTTTGAGTAAGCTTCAGGAATTGGTGATGGACTGAGAAGCCTATCGTGTTGTGGTCCATGGGGTCACAAAGAGTCGAATACGACTGAGTGACTTAAATGACTAAAGTTTAAATTGACATTTTTGAAATATTTATTAATCCCTTGAAAATAAAATCTTTCGGTTCAGGTCAGTCACTAGAAGCCTCTCAAGAGTCTTCTCTAGCACCACAGTTCAAAGGCATCAATTTTTCAGAGCTCAGACTTCTTCATGGTCCAACTCTCACATCCATATATGACTATTGGAAAAACCACAGCTTTGACTACATGGACCTTTTTTAGCAAAATGATGTCTCTACTTTTCAATATGCTTTCTAGGTTTTCAGAGCTTTCCTTTCAAGGAGCAAGCATCTTTTAATTTCATGGCTGCAGTCACCGTCCACAGTGATTTTGGAGTCCGAGAAAATAAAGTCTCTTACTGTTTCCATTGTTTCCCCATCTATTTGCCATGAAGTGATGGGACCAGATGCCATGATCTTAGTTTTTTGAATGGTGAGTTATAAGCCAGCTCTTTCACTCTCCTCTTGCACCCTCATCAAGAGGGTCTTCAGGTCCTCTTCACTTTCTGCAATTAAAGAGATATCATCTGCATATCTGAGGTTGTTGATATTTCTCCTGGCAATCTTGAGTCCAGCTAGTGATTCATCCAGCCTGGCATTCTGCATGATGTACTCTACATATAAGTTAAATAAACAGGGTGATATTAGGCAGCCATGTCATACTCCTTTTCCAAATTTGAACCAGTCTGTTGTTCCATGTAAGGTTCTAACTGTCGCTTCTTGAATCACATACAGGTTTCTCAGGAGACAGGTAAGGTAGTCTGGTGTTCCAATCTCTTTAAGAATTTTCATGGTTATACAACATCAAAAATATCACATTTGCTAATGTCATCACTAATATTATCAGAAGAGTCTTTCAAGTATTGGAAAGCTGCCAAGCTCAAAGTGACAGATACAAGTTTTCCAAAATTCTAACTTTTATTTGAAAGCTCAAATTTATTATTGCCAATACATACTGCCTATTGTTTCCTTGAAGTGGCAAGACTGGTTCAGTCATTTTTGAGAAAAACCTACCAAATACCCATGTCTAAATAACCATCCTGTCAGTCAGTCTTTCAAGTAAAAATGGCATTCCATGAAAAAAGTGGCTATGTTAGCTTGCAACTCAATTACACAAGAGCTTCAAGACCCTTATTTTGATACGTAGCAGAAGTATTTTATCCATCCTTCAAATTCTGTGACACAGAATTATAAAAGGATACATCCACTTCTGGGTATATTTCCAGAAAACACTAATTTAAAAAAATACAGGTACCCCAATGTTCACAGCAGCACTGTTTACAACAGCCAAGACATGGTAGCAGCCCAGATTCCATCAACAGATGAGTGGGTAAAATTGTGGTGTATGCATGCAATGAAATATTACTGAGCCATAAAAAAGAATGAAATACTGCCATCTGCAGCAACATGGATGGACCAAAAGAATATTATGTTCAGTGAAATATGTTAGAGAAAGACAAACACTATATATATCACTTATATGTGAAACCTAATAAGTAATACAAATGAATGTATGTGCAAAACAGAAACAGATTCACAGATATAGAAAACAAACCTGCTGATTCATGTCAATGTATGACAAAACCCACTACAATACTGTAAAGTGATTGCCCTCCAACTGGTGAAAATAAATGAAAAAATAAAGAAAGAAAGAAAGAAAGAAAACCTGTAGTTACCAAAGGGAAAAGGGAAAGCAGGGAGAAACAAATTAGGGTGTGGGATGGACACATGCAAGCTACCACACAGAAGACAGATAAGAGCTTCCCAGTGGTCCAGTAGTAAAGAATCTGCCTGCCAGTGCAGGAGACATGAGTTCCATCTCTGATCCAGGAAGATCCCACATGCCATGGCTAACTCCCATATGCCACAGAGCACCTGAGCCTGCATGCCACCACTGCTGAGCCTGTGTCCTAGAGCCCGTGCTCCACTGCAAGAGAGCCACCAGAGTGAGAAGCCTGTGCACTGCAACTGAAAAAAGCCCAACGAAGACCCACACAGCCAACAATAAAAATAACTCTTTTAAGGTTTTAAAAAATACATAAGCTATCTATCTTTTATATCTCTTATCAGTTATATGTATCAACAAGGATATACTATGTAGCACAGGGATATACCTATTATCTTACAATAAACTATGATGGAGTATAATCTGCAAAACTCAGGTGGGTTCTTTACCATCTGAACTATCAGGGAAGCCCATTATGCTGTACACCTCAAATTAGTATAATATTGTAAACCAACTATACTTCAATTAAAAAATAAAAAGATGCAATTTCAAGGATCAAAATTTGATAAAATTAAGTTTTCCCCTTTCATCAAAACATTCTTAAATGAAACTGCCCTTTTTATACGTGCGGTGATGTGGCGATGATGACTAGTACAGTTTGGTGCTACTGCCATGATTTGTTCTAAGGTGCCAGCAGTTTTACCTATCGCTGCTTTGCATCATCATTGCAGACATCAACACAGTGTAAAAGGCATTATTATTACTATTATGAAAATAGTTTTGACCTCACAGATATGTCCTAACATGGGGCCCACAAACCACACTTGGCAAAACACTGAAGAACATTTACAACAGTTAAAAATCTAAACTTTTTTCTCACCTTTTGATTAATGACAACAAATCCTTTATTGGACTGAGCACAGACTTTGTCTTTCAAGTCTATTATTTTTTGTACTCTGTCTTCTATAAATTTTCTTTCAGCTTTTACCAATTTCTCTTTCTCTTCTGCAGTCTTATAAAAGAAACCAGAGCTCACTTCACTAGAAGATTAATAAAGACAAGCTAGTAAAGGTAAGGCAGGGAAAAACAGGAAGGTAGAAAGGGTTTATAGTAAACATTTGGTAGGTAAAAATAGGAGTTAAAAAACAGTTTTAGAAAAGAAACAATTTCAAAGGATACAAAGAGTAACTGGGACACTTACGTTTTTTCATATTCTAGTGATACATTACAGGTAAGGATAAATGCATCATCTACTCGTTTCTTCATATCTGGATGACGGGCGCCATGATCCAGAACTAACCCTTTGATCAACCTAGTAAAAATATGCACTGTTTCTTATTTTGAATATACACTCTAAATTTAGTATAAAACTAAAATTATACTCTTAAAGTGGTAACAGAACTGCCAGAGCAATTGTCACACACTATTGCCTTATACCAACTTTAAACCCAACACATAATTAATAAAATTAGAAAAGAGAACCTATTTTAACACAGTGTGACTGTGAAGTGACAATGAAAAGTCACTCCCGAATTATTCTTTAAATTGTGTGGCTCAAACATGTGACACAGCTGATCAAGTATTGAAAGGGAGACACACAATGAGTTTCTAAGGCACATTTGTTCAAACTAATAATATGGAACAACTAAAAACTGTTAACCTAAATGTCCAACAACAGGACATTGTTCAGCAGACAATGACTTGACTATGGGCTAGTCATGAAAACCACGTAATAACATGGAAAAATATTTATAGGGGTAGCTATATTTATAAGCAGAGAATGACAAATTACCTATAAAGTGTGATTATCACTATTCTTAATAAGCTCCTTGGCATTGAAAAGGAAAAACAGAAGAAAACTAAGAGTAGGATTATGCTTGGGTGGTAGGAAGAGAGATAATTGGTGGGGGGCAGCGGGGGGCTCTTTTCCTGTTTTCTAAATGACCTTTCAAGAGAAAATATTTCTATAACTTTCAAAAATTCATTTACACCCAACTAGGAAATACATTTCTACTTATGAATCTTTTATAACCAATATTTGTTATACATTAATGTAAAGAAGTGATTTTTTAAACAGTTGAACATAATTATAGGGAAGTTTACAAAGTTTTCTTCTAACTGGATTACTCCAACTCTTAACTGAATGTGAAGACATTTTATTTAGGAAGAAAGAAACAAACTACATGTTCAATATTCTTCACTCTTCAAGTCTCCTTCACTCTTCCACTGCTCCTCACCCTCAGCAAATGACTTTGCTTGAGAAAATAAACACTCTGTCCCATCACGGCCTCTACCAGCTCTTGAACCTCAAGCTCCTAAGAACAGAAATGAACTGCCCATGCTCCCTCCTCTCTAAGGTCGGCCCCCCCACCTGTGGACTGAATTCCATTTCCCCTCTCGGCTCCTGCAACTGTCCCCTCTTCCCTGCCATCAACTGTTCCTGCCTCCACGAGCATCCTCATCAGGGTACACACTTGCCATAGTAATTCTCATCTTTAAAACAAAAAACTATTCCCCTTCGGCCCCATTCCCATGTTCCACTCGAGCTGCTGTCCCACTTCTCTGCTCCCCGTTAGAGCTAACTCCTCTGAGCTGTCGGTATTTGCACCCTCACTTCTTTCCTAACCATTCTCTCTTGAGCCCACCTTCAATCTGACTCTCATACTCACCCCTTAAACATTTTCCAAATCTAATGGCCAATTCGTTTGTAACTTGCTCAAACTGTCAACAGCAGGTTACTCTCTCCTTGAAACACTTTCTCTCTTAGCTCCTGGAATACTGCTCTTTCTTGGCTTTCCTCCTTTCTCACCGACCACCTTTTTTCAGTCTCCCTTGTTCAGTCCTCTTCATCTTCTAAGTTTCTAAACACTGCAGTTTTCAGGGTTCAATCTTTAAACTTCCTCTTTTCTCTATCTTTATCACTTTCCAGATGATCTAATTAATTCTCAGAGCTTTACATCATCCATACACCAACAACTCCCAAATATATATTTCCAGTCCAGACCCCTATCCTGAATTCCTGACACCTCCCTTCAAATCCCTACTCAGCAGCTCCACAGGGAAATCTAATAGGCACCTAAAACATAACAGTCCCCAAACTAAGCTCTTGACTTACTGCCTCACACCTGCTCCTTCCCAAGAAATGGCATCTCTGCTTTTCCAGCTGCTCATTCAAAACCCAAGAAACATCCTTGAATCCTCTGCTTCTGTCACATTCTGAGTGGGACCATCAACAAATCCTGGGGCTCCTTCTTTCTAAGTGTACCCTGATCCAAACCTTTTTTCATCTCTCACCTGTATTACAACAGATTCCTAACAGATCTCCTGCTTCTGCCTTTGCACTACACCCCCTGCTCCACAGTGTCCGTGCCACAGAAGAACCACTGAGATTCTTCGGAAATATAAACCAAGAACTTCTTGCCCTCAGCAATCATAAGGTAATTTGGACCAATTTTACTACCAAAAGCAACTAAAAATGCTGGATTAAAAACAACAACAACCCTTAAAAACACTGAAGAGTCACAAAACAGTACAGAGCCACAAAAGTTTTCTTTTCAAAACTGAAAACAAAATAGAAACTCCAGAGGGTAACTAGAAAACTGCAGGCACTCACCCTAAAGTCATCTCACAATTCAAGCATATCTGAACTTCGATCTTATAATGAGAGGGAGAAATAATTAAAAGCTCAAGGTTTATCCAAAGTAGAGAGTATCATAGAAGTCTCTTTTCACATTAAGTGAACTTCAAAGGCTACATACTCAGGGTATAACCCAGAAGCCTTCCTATGGACTTGTAGTTAGAATTCGCAACAACTGGATATTCAATAAAAACCTCAAGTTGTGGCTTGAGTTTAAAGCAGTCTCTGGGCTTCTTGCAGCAGCAAATTCAAATCCTCTTTGTACAAAGGCAGCTTCAGCCTAGGTCTCAAATTATTTCTACAAATACTTTTTTCAACACAATCAATGGCACACATTAAAAACAAAGCACAATGAGTGAGGACCAACAAAATACAGTAAACAACAGAAATAGAAAAGACAAAACTTTAAATATTGTAATATTAAATGTGAACTATATGTTTAAAGAAATGAAAGGTAAGTTTGAAAAGATCTGCAGGAAACAGGAAACCAGACAAAATGACAAGGCAGATTAAAGGACAAACCAAACAGACTTCTATAAATATGTAAAGACACCCACACATATATTAAAAATAAAGTATTTACAGATAAAATACAACATCTGAACTGGCTTTAAAATAATCTAGATTTGGGGCAAAAGAAAGGAAAGAGAAGTATAGAAAGAAAGAGAAGGGGCCATATAAGGTAAAAATAAGACAAACCATATATTGAAAATTGATAAAGATGAGTGACAGATATGTGGGAGTTCATTCACTATTCTATTCTACTTTTGTATGTGTTTAGAATATTCCATAATAGAATTTTTTTTTAATGGACAAAGTTCTTATTATTTATTTTTGGCCATGTCATGCAGATCTTAGTTCCCTCACCAGGGTTCCAATCCAGGTCCCCTGCAGTAGAAGTGCGTGTGTGGAACCACTGGACTACCAGGGAATTCCCAGTAAGTTTGTCCTTGATGCTGCTAAATCATGTCAGTCATGTCCAACTCTGTGCAACCCCAAAGACGGCAGCCCACCAGGCTCCCCATCCCTGGGATTCTCAAGGCAAGAATACTGGAGTGGGTTGCCATTGCCTTCTCCAACGCATGAAAGTGAAAAGTGAAAGTGAAGTCGCTCAGTCATGTCCGACTCTTAGCAACCCCATGGACTGTAGCCTACCAGGCTCCTCTGTCCATGGGATTCTCCAGGCAGGAGTACTGAAGTGGGTTGCCATTGCCTTATCCGTATAATAGAATGTTTAAAATGAGTTAAGTCCAAAATCAACAAGGTGCTATTCACTCTGAGTACATACTACATACATACTCAGACAATGTTAACTGTCTTACCTCTCTGACCTCATCTTCTCCTTTTTTTCTCTTCCTATGACCCAGGCACACTAGAACACCTCAAAACACACCTCCCTGGGGACATTTTCCACTGTTATTCCCTCTGCTTAGAGCACTCTTCTTCCAGATGTTCACACGGCTATCATCCTAATTTCTTCAAAGACCGCTTTAGCTATTTACTTTATCATCACAATGTTCTTCCTTGACTATCCTAAAATCACACACATGCTCACACACACAACTGCTCTAGCCTCTTTACAGCACTTATTAGCATAATGTGCTCACTATCTCTTCCAATTGGAAATGTAAGATTCTTAAAGAAACTGTTTTGTTTACTCTTCATTCCTAGCACCTAAAACAAGTGAATGGTTGCAGCTAAGTATACAATTAATATATGCTAAATGAATAGAAAGATGTTGAATAAAAGTAACTAATAAAATTAATGACAGAATATCTGCAGATAATCAAGTATTCTAGACTCTATGCACTGTCAAAGCTTATGTCACTTACTTTGTATCTGTTTCTGATTTATGCTTCATCTCCATGATTTCTACCATGAAGAGATCGATAGGATAATTCGGTCTCCTAATTGCCAAAACAGAATCCACCACAGCCTGAAAGAGAAATGGGTTAGAACGTTAAACTATTTGGTCTACTGAAAGAAACCAATGGCCCTAGTAATTGATCACTAGACTAAGCAGATAAAGTGTTTCAGGCTCCAAAACACAGGGCAAGACAAAAAAATACCACTTTCTCAGGGACACTAATGATAACCAATACCAATGGATACTTTAGAGCCTATATGAACTTCAGAGATTATCAGGTACAAACCCTTCATTTAACAGAGAAGACTTTAAGAATTATGGTCTTAAAACAAAGTGTAACAGGTAGTCTAACAGTAGTAGTCAGGACTAGAAATCAGAGATGTCTTTAACTGCCAAGCCTGCTATACCAACACGACTCAGACTTTTCCACCAGAGGACACCTTAATGGAAAAGAAGGAAATGTAATCTCAGGAAAGAGTTCAAATTTGCTCACTTTAACAACATGAAATTTTTAAGTCTTCTGTTTTACCATGAAACTTTTCCATGTCACGCCACAATATATACATTTGATTTTTGTTTTTAATTTTACTGGAGTAAAGTTGATTTATAGCATTGTTTTGCACATTTGTTTTAATGTGAAAATAATGCTTTCCCTAAAAATTGTAAAGTAAAATTGACATTCCAGAAAGATATGTCTCATTTATTCTGGCAAATATCCCCAGGGATATGTAATTTGAGAAGCAAAACACAACACAGCCTATAGCTTAACTCAAAACGTAATATGAAAATGACTACAGAAATTAAGTGCTGTAGCATAACCATCCTAAAATACAAAAAAGGGAAAAAAATCTGTATCTTGGAAAAGTTTACTGAAGGAATATGATTTAAGGGTTTGATGACTAATGGAGAATAATGATAAACCACTGGAAAGTGAGAGTATACAGTGTTTCTATAGCTCCAAAAGAGAATGGGGGCCCTAATTAGAGAGCTGGAAGATTCTGGGTCATGTGATATATATACTCTAAAAGCAGAAAATATAGCAGTCTTTATTTAGACTCTGCTCAGCAAGAAAATGCTTTAATTTCTTGGTTTGATTTCCTCAGTCGGTTTTCTTATTGGTAAGCAACTGGGAGGGAACACAGCCCTGCCCATCAAAAGGAAACTGGATTAAACATTTACTGAGCACGGCCCCGCCCATCAAAACAAGTCCTAGTTTCCCCCCTCAGCCTGTCTCTCCCATTGGGAAGTTTCCATAAGCCTGTTATCCTTCTCCATCAGAGGGAAGACAGAATGAAAACCACAATCATAGAAAACTAATCAAACTGATCACATGGACCACAGCCTTGTCTAACTCAATGAAACTATGAACCATGCCATGTAGGGCCACCCAAGACGGATGAGTCATGGTGGAGAGTTCTGACAAAACGTGACCGACTGGAGAAGGGAATGGCAAACCACTTCAGTATTCTTGCCTTGAGAACACCATGAACAGTATGAAAAGGCAAAAAAGTATGACACTGAAAGATGAACTCCCCAGGTCGGTAGGTGCCCAATATGCTACTGGAGATCAGTGGAGAAATAACTCCAGAAAGAATGGAGAGGCAGAGTCAAAGAGAAAACAATACCCAGTAGTGGATGTGATTGGTGATGGAAGTAAACTCCAATGCTGTAAAGAACAATATTGCATACGAACCTGGAATGTTAGGTCCATGAATCAAGGCAAATGGGAAGTGGTCAAACAGGAGATGGCAAGAGGGAACATCAACATTTTAGGAATCAGCAAACTAAAATGGACTGGAATGGGTGAATTAAACTTAGATGACCATATATCTACTACTGTGGGCAAGAATCCCTTAGAAGAAATGGAGTAGCCCTCATAGTCAACAGAAGAGTCCAAAATGCAGTACTTGGATGCAATCTCAAAAACAAGAGGATGATCTCTCTTCGTTTCCAAGGCAAACCACTGAATATCGTGATAATCCAAGTCTATGCCCCGACCAGTAATGCTGAAGAATATGAACTTGAATGGTTCTGTGAAGACCTACAAGACCTTCTAGAACTAGCCTGTAAAAAAGATGTCCTTTTCATTATTGGGGACTGGAATGCAAAAGTAGGAAGTCAAGAACTACCTGGAATAACAGGCAAACTTGTCATTGGAATACAAACTGAAGCAGGGCAAAGGCTGACAGGGTTGTGCCAAGAGAACGCACAGGTCACAGCAAACACCCTCTTCCAACAACACAAGACTCTACACATGGACATCACCAGAGGGTCAATACTGAAATCAGATTGATTATATTCTTTGCAGCCAAAGATGGAGAAGCTTTGTACAGTCAGCAAAACAAGACCAGGAACTGACTGTGACTCAGGTGAACTTATTGCCAAATTCAGACTGAAATTGAAGAAAGTAGGGAAAACCACTAGATCATTCAGGTATGACCTAAATCAAATCCCTTACAATTACACAGTAGAAGTGACAAATAGATTCAAGGCAGATTTGATAGACTAGGTGCCTGAAGAACCATGGACAGAGGTTTGTGACACTGTACAGGAGGCAGTGATCAAGACCATCCCCAAGAAAAACAAATGCAATAAGGCAAAATGGTTGTCTGAGGAGGTCTTACAAATAGCTGAGAAAAGAAGAGAAGCGAAAGGCAAAAGAGAAAAGGAAAGATATACCCATTTGAATGCAGAGTTCCAAGGAATAGCAAGGAGAGATAAGAAAGCCTTCCTCAGTGACCAATGCAAAGAAATAGAGGAAAACAATAGAATGGGAAAGACTAGAGATCTCTTAAGAGAAAATTAGAGATACCAAGGGAACATTTCATGCAAAGATGGGCACAATAAAGAACAGAAATGATATGGACCTAACAGAAGCAAAAGATATGAAGAAAGGATGGCAAGAATACACAGAAGAATTATACAAAAAAGATCTTCATGACCCAGATACCACAATGGTGTGATCACTCACCTAGAGCCAGACATCCTGGAATGCAAAGTCAAGTGGGCCCTAGGAAGCATCACTACGAACAGAGCTCATGGAGGGGATGGAATTCCAGTTGAGCTATTTCAAATCCTAAAAGATGATGCTGTGAAAGTGGTGCACTCAACATGCCAGCAAATCTGGAAAGCTCAGCAGTGGCCACAGGTCTGGAAAAGGTCAGTTTTCATTCCAATCCCAAAGAAAGGCAATGCCAAAGAATGTTCAAACTACCACACAGTTGCACTCATCTCACATGATAGCAAAGTAATGGTCAAAATTCTCCAAGCCAGGCTTCAACAGTACATGAACCATGAACTTCCAGATGTTCAAGCTGGATTTAGAAAGGGCACAGGAACCAGAGATCAAATTGCGAACATCCCCTGGACCATGGAAAAAGCAAGAGAGCTCCAGAAAAACATCTACTTCTGCTTTATTGACTACGCCAAAGCCTTTGTGTGGATCACAACAAACTGTGGGAAATTCTTCAAGAGATGGGAATACCAGACCACCTGACCTGCTGCCTGAGAAATCTGTTATGAAGCTCAAGAAGCAACAGTTAGAACTGGACATGGAACAACAGACTGGTTCCAAATCGGGAAAGGAGTACACAGGAATATATAGTCTTATGCTGCCTATTTAACTTATATGCAGAGTACATCATGTGAAATGCCGGGCTGGATGAAGCACAAGCTGGAATCAAGACTGCGGGAGGAATATCAATAACCTCAGATATGCAAATGACACCACCCTTATGGCAGAAAAGTGAAGTACAACTAAAGAGCCTCTTGATGAAAGTGAAAGAGGAGACTGAAAAAGTTGGCTTAAAACTCAACATTCAGAAAACTAACATCATGGCATCTGGTCCCATCACTTCATGGCAAATAGATGGGGAAACAGTGACAGACTTTATTTTGGGGGTTCCAAAATCACTGTGAATGGTGACTGCAGCCATGAAATTAAGACACTGCTCCTTGGAAGAAAAGCTATGACCAACCTAGACAGCATATTAAAAAGCAGAGACATTACTTTGCCAACAAAGGTCCGTCTGGTCAAAGCTATGGTTTTTCCAGTAGTCATGTATGGATGTGAGAGTTGGACTATAAAGGAAAGCTGAGTGCCAAAGAATTGATGCTTTTGAATTGTGGAGTTGGAGAAGACTCTTGAGAGTCCCTGGGACTACAAGGAGATCCAACTAGTCCATTCTAAAGGAAATCAGTCCTGAATATGCATTGGAAGGACTGATTCTGAAGTTGAAACTCCAACACTTTGGCCACCTGATGCAAAGAACTGACTCATCAGAAAAGACCCTGTTGCTGGGAAAGACTGGAGGTGGGAGGAGAAGGGGACGACAGCATGAGATGGTTGGATGGCATCACTCACTCAATGCACATGAGTTTGAGTAAGCTCTGGGAGTTGGTGATGGACAGGGAAGCCTGGTGTGCTGCAGTGCATGGGGTTGCAAAGAGTCAGACACGACTGAGCAACTGAACTGAATGGAAGAATTGACTAGAAAGAACTCAGGTGTTTCAGTCCATTTGGTATTTGTATTTCTCAAAGTAAATTAGTAAGATACAATTCTGATTTATATGTCAATGTCTTGTGAATTTTTTTGTTATGAACTCTTCGTTCCTGATACACTAACACACTCAAGTTTCAAAAACTGTAAAGTAGAGGGACAATGACGACATCATCAAACTATAGGCATCTGATAAAAAAAACCTTCCCAAAATCCCCAACCTTGTCCTGATATTATATTTATATATTCTACCTTTATAAGTAAACAAGTATACATTTCCCAGATTTGAATATTATCTATCAACTCTATCATGTTCATTAAAGTGGTGATCTCAATTACAAGGTACACTGTGAAAACCATGTCCCCAAACTTGCATAATAGATATGGACTTTTAGCTTTAGGAGACCAGTATATAACTCCAATGGTGTCCAGAGGGGGTGAGCCACAGGCAGCCAAGCCCCTCCCAACTTTTTTAACAAAAGGTTTATATTTTTTTTTTAACAAAAGGTTTAATATGACACTTTTGAAAAATTATACATACTGTTCTGACCAATCAAATCTATTCTATAAATAAGCTTATAAATAAATGTTTGTCTTCTATATTTTATTGTATGTTCAAAAGAACCACACGTCATAGTTGATTGGGGGTGTCCCAGGTGGCACAGTGGTAAAGAATCTACCTACCAATGCAGGAGACATAAGAGATGCAGATTCCATCCCCAGGTTGGGAAGAGCCCCTGGAGAAGGAAATGGCAACCCACTCCAATATTCTTGCATAGAAAACTCCATGGGCAGAGAAGCAAAGAGTCCATGGTGTCACAAAGAGTAGGACACAACTGAGCGTGCGCACATGCATGCACGCACACGCACGTGCATACACACACACACACAGACGCACACAAGCACACAGAAATAGTTGATTATCTTATAAGAAAAATGTCACCATGTGTTAGTCTGTACTCATTCTGCAAAAGTTTAACTACATACCTCTGTTAACACATCAGCCAGTTGAGGATGAACCTTAGTTTGTAGAGATGTTCTAGCCACATCTAAAAGGATTTCTCTTTTCATCTCTTTTTTAATTTTAACTTGTTCCAAAACTTCAAGTGCCTTTATTTTTGCAATTTCAAAGCCTTCAGCTATTATTCTAGGGTGCAGGCCCTAATACAACAACATAAAACTATAAAGTAAGTTATACAAAGTAGAAGTAATGATCCTCTCCTATTAATAGGATTGTCAAAAAAAAGTAATTACCCACATAAATGCCACTAAATATAGTGTAGGTATGTAATTTATAAAAGTACTCTTTCAGTGCTTCATATTTAAACAATCTCAAACTTACAGAAAAACTTTACATTTTATGACAGTACAAAAAACTACAAAAGTTATTATTTCTGAAAACTATAACACAATGTTGTGTAGTACTCTTCCAAATGAGCACAACAGACTCCTTGCAATGCAGAGGAAAAGAACCAGCACAGTTTGGAGAAAAATGACAGATAGGCACCACCTTCATGAAATGTTCAAAGTTAACATCATAGAATGGAACACACACACACTATGTGCCTCCTGAAAAACTGCATTAAGACCTCAACAGCACTTCCATGGTATTCCTGCCGAAAGTTCATAACCTGAATCTGATCATGAGGAAATAGACAAATTCAAACTGAGGGACTTTCTTAAAAAAAAAACAAAAACAGCCTATACTCTAAAAGTAGCTATGTCAGCAATGTCATGAAACACAACAGATGGCTTAGGAACTATTCCAGCTTAAAGAAGACTAAAGGGATATGACAACTGAATATGACGCATGAGCCTAAATTTTCTTCTGCTATAAAGGACAGTATTGGGATAAGTGATGAAATTTGAACAAAACCTGCAGATCAAATAATAGTATTGTATCAAGTGTGTTTATATTAATGTCCTGTTTTGATCACTATATTGTGGTTATATATGAGAATTCCATGGTTTTAAGAAAGATACACTGAAATATTTAGATCACCATGTCTGGAACTTATTCTTATACCATTAGAAAAATATGTATATTACTATATAAATTTATGGTATATATGGTACATATACATATATTTATGAACAAGAGAGAAATGTTACCCTTTGGAGTATTCTTGCAAATTTTCTATAGGTCTGACATTATAACAAAAATATTTTTGAAAAAACACTTTTGCTTATCCTGGAAAATAATACATAAAGTTACTGAACTAGTTCTAATTTATTCCCATCCTCCATTCATTTCATCAGTCCTACAGTAAATTCAAAAGTTGACATTTATTGAGTATTTGTACCAGGCACTGTTCTAAGGACTTTACATGTATTATTTCAGTCCCCTCAACACTATGAAGTGGGTGCTGATATTATTCCTGTTTCACAGATGAGGAAATTTAGGCTTAAAGGCTTAGATCACCAGTCTAGGTTTTTCCAGTGGTCATGTATGGATGTGAGTGTTGGACTGTGAAGAAAGCTGAGTGCCGAAAAATTGATGCTTTTGAACTGTGGTGTTGGAGAAGACTCTTGAGAGTCCCTTGGACAGCAAGGAGATCCAACCAGTCCATCCTAAAGGAGATTAAGTCCTGGGTGTTCATTGGAAGGACTGATGCTGAAGCTGAAACTCCAGTACTTTGGCCACCTCATGCGAAGAGTTGACTCACTGGAAAAGACCCTGAAGCTGGGAGGGATTGGGGGCAGGAGGAGAAGGGGACGACAGAGGATGAGATGGCTGGATGGCATCACTGACTCGATGGGCATGAGTTTGAGTAAACTCCGGAAGTTGGTGATGGACAGGGAGGCCTGGCATGCTCCAATTCATGGGGTCGCAAAGAGTCGGACACGACTGAGCGACTGAACTCAACTGAACTGAGTAAGAGCCAGAGTAAGGATTTAAACCCACAAAACCTGATGCCAGAGCCTGTGTTACAAACCATCTTCAAAACGTTTCTTCAGCCTAGGACCTCACAACTTCTCACCTGGACTACTAGGAAAAACATCAGTCTTGACTCTCTTAAACTGTCTCCTAAATATCTGAAATGCTCATCTGCCCATTAATTAACTCATTAGTATGTTAACATGAATATTCTTCTTGGTTAATAGTACATGCCTATTCACTACTGTCTGCATCACTTTAACCCCACCAAGGCCAAAACGCTCGCAGCTGTGCACACACACCAGCTGCATCTCTTCTCTGTGCCTCTGCTCACGCTGTCCCTTCTGCCTGGAATGTCACTCTCCTCACTGGCCACTCTTTCACCAGGCTCACTCCTTCTCATCCTAAAGATTCAGCCCAGGCCTATTTCCTGCAGAGAGTTCTTCCTGATTACCTTTAGATTAAGTCAATTTCCCAAAAACTGTCATTGGTTTAGGATGGACATAAGACCAGTGTTGGCCCAACCATATAAAGGAAAAACTTTTAGTCCATGACTGACTGAATTGTTTTCTCTTGTCCTCTCCTGCTGAGGATTAGTAAGGGAAGCAGGGAGCCTGATCTCGTCTGACAGTCATTCAGGATGGAAATAAGCCCATGATGAAACAGCATCATAAGTGCAAGAGCTAAGAGACAGAAAGTACCTGGGCAATTGATGACTTGGTAAATTTTTAATCAATGAACCCTAGAAGCCTGCTTTATTGCTCCATTTTTTGCTATGGGAGAAAATTTTTTATTGTTTAAGTGACTTTTAGTCAAGTTTCTACTGCTTACAGCCAAAAGCATCCTAAGATAAGTTGCATGCACTGAATTAATAGACAATTCCCAATATTAAATGAAACACAAAGAAGTGATCCTTTGAGCACTTTGACCAGATTATGCTTTGCTAAAATGGTCCTTGAAACAGCAGAAATTCAACTACTTAATTGGAAAAGACAGATAAATAATGCAAAGAAAACAATACAAATTGAACAAAGGCACAGAGGTAGAAATGTATGTAATTATTTCACAGGCCAGTGAACGAAGCAGTCGGGCTACAGTAGACTGTTTACAAAGAGAACTAAAATTAGAAAGGTAGGTAAATTCACAGTGTGGATAAACTTCAATAATTTTCCTCTAGTTATTTTTTTAAAAGGTCTATAATTTGGTTTCAGCTTTATCAGTGATATTTTCTTTCTTAGGCCATTAGTCATGGGTACATGGCTATTTTTTTAACTTTTATGTATCTCAAATACTTTATTTTTTAGGGTTAAGGTTAGGTACATAATTTCAATAAAAAGGCATTATTTTGGCAAAAAGGTTCATTGTTATTTCCATTTATAACTGTCCAAAAATATCTTGATAAAAATTAATTATTGCAGTCTAAAATTAAACCATTTTACTAACAAAAAATAAATAACTTTGTATTCAAAAATAAAATGCCACATGAATGTGCATTCTATGAAATTCTAATACCTCAGAAATGTAAAGATCAGCTTGTTTTAGTAACTCTCCAATGATTAGAACATTTGAAGTAGTACCATCTCCTGTAATGTCATCCTGGGCTGTTGCTACTTTTGCTATCAAGGAAGCTGTTGGGTGTTGAATTTGCTGAAAAAAGTTAAGCAGATTACAAGAGAGAGAGAATGAGAGAAAGAAAGAGTCCACCACAATCAAGATAACCTAAGGGTCAAAAGTAAAATTAAGAAATTAAATAAGCTTCATTCTATTAGTTCACAAGTTCTGTATTATCATACATAATAAATGTCAAAACCAAAAGTTAAAAACTGAGAACTAATGAGGTTTGAACATTTTATAAAAGCATCTCTGCTTCAGAATGCAATGACATTTCCAAAATAAGATTAAATCCTTCAATCTTGAAGATGAATATACTTACTAAAATTGCAAGGAATTTTTTTCCCCATGATTACAAAGAACATACTGCAGTGCCTTTAAAAAATGTAGCTAATTTGGAAGTATCCCTAAGCTATTATTTGTAAGATTTGAAAACAGTCAATAGACTTTTTTTTCCCCCTAAGGTTTAATCCAACAAACATATCTCACGACAGCAGTATTTAGCTGACAGCCTTGGTTTAAAGATACACAAATTGTACTATGTCCTCAGATATGATATATTAAGGTTTATTAAGTCAGCATCATCAGCTCACCATCTCATGGAGAAGCACATTGCCATCTTTGGTGAGTTTGACATCTCCTGCCCCAGAAACAAGCCTGTTCAGAAAACAGTGGTTATTAACCTCATATGGCAAGAACCAAAGAAGACACTTCCAGTATTTGCCACTCCACTATCTTTAATATAAGTAACTGGGTGTGGAAAACTTCCATTATATCATGGGGGACACCACAGTAATTACCACCATTTGCAACCCACACTATCACTTCTCCCCAGATGGACTGCAATGATGATTTCATTTCCAAAGGAGGATTTGCAAGTCTAGGGATAGAAGCAGTCGATGAGTTATGAACAGTGGTTTGGTACTTGGAAGAGTACTTGGAAGTCTACAAACCACATTATTTGTGAATTTTCTGCAGGTTTCTTTTTTGTGCGAAATGTTACATTCATTCACTGAACTATTTTTTCCTTCATCTTTCATGTTTATAAGATCAAGTTCTGTCAACCCTATAATCTAAAGGTCTCTTGAATCTACCCTCTCCTGTCATTTCCATTGTCATCATCATCTCTAATCTGGACTACTTAGCATCCTGATATTTCTAAATTGGAATCTACCCTCCACACTGCATTTATCTTTCTAAAAGACAATGTGATTCAGTAAGTTCCCTGATCAAAAAATTCCATGATTTTCATATTCTCCATCACCTTCAAAGTAAAATCCAGGCTATTTAACAATGACATAGTTTACCTTTCCCAATTTGGGGAATGTCTATTCTTTTCTACTTATTCTACCAAGTGAGATCTTGAGGGAATATTGTGGTTCCCTTAATAAATCATGTTTGGTTTCCTTTCTGTTGGATTTATACCATTGGGCTTTCTTGGTCCTGAAGTTATTCTACATAGAAGGCCTTTACTCCCTTCTCTAACTGGTGAGCTCTAATCCTCTTTCAAGATTGAGGGAAAATTCTATTATTTGAGAAGTTTTCCTTTCTCCCTTCTGTCATCAGTTATAATCCCTTTCTTCAGTACAATATATGCTGTATATACATATATATATAACCATTAGCACATTCATCTCTACCAGAACTCCTTAAGAACAGAAACTGTATCTTGGTCATCTCTGCATTCCCAGCATCCCAACTAGACATAATCAGGGCCCTCTTTTACTGTCAATACTAATTACTCTGCTCATTCTTCTGAGACTGCATCTCTCCTCTTACACTTCATCACTGCCCTCACTCGTCTCTTTCCCTCACTCTTTTTTTCTTGGTAACACCACACGGCATGCGGGATCTTTTAGTTCCCCCACCGGGGATCTAACCGCTTCCCCTGCAGTGGAAGCCGGGAGTCAACCAGTAGACTGACAGGGAAGTCTCTGTCCCATCCCCACTCTCTTCTAAAGCAAATAATGGTCCTAAATAACTACATGCTAAAGGATAAATACATATGATGAACCGTATGCATAGAGCGTTCAACTTGCCTAAGGACTTAAAATCTAAAGGAGAACTTGGGATTTGAAACCACGCCGGCCAGGCTCCAGATCCCGAGCCCTCTCCACTACAGCACACTGCCAAACAAAACCCAAACTCTTTAAAGGCAAGAGAGCTAGATAGCTTATGTTTCATACGAGACACTTAAATGAACTTTTAATTGCATATGAACCTAAACAAGAGGGGGGGGCGGGGAACGGGGATGGTCACCGCTTCACTCGTGAGCCCTTTCCTCGGGGAGCATTTCTCCTCCTCGACCAGGCAGGAGATGAACTCAGGGCAGAAATAAAAACGAGGAAAAGCAGGCCCGCAAATGCGTCCACATCGCTCCAAACTCTGCGGAACCTCTGCCTCAGAGGGCGCCTAGATGCCCAACAAACCCCGACGCCCTAACCGCCGCTCCAACGGCCGTCTCACATTTTCATGGTGCCCTTGGGACCCAAGTTGGTCCGCAACACATCCTGCAGCCCTCGGGCGGCGCATATATTGACGGCCAAGGCCGCCTGGGCCCGTGCCACCTCAGCCTTGGAGTTTATGGCCTTTATCGCAGCCATGAAGCGACCCTGCAGGCAAAAATCGCCTACGGTACGTTACGGAAGGAAATCTGGGCGTCACCGCTCACGTCCCGGAGCTCCAGCCAATCCGCGTCCGGACAGGAAGTGACGTCATTAGACATCGCCGGGACGGAAGCCAGGCTCGCCTCCGGTCGGATAGCAAAGATGGCGTCGTCCGCCTCAGCCCGGCCTGCAGCGGGGAAGCGAGTGGTGAATCAGGACGAACTGCGGCGGTTGATGAAGGAAAAGCAGCGTCTGAGCACCAACCGGAAACGGATAGAATCTCCATTCGCGAAGTACAACCGCTTGGGGCAGCTGAGTTGTGCCCTGTGTAACACTCCGGTTAAGAGCGAGCTCCTGTGGCAGACTCACGTCCTGGGAAAGCAGCACCGAGAGAAAGTGGCCGAGCTGAAAGGTGCGAAGGAAGCAGCCCAGGGCCCGTCCGCCAGCGCAGTGCCTCAGTCCACCAAGAGGAAGGCGCCGGACTCTGAGAGCCAAGATGCCAAAAGAGCGAAGGCCTCCCTGGTTTCTCAGGTACGGCCCTCCACGTCCGCTTTGCCCACCAACTTTGACAAAGCCGGAAATGAGTCCACTAGGACGACCGTCGGTAAGGCTTCGGGACTCGGTTTACTCCCTGATTATGATGACGAGGAGGACGAGGAGGAGGAGAAGGGAGGAGGAGGAGCAGAAGGGAAGAAGGGGGATGCCTGTAAGCAGCCGTCCAATTCACAGAGCAAGGAACACTCACTTTCCTCCTCGCGGGAGGCAACTGGTAGTAGGCTGCCAAGCAATTTCTCGGATACAAATCCTCCCAAGGCCCCCTTAATCCCTCATTCCGGGTCAATTGAGAAAGCAGAAATACATGAAAAAGTAGTGGAAAGGAGAGAAAACACTGCGGAAGCATTACCAGAAGGGTTTTTTGACGACCCTGAGATAGACGCGAGGGTACGAAAGGTTGATGCCCCAAAGGACCAGATGGACAAAGAATGGGACGAATTTCAAAAAGCTATGAGACAGGTCAACACTATTTCCGAAGCCATAGTTGCCGAAGAGGATGAGGAGGGACGGTTGGACCGGCAGATTGGGGAAATCGATGAGCAGATTGAGTGTTACCGTCGAGTGGAAAAGCTGCGGAATCGCCAGGATGAAATAAAAAATAAGCTTAAAGAGGTTCTGACCATAAAAGAACTGCAGAAAAAGGAAGAGGAGAATGTTGACAGCGATGACGAGGGGGAACTACAGGATTTGTTGTCTCAGGATTGGAGAGTGAAGGGAGCTTTGTTATAGGGTATCAGAGACCCACGATTTTGTACTGTTGTGTAGAAAGTGCTGTCTCTCAGTACAGTACCCTTTACTCCATGCCTAGAGATTTGGTAACCTAACTGGATTGTTGAGATACAATGAACCTTCGAAGAGACCACTTTGGAAGATCAGTGTAAAATATTTTTGAGGTAGAGGTGTTTTTGAAGTATTACTTAAATGCCAGTTTTTTCATACATTTATATAGCTAAAGTTTGGGTTGTAAAAACTGTAAATGTTGTACATTTTAAATATATATTTACCTAAGAATTCTGGTTTGAGATTTGTAAACTAATAGAAGTCAGACTAACAGACAAGTTTTTTAAATGAAAACCAAGTGTGGCATTTGTGGTATATATGACTTGTTCTTTTCCAACTCACTAAATCAAATTCAAGGTTATTTTGTTGTTTTTGTTTTTAAGAACACTGCTCATGAACACAAGTTATTCAGTGCTAGTTAGTTCTCTGTTTTATAAAACCGTGTCCCAGGGGAACATAGTGAAAAATACATGCCAAGTATGACCAACTTCCTTAATCCGGAGTTTCTGTATTAAACCAGTGATTCTTGGTTATAGGTGCACATGAAAATTTCATGCAGTTTTTTAAAACGTGTACATGAATCATGTGTGAAGCTTTTTCTAAAATTCATGTGCCCCTACCATTGAAGAGATTCAGTAAAGCTAGAGTGGGGCTCAGACACCTATGTTAGTTTTGAAAGCTTCCCAGGTTCTTCTGTGAGAATTCCCAGACGGTCCAGTGGTCAGGGCTCGGCACTTCCACTGCAGCGGGCGCATGTTCAATCTCTGGTACCCTGGTCAAGAAACTAAGATCCCAGAAAGCTGTGAGGCTTGGCCAAAAAAAAAGGCAAACTTCCCATTATTCTAATAAGGCTAAAATTTGGGCAGCACTGTGCTAAATCCAGAACACATTTACATTTTCCCAGGCTTTATTTTTTCTTAAAATGCCACATCCCACAAGTTTACTGTCTGTTGCATAAAAGAAATACTATCTTTTATTTATATCCCACCTAATCTTAGATTTTATTGTTAAATATTGTGGTAAATTAAGGTTCAGAGTTAACAGGTTCTATCAGTTGAAGGAAGGAGGTAATAGCTAAGACTTTCTTACATATAAGCTAGGCAGAGTTCTAAGTGATTTGCATAAACTCAATCTGATTTCCCTGAAGCCCAGGTTTTAGGTCCAGGGTTAAGGTATGAAAAAGCCTTGAATGTTAAACAAAAGAATTCTTCCTACAGACACTGGGCAAAAAGAAACTTTTTGAGCTGAGAGTTATATCTGCAAAAAATAGGGAAGATTATTTTAGTTGCAGTATATAGAATGGAAGAACATAGGTAGGGGGCAGGAAGCTGGGAAACTACTTGGAAACTAGACTTTAAAAGCAAAGCAACTAAGACTAATTAGGTATGTACTGAAAGAAAGGTAATAGAATTGAAAGAATTTCACAGGAAGAGCTAACATCTTAGTGACTAGAAGTGACGAACAATAGGAGAAATATAGGTGGAATTAGGGGTTTGGAGTTTTTCTAGTATGGGTGCCTGTAAGAAGTTACCTAACACTTCCAGAGCATATTAATTGTCCTATGGCCTTTGGCAGAAACGCTTTGCTTTCCTGATCTGTCCAACTGATCTGAGTAACTTCAGTTTGATAATGTAAAGGGTATGTCTGCATCAAATATATGAACCCAGACTTAGAATTTTTTTTATCATTTATCATATTATTTCAGGATGTGAGAAAGTACAAGGTGGGGCTTGAAGGGTGGGCTCACTTCTACACGGGCCTAAGAGAGTAGGCTAATGATGTAGAGGGGCACTGTATATTAAAACTATAATTCAAGGGACTTCCCTGGTGGTCCAGAGGTCAAGATTTGGTCTTCCAATACAGGGGGTGCATGTTTGATCCCTGCTCAGGGAGCTAAGACCCCACATGCCTTGCAGACAATAAACCAAAACATAAAACAAGCAATCTTGTAACAAATTCAATAAAGACTTTAAAAATGGCCCACGTCAAAAAAAGTCTTTAAAAAAAAAGTATTCTTAATTAAAAATAAGTGGCTCAGCAGTAAAAAATCCATATGCAGTGCAGGATACGTGGGTTCGATGCCTGGGTCAGGTAAATCTGGACTAGGAAATGGCAACTCACTCCAGTATTCTTGCCTGGAGAATTCCACAGACTGAGGAGCCCAGCAGGCTGCAGTCCTGGGGTTCAAACTCATACACAACAATGTCTAAGCATACACACATACATATAAAATGCAAGCCACATACATATATTAAATTTTCTAGAAACCCACGTGAAAAAGTAAAAAGAATGTGAAATTAGTTTTCATATGGGGCATGGGCTGGATCCCTGGTCAGGGAACTAAAATCCCACACATTGCACCAAACAGCCAAAAAAATAAAGGCATCCAAATGGAAAAATACAACATCCTCAGGAGGTAGGGAGCAGCCTAATTTAATTGGAGCAGTGTTTACCCCTGACAACAGTGGGAGTGGCAATTGGAAAGGTAGGTTACAAGCCAAGGAGGGCCTTGAATGCCATGCTCTAAGGAGTTGGCACTTTCACTAAGTTAGTTGAGTAGCCTTAAGGTTATTGAGTCCTTTACTGTAACAGTTAAAGAAGAGTTTAAGGAGTACCAAGCATATAAACCCCCCACTGGGTTTTTAGGAGGACCCAAAAGCTCTCAAAACTCAGAGCATGAGTAATGGGTCCTTGATCAAAAGCCAGTGAATTCTTGTTGAATCTGAGATTAATGTAGACAGCAACAGGAGTTGTTGAATCTTTCTTGATCCTCCATGCCTTGGAGAGCTTATTTATACCTCTTAGAGCTATTGAAACAGATTTTGCATTAGACTGTGAATACCAGCCATATTCCCAAATTCTAAGAATTGGTCCCAAAGATGTCTTCTTCTTACGTCTTTTTAGAAACTACCCCCTAAAGATTTCCCAGGTGGCTCAGATGGTAAAGTGTCTACCTACAATGCAGGAGACTTGGGTTCGATCCCTGGGTCAGGAAGATCCCCTGGAGAAGGAAATGGCAACCCACTCCAGTACTCTTGCCTGGAGAATCCCATGGATGGAGGAGCCTGGTGGGCTACAGTCCATGGGGTTGCAAAGAGTTGGACATAACTGAGCAACTTCACTTTCACTTTTCCCCTAATGCAGCCAGGGCTTCCCAGTTGGTGCAGTGGTAAAGAATCCACCTGTCAATGCAAGAGATACTAGAGACATGTCAATCCCTAGGTCAGGAAAATTCCCTGGAGGAAGATATGGCAACCCACTCCAGTATTCCTGCCTGGAAAATCCTATGGAGAGAGGAGCCTGGAAGACTATAGGCCATGGGATCACAAAAGAGTTGGACACGACTGAGCATGCACATGGGGGCACACACACTAATGCATCCAACATTTACAGACATACCTCAAAGATGTTGCAAGTTCCATTCCAGACCACCATAATAAACAATAAATCCAGTCACACACATTTTTTGACTTCCCAATACATAAAAAAGTTATTGTAGTCTATCAAGTGTGTAATAGCATTATGTCTTAAAAAAAGTATTGATACATATCTTAATTTAAAAATTCTTATAGAATATGCTAACCATCACCTGGCCTTCAGTGACCACAATAGTAACCTCAAAGATCACTGATTATAGATGACCATAACAATGGTCACGTATGGATGTGAGAGTTGGACTATAAAGAAAGCTGAGTGCCAAAGAGTTGATGCTTTTGAACTGTGGTGTTGAAGAAGACTCTTGAGAGTCCCTTGGACTGCAAGGAGATCCAACCAGTCCATCCTAAAGGAGATCAGTCCTGGGTGTTCATTGGACAGACTGATGCTGAAGCTGAAACTCCAGTACTTTGGCCACCTAATGCAAAGAACTGACTCATTTGAAAAGCCCCTGATGCTGGGAAAGATTGAGAGTAGGAGGAGAAGAGGACAACATGGGGTGATGGTTGGATGGCATCACTGACTCAATGGACACGGGTTTGGGTGGACTCCGGGAGCTGGTTCATGGGGTCGCAAAGGGTCTGACACGACTGAGTGACTAAACTGAACTGAACAAATACAACATGGGAAAAGTTTGAAATATTGTGGGAATTATCAAAATGTGACATGGGGACACAAAGTGAGCAAATGCTGTTGGAAAAATGACACCAATAGACTAGTTCAGTGCAAAGTTGCCACAAACCTTCAATTTGTAAAAACAAAAGCAGTACTACAAAGTGCAATAAAATGAGGTATGCCTGTGTTAGAATGATTGTAAATACTACTTGGTACAACTCTCACCCATTTCACTTATCAACTGAATATATTTCCCCTAACTTGGAGGGAAAGAAAAAGAATGCCAATCTCCAAACAAGACTTCAAATGTTTTATTTGTCCAGTGCCTTACAATTTATAAAATACTTTCACATGTATCTCATTTAATGATTAGTAATGACTGCTTTTTACACACCAGAGAACAAAATTAGATGCTATGGAATTAAAACTGCATGAAAAAGTATAATTTAGGCCTAGAACTTTTAATGTAGCACTCACTAGATTAGTATGGAGTAATGGAAAGAACATGGGACCCGTCAAGAGAAAACAAAAGACAAGTTCAAGTTCCCACTCTACTATTTCTTTTATTGAACTATAGTGGATTTACAGTGCTGTGTTAATTTCTACTGTACAGCAAAGTGATGCAGTCATATATATTTATTCTCATATTCTGTTCCATTATGATCTACCACAGGATACTGAATAGGTTACCCCCACCCTCTACTTTTTAACATCTAGTGATCTTGGGCAAGTGGCCTCTCTGAAACTTAGTTTGATATACCAGAAAATGATGATGATACCCCACAGAGTGTAGTGAGAGTCTAATGACACATGCATGTGAAAGGCATTCATAAACTGAAATTTATAAATAAAGCAATAAAAGTATTTCTACTAGTAGCATCTGGTCTAACCCTGCTCCATGCTACTACTAATTTGCTAACTTGAGTTATGCTAATTTAAGTTATGCTAACTTGATCTTAGGCTAATAGTTTAATGCCCCTTAATTCCCTCTTTTGGGCTTTCCAGATGGCTCAGTGGTGAAGAAGCCGCCTGCCAATGCAGAAGATGCAGGTTCGATCTCTGGGTTAGGAAGATGCCCTAGAGAAGGAAATGGCAACCCACTGCAGTATTCTTGCCTAGAGAATCCCATGGACATACATGGATATAATTGTGTACACGTGGGGACTTTCTATAGAAAAGGTGTACGGTTCATTACATATTCTAATGTATTATCTATAGATTATAAGATAAAGTCAAGCATGTGTCTGCTGATACTTTTTAAGTTGACCTGTCTTTATACTTAGAAATGTCTCTTAAAAGTAGGTTTCCCTGGTGACTCAGATGGTAAAGAAACTGCCTGCAGCACAGGAGACCTCTGTTTGATCGCTGGGTCAGGAAGATACCCTGGAGAAGGAAATGGCAAACCACTCCAGTATTCTTGCCTGGAGAATTCCATGGACAGAGAAGCCTAGCAGGCTATAGTCCATGGGGACGCAAAGAGTCAGACACAACTGAGCGACTATCACTTGCTCCAAAGTCATCCAGCTGACAATCTGGAGACAGAGATGGCTAAGGTATTGTTACAAGATTTGTCCAGGAGAGTCCCAGGTGTCTTGGTATAACTATGATTACTATGTTCTTTTACTCTCAACACTGTCCCTTTTTGGAGATATATATATATATTCACCTATGTAAAAGTTTGACAGGAGGAAAAGCCACTTTCTGATGAACAGAAGGTCTTAATGGAAATAGTAAGCTTCTTGACAATGATGCGCCAACTTGGTGGAACATTTTGTAGGGAGGTTTGAGTAAATACATATGTGAGTAGGAATGGTGGCCAGATAGATGACTTTAGATTGCCTTTTCAATGTTGAGATTCTAGTAGCCTGCATGATACCAGGAAATTAGATACTTTAAATCTGAACAGGAAAAAAAAATTCCTCCGGCTCTGCATTTTATTTCCTATCTACATTTCCTCCCTCAGTGAATCCTCATTCATTTCCATGGGTTTGTTTTGGTTTGGTATTTTAAATTATTTATTTTTGGTTGCGCTGGGTCATCTTTGCTGTGCTGGGACTACTCTCTGTTGTGGTGGGCGGGCTTGTCGTTGCGATGGCTTCTCTTGTTGGGGAACATAGGCCTTAGGCACGCTGGCTTCAGTAGTTGCAGCATGCAGGCGCTAGGGCACGCTGGCTTCAGTAGTTGTGGCACACATGGGCTCAGTTGCTCCATAGCATGCAGAATCTTCCCCGACCAGGGATCGAACCCATGTCCCCCACACTGGCAGGTGAATTCTTATCCACTGTACCACCAGGGAAGTTCCTCGTGTGTTTGAATGTCATCCATGTTGCAGCAATGTGTACGGACCTAGAGACTATCATACTAAGTGAAATAAGTCAGAGAAAGATAAATACATGATGTTCCTTAAAGGTGGAATCTAAAAAAAAACAAAAAACAGATGAACTTATTTATGAAACAGAAACAGAGTGCCAGATACAGAAAACAAACTCATGGTTACCGGGGCGGAAAGAGAGAAATAGGGTAAATTGGGAGACTGGGAGTGACACATACATGCTACTAAATATAAAATAGATAATAAGGAGCTACTGCATAGCACAGGAGACTCTATTCGCCACTCTGCAATGACCTTACAGGAACAGAGTCTTAAAAACAGTGGATATATGTCCATGTATAACTGATTCACTTTGCAGTACAGCAGAAACTAGCACAACATTATAAACCAACTATACTTCAAATTAAAAAAAAAAAAAAAAGTATCACCCATACACTGATGACTCCCAATTTATATCCCCAGGCTTGACTTTTCTCCTGGGAAGCATCCTTCATTACCTTTTCTTATCCAAATCTAATGCATGAGTTAAGTCCTGGCAACTCTACCTCTAAAATATGCCCAGAATCTGTCTACTTCTTTCTGTCTCCACTGGTCCTAACCACCACCAATAGCCTTTGCATTAGTTGTTGGTTGTCCCCCTCCCAGCCACAATCTGTTATCTACAAAGTATGGTGAAATAGATCAAGTCACTCTCTCACTTAAAAATCTTCATTATATGCTTTCATCACACTTAGGGGAAAAAAAAGAATCTAGGCCCTTTCCAGCCTACAATACGCTCTGAAGTTCAGTTCAGTCGCTCCATCATGTCCAACTCTTTGCGACCCCATGGACTGCAGCACGCCAGGCCTCCCTCTCCAACACCAACTCCCAGAGCTTGCTCCCTCTCCAACACCAACTCCCAGAGCTTGCTCAAACTCATGTCCATTGAGTCGGTGATGCCATCCAACCATCTCATCCTCTGTCGTCCCCTTCTCCTCCTGCCTTTAACCTTTCCCAGCATCAGGGTCTTTTCCAATGAATCAGATCTTCGCATCAGGTAGTCAAAGTTATTGCAGTTTCAGTTTCAGCATCAGTCCTTCCAATGAATATTCAAGACTGATTTCCTTTAGGATGGACTGGCTGGATCTCCTTGCTGTCCAAGGGACTCCCAAGAGTCTTCTCCAACTCCACAGTTCAAAAGCATCAATTCTTTGGCACTCAACTTTCCTTATAGTCTAATTAGTAGCTCTGAAGTTACTAATTCAAATATTTACTATTTGACCTACTGCTGACCTTGAGCCTCATTAAAGGAGGTTGGGAGTGGACAAGTGAGCATGTACCTCTGTGTTGAAATCAAATGTTATTCAAGAACAGAGGCCTGGCATGGCCAAGTTTTGTTTTGTTTTTTTTCCAAGAGAAATTGCAAGTCAGGATCATTTTTTTTAGTGAAATCTCAAAAACAACATGTGAGCTAAATGTGATCCGAGGGACCCCCACCCACTTTGTGAACTACTTTATAACTTCATGTGCTACACGCTCCCCTTTTACTCTCTGTGTCCCAGGTCTCAGCAGCTAACCTTCTCTTCCTCAAACATGCCATTTCAGGACGTGCGCCTGGCCCTCTGGTCAGGACCTATTTCAAATAGTATGCCAGTCCTCTCATCATTCAGTTCTCAGTCCTAATGTCCCTTTCTCAAATGATGTGAACAGCCATCCCACCCCGCACCTCCTGTCATTTTAGCACATGTTCCCTATGAATTCAGTAAACTTGCGTGCTCAGTCAACTTCAGTCGTGTCCGACTCTTTGGGACCCCATGGACTGTAGCCTGCCAGGCTCCTCTTTCTATGGGATTCTCCAGGCAAGAATACTGGAGTGGGTTGCTACCACTATCTTAAATTAGCTTGCTTATTGATACATAAATCTTATATCTTCTCACCGGAATGTAAACTCCACAAGGGCAGGGAGTTCATCTGTCTTAACAACCTAAAATAATGCCAGGCACATAATAAGGCTCAATAAATATCTGTGGGGTGAATAATACTCATAAGGCAGGCAGTGGCTTGGAAAAGTGGTCAAAGGAGCAAACTGACTCATGGACATCGGAACCCAAACAGAAGTCAGTTTAGCACTTAAACGAAGGGATAAGAAATCTTCTTTGGGACTTCCCTGATAGTCTAGTGGTTAAGACTCCATGTTCTCAATGCAGGGCACCAGGGTTTGATCCTTGGTCACAGAACTAGATCCCACATGCTGCAACTAAGAGTCCATAAGCTGTAACTAAAGATCACACATGCCACATAAGACCTGGCACAGCCAAATAAATACTTGAAAAGAAAAAAAAAAAAAAAAGGGGAAAGAAATTGATCTGCCTCATAGGTAATCCCCTGGTGGTCCAGCGGTTAGGACTCTGCACTCTCACTGCTGAGGACCAAGGTTCAATCCCTGGTCAAGGAACTAAGATCCCACAAGCCACTCAGCATGGTTAAAAAGAAAAAAAAAAAAAAAATCTTCCCTGTGTCTCCTTTCTCAGACATATGAAAGCCCTTATCTATACTGAGAGCGGCACCACAAGGAATGTATACACCATAGCCCCCAGAGTGTAATGTATCATCTCCGCATTTAGCAACTAAAACAAATTCTTCCTGGCACCAAACAAGCTAAGGGGCAAGAAGAATGCCCATATGGCAGCGGGAGCGGGCGGGCAGCCCTGATGGCCTAGAGGTCTCTCAAGTGGAGAAAAGGAGGAATAGAGTGATTCGGCAGCAGAGTTAAGACCAAAAAGTCAGCAAGTGCTCACTGTCTCCCAGCTGCTCTCAGCCGCTTCCCTGCTACCATCTCGTTTGGCTCACCCCTGTCACTTGGCAGTCAAAGTTCTTTCCCAGTGAGTCTCTGCACCAAGCCATCATCCTGCATTGAAAGCACTCCCTGCCTCAGAGGAGGAACAGCGTTCCATCTGGCCGCACCTCCCGTTTGCCACAGCCTTTGGTGGGCTTCAAGCACCTGGGGAGCCAGCGGTCACCCTTAGGGGAGTTCAGAGGACCGTGCTGGTTGGGTAGCTGATGGTGGTGGTTGTTGCTTTTGTTGTGTGTAAGTACTGTTTGTTTGTTGTTCTGCCAAATGTGGTGATAAGAGAATATCAAACCAGGTTGTCAGGTTATTTATTAATAATAGTTACCATTCACTAGATTCCTACCATGTGTTTGGCATTGGGCTTAACATACACCATCTCTAACCCTCCCAACAACCCTGTAAGGTATACAGTATCTTCATCTTACAGATGGAAAACTGATGCTCAGAAGTAAAGGAATTCAACCCTGCATCATTTCCCTGGTGGCTGAGCAGTAAAAAATCCATCTGCCAATGCCTGCCACTGCAGGAGATAACAGGTTCAACCCACTCCAATATAGGAAATGGCAACCCACTCCAGTATTCTTGCCTGGAAAATTCCATGGACAGAGGAACCTGGCAGGCTACAGTCCATGGAGTCGCTAAAGAGTCAGACACGACTTAGCGACTAAACAACAACAAATTATTAAATATTACCTTGTATTATAGTGAGAGGTTTATTTACTTAGCAACCTTTAGACTGTGCAAAGTCACTTCGGTCATGTCCAACTCTTTGCAACCCCATGGACTCCCCATGGACCTCCAGGCTCCTTTGTCCATGGGGTTCTCCAGGCAAGAACACAGGAGTAGGTGGCCATGTCTTCCTCCAGGGGATTGTCCCAGTCTAGGGACTGAACCCAAGTCTCTTATGTCTCCACATTGGCAGGTAACCACTAGCACCACCTGGGAAGCCCAGGTTTCTTCCAGTCTCAACACCCCCTGGAGAAAACAACTATTTTCACCTCCATTTTAAATGTCTAGTTATTTGTCTAAGGTAACTCAGCAAGTTAATTGCTAAAGTAAGTGTAGGTGTAGCTTGATTCCCAGTCCAGTGTTCTCTATTTAATGATAAAATGTGGGAAATGGGAGAGGATACCTGCAAATAGCAACAGATAAGATTAGGAAAGTTTACAGTCAGGGTTAAGGGAACTTGGTGCTGTTCAGGGACCTTGGTTGGGCTGGGAAGCCAGCATTTTTCTTTTTTCTTTTTTGCTTTGCAGGCTCCTTGCTGAGAGCACAGGCTTAGTTGCCCCACAGCATGTGGGATCCTGGTTGCCTGACCAGGGTTGAACCCGACCTGCCTGCAGTGGAAGGTGGATTTTTAACCACTGGAACACCAGGGAAGCCCTGGGAAGTTCAAATATTTTGAAGTTTGCTATCACATTCTCTCCACATTGCCCTGTCTTACCCGCCTCCCCTTTCCCCTGCAATAAATTGTACTCCTTAGTGGTCTCTGACCAGAGCAAGAAGGATGACTTCAGTTCCCAGACATTCCAACTAGGAAACAACAGATACACCAGACCCGAGGTACACTATTATTACATTGGGTGACCTTGGTTAAGTTACTTCAGCCTTACTTTCTCAACTATAAAACACAGAGAATAATAGTTTCTATCTTCTGGAATTATGGAGAAGATTAATTTGACCTAATGCATGTAAATGTTTTTAGTACCAACACTCAAATAATGTTAGTTGAATAAATAAACAAAGACATGACCCTTGGACTTGTCTTGTGGTCCAGTGTTTAAGAATCTGCCTGCCAATGCAGGGTAAACGGATTTGACCCCTGGTTTGGGAAGACTCCACATGCCACGAAGCAACTAAGCCCAAATAATGCAGCTTCTGAAGCCCACGCCTCGAGCCCGAGCTCCACATCAAGGGGAGCCACCGCAATGAGAAGCCCTCACGCCACAAGGATAGAGTAGCCCCCGTGTACCACACCTAGAGAACGTCCAGTCGCAGCAACAGACCCACCACAGCCAAAAATAACTAGATAAAGTAATAAATAAAATTTTTAAAGTAAATAAACTTCAGACATGGCCCTTACCATCAAGAAAACTGCAACCTAGCTGTATTGTGAACAGTATAAGAAATCTAGCAGTTAGTTATATGTGGAATCTAGAAAAAAAATGGTACAGATGAACTCGTTTACAAGACAGAAATAGAGTCACGGATTAAAAATAAACTTGCAGTTACCAGGAAGGAAGTAGGAGAGATAAACTGGGACATCAATATTGACATATACATACTAAATATGAAATAGATAACCAATAAGGACCTATGGTATAGCACAGGAAACTCTTCTCAGTACTCTGAAATGACCCATACAAGAAAAGAATCCAAAAAAAGATTAAATACATGTGTACATATAACTGATTCATTTTGTTGTACAGTAGACACTAGCACAACATTATAAGTCAATTATACTTAAAAAATTTTTTTTAAAAAGAGAAAGATATCCGGCAGGACTTTGATCAAAAGTCTAGGGTCAGATTTCTCCCATTCACTAGTCATGTGCATCTGTGTGTGCTAAGTCATTGCAGTCGTGTCCGACTCTGTGCCTCTGTGTGACCCTATGGACTGTAGCCCTCCAGGTTCCTCTGTCCATGGGATTCTCCAGGCAAGAATACTGGAGTGGGTTGCTATTTCCTTCTCCACATTAGTTATGTGGTATCGATTAATACCTAGTCAGTTTCCTCCCCCGGCTTCCTTTTGCTCTCTCTGGGTATTTGCTCTCTCTGAGTCTGAGTACTCCCCAAGGACAGCCTCGCCTTTATTATTGTGATATTGTGATTTATAGTAAGAAATATGTATGTTGGCCTTCATCGCCATTTCTGCACAGAGCTCCTAAAACCCTTGGAATTTCCAGTGATTAGAGAAGAGAGACAATGGTGTCATTTAAAAGTCCCTTTCAACCACAGCTAAGTTTATATTAATGAGGCCCTCAAGAATGGATTGGAAAAGAATGCACTAGAAAAAAGCTTGAGCAAACTCTGGGAGATAGTGAAGGACAGGGAAGCCTGGCACGCTGGAGTCCATGGGGTTTCAGAGTCGGACATGAATCAGTGACTGAACAAGAAAAGATGCTATTTACATGAGGAACCGACCCTGATTAGAGGGTTAAAGCTTTCAGTCTCACTACCTGACCTCCAGGGAGGGGAGGGGACGGGAGACTACATTCAATCACCAATGGCCCCTGATTTAACCTATCATGCCTCTAGGATGAAGCCTCCATCAAAACCCAAGTATGGCATTAGACAGCTTCCGGGCTGGGGAACATAGGTGCTGGAAGGGAGGTGTGGGGAGGATCGTATGCCCAGAGAGGGCGTAAAAGCTCTCCACCCCTTCCTACATACTTTGCCCTGTGCATCTCTTTTGTCTGGCTGTTCCTAAGCTACATCCTTATGGATGGAGGGGAATCTAGTAAGTAATTTGCTTTCCTGAGTTTGTCAGCTGGCCTAGCAAATTAATTAAACCCCAAGGATGTGGTCTTGGGAAATTCTGATCTATAGACAGTCAGAAGCACAGATAGTAATCTGGATTTGTGACTGGCATCCAAGTGGTGGGAGGGGGGAGTCTCAGGTAACTGAGCCCTTAAACGTGAGATGTGACTCTAGCTCCAGGTAGAGAGCATCAGAACTGAATTAAGTTACAGGACACTGGGAATTCCCTGGCAGTCCAGTGGTTAGGACGCTGGGCTTCCACTGCAGAGGGCATGGGTTCAGGTTTGACCCCTGGTCAGAGAAGTAGGATCCCGCATGTTTTGGGACTCAGCCAAACACGAAAAGCAAACAAAAACAATAAATTTCAGAACACTGAACTGGTGTCACAGGATTGCTTGACGTTTGCAAAACCCACATGTCTGGTGTCAGAATTAAGTAGTACTCAGAGAGTATTGTGTATAAAGTAAATGTAAACAATAGAATTTTTTCCTTTACAATCTTACAAGGCAAGACTGAAGGCAGGAGAGAGAAAGCACAGCAGGCTGCTTGGTCAGAAGGCTTCGGTAGGAGAGCTCGGGGGGAACCTTCCAGAAAAGAAGAGGGCCTGGGGCTCTCCTGGAATAAAGGAAATGACACAAGGGATAAGAGGGGAAGAACCCAGACTTCAATCTCTGCTGCACATCAGCATTGGAAAACGAGGGGTCATCAGTGCCTATGGACCAGCCCACCGTCCAGTGGAGGAGAGCTTACTTCCCAAATAGTTTCTCTTGGTAAAATCAATTTTCCCTTTGAAAATTGTTAACTTCCCTCTTAAAAAACACAACCCCCACGACTTCATACTAGAAAACCTAACCAAAAGTTCAAGGAGGATGGGAGTAACTTTGAGTCTTCCTTGTTCTATATCTCTGATCTCAGTCCTGCCTAGAAGCCCTGACTCTGTGCAATGGATCAGCTTCCACCAAAGGCACTCTTGACTCCTCTCAGTTGTCCGGCTTCAACCTGGCAGCTGCAACACAGAGATGTTCAAAGGAAAGGGGGAAAATAAAAGCCCTCTGATTAAGAACCAACCTCCAGACACTCCCCTGGTGGCCCAGTGGTTAAGACTCTACGTTTCCACTGCAGGGGGCACAGGTTTGATTCATCCCTGGTTAGGGAACTAAGATCCTGCATGCCCCATAGTGCAGCCAAAAATAAAATAAAATGACTTCCACAGTCTTTATTGAGAATGAAAAGCCATGGGCCGATATGAATTATTACATCTTTCTACAGCTGTTCCCTTTTAAATATTTATCCTGGCAAACACCACCACCGTTTTTTACAACTTATTTTAATTGTGTGACTATTAAGCAAACCAAACCGTAAAATCAGCTCTCAGTGCTGAGATTTATGTGATTCATAGACCAGAGCTTATTAAAAAGAGAATCCAGAGAGTGCAAACTAGCTTCACGAGTGCCCCCACGCTGTCTCTAGGCAGGTGTGAAGCCTTTTCCCTGTTACTGCCTATAGCTTCCAAGCTTCCACAGTGGGTGGCATAAAAAAGAACAGTCTACACATTTCCCTGTGACTTTTTTTTTTTCTCCTTCTGAACAATCCTGATGGGTGAAAACCAGAGGTCAAGGATGCTACAGTCCTAAAGGGGATGGCAGAAGCTTTACGAGACTCTCAAACAGGATCACTGCCCTGGAAGATTTAGGATCAAGGTCAAAGGGAAGGACTTAAGCATGGGATTTTGAATCACCAGCAAGCATCCTGCATACTGGGGCTTCCCATGGGGCTCAGAGGTAAAGAATCCACCTGCAATGCAGGAGATGTGGGTTTGATCCCTGGGTTGAGAAGATTCCCTGGAGGAGGGCACAGCAATTCAGCCCAGTATTCTTGCCCGGGAAATCCCATGGAGAGAGGAGCCTGGCGGGCTACAGTTCATGGGGTCGCAAAGTCAGACTGGACTTAGCAACCAAACCACAACAACAATCCTACATATTTGCTACCAAGGTCCTTCTTCTTTTTTTCTTTGACATGCTGCATAGCTTATAGGATCTTAGTTCCCCTACCAGGTATTGAACCCACGCCTTCAGCAGTGAAGGCAGAGCCCTAATCACTGGACCTCCAGGGAATTCCCCCAAAGTCCTTCTTGATTTGGATCATGGAACTGTTTTGAGACTCCAGTAGAAGTTCTCCCTCCAAAAAATGCACTACACGCAAATATTTATATAAAACTGCAAGGGATTCAAGGACACCCTTGAGCCTATCCACAGATCCCCTGTGGGTCCATGAGCCTTCAGGTATTATTGCTTTCACTGTTACCACCCAAGCTGCCCCCGTTTCTCCCTTTTACAGTAGAAACTAACTCATTTTCCAGTTTCTCAACACAGCAGGCAGAGTGACACAATGTTGTTAAAACCTAATCAGATCACGTTACTTCCCTGTTCAATGTTACCCACTAGTCTCTCATTTCAAACAGCTTCTTTACAGTGGTTTACAAGGCCAGGGTCTGTCTTCAGATCTCCTGCTGATCTCATCTCCAGTACTTCTCAGTCTTAACTCCTGATGCCCTAGACACACCTATCTCCCTGTGATCGCTCACCAGGACAGGCACAAGCTGGCCCTGGGCCTTTACTTGCTACTCCCTCTCCGCCTGGCTCTCTCCTTCATCTCTTCCGGTGTACCCATCACTCTGTTGGCAAGGCTTTCCAGATTAAAACTCTGCAGTGCCATGAACGTATCCAGGCTGGGGAGTCAGGGGGAATGTACATCTTCTGAAATACCTCCAAGCGCTGAACAGTTTGCTGTGTCTGAAACACTGTACTTGAAACTGCGACCTGCAGGAACTCCCTGGCAGTCTAGTGGTTAGGACTCTGGGCTTTCATTGCTGAGGGCCTTAGTTTGATCTCTGAAGCCCTAAGGTTGGAGAACAAAAATACCACAAGCCATGCTTCCCTGGTGGTCCAGTGGTTAAGAACCTGCCTACCAATACAGGGGACACGAGTTCAATCCCTGGTCCAGGAAGATTCCATGTGCTGTGGGGCAACTAAACCCCTGTACCACAACTACTGAACCCACCCTCTCGAGCCTGTGATCTGCGGTAAGAGAAGCCCCCACAATGAGAAGCCCCCGCTCTCCACAGTTAGAGGAAGCCCACAGGCAGCAACGAATACCCACCACAGCTGGGCATATAGTACTAATAATTGCTTATTAACTAAATATAATAATGACAATTTAATAACTATTAAATAACAAAATATTGTTAAAATTAATAATAATTCCAAAAATAAAAAGTCCCACAACACTACACACTGCACAGCCAAACCCAGGAATCAAACTGGGATCTCCTGCATTGCAGGCAGATTTTTTACCAGTTGAGCCACTAGCAAAGCCCAATTTACAATATCAATAATATTGTAAATCAAAATATAATAACTTATATTAATTAACGATAATTTAATAATTATTGAATAACAAAATACTGCTAAAATTATAAAAAGTCCAACAAGCCAACACAGTGCAGCCAAAAAAATAAATGAAAAAATAATAGTAATAATAAACGTGCAATCCCTATCCTGCCCTGCCTGATACCTCCTGTCCATCTCTTCTTTCTTTTTCTCCATAACACCCATCATCGTGCCTGACTCTTGTGACCCCAGCCTGCCAGGCTCCTCTGTCCATGGGATTCTCCAGGCAAAAATACTGGAGTGGGTTGCTATTTCCTTCTCCAGGGGATCTTCCTGACCCAGGAATTGAACCCAGGTCTCCAGCATCCTCACTGCTGAGCTACAAGCGAATATGAACGTGCCTTTTCCTTTCCATTTACTATCTATCTCCCACACTAACCAGTTAGCTCAAGGAGGGCAGAGATTTTTGTCTGCTTTGCTTCAGTGCTACATTCCAGTTCTTGGAATAGTGTCTAAGCCAGAGTAGGCACTCAATCAATACTTGACAGACTGATGACTTACTGAATGATTAAACTGCAGCACCATGAATGTATCCAGGCTGGGGAGTCCAGGGGAATGCATATTTTCTGAAATACCTCCAAGTGCCAAACAGTTTGCTAGTTAACATGTCATCTCGTTTAATTGCGGCACACAATCCTAAGAGATAGTTTTATCCCCATTTCACCACGAAAACTGAGCCCCTGAGAAGTTAAAATAAATGAAAGTTACACAGCCAGCAGTGCAACATAATTCAAACCTAAGTCTGGATGACTCCAAAGTCCCACTATTCCCATCACACATCACCTCCTTCTCCTTGGTGGCAGCTCCCACTTCTCGAAGGTCAGGCAACTGCCAACTTTCACACCTCATTCAACTCTATGGCTGGCGTCTGAGTCAAAGATCATTAAGGGGTTCTTTGGAGCTCTAATCAAGCTTAATATTTATTTTTTTTAACATGTTCACATACTTATTTCTGGCTGTGCTGGGTCTACATTGCTGCCAGGGGGCTTTCCCTAGCTGCAGTGAGTGGAGGCTGCTCTCTAGTTGCAGTGCATGGGATTCTTATTGTGGTGGCCTTTCCTGTTGCAGAGCACAGGCTCTAAAGCTCTGCTGCTGCTGCTGCTAAGTCAGTCAGTCACGTCCGACTCTGTGCGACCCCATAGACGGCAGCCCACCAGGCTCCCCCGTCCCTGGGATTCTCCAGGCAAGAACACTGGAGTGGGTTGCCATGTCCTTCTCCAATGCATGAAAGTGATAAATGAAAGTGAAGTTGCTCAGTCGTGTCCAACTCTTAGCGACCCCATGGGTTGCAGCCCACCAGGCTCCTCCGTCCATGGGATTTTCCAGGCAAGAGTACTAGAGTGGGATGCCACTGCCTTCTCCCGGGCTCTAAAGCTCAGACTCAGTAATTGTGTAACATGGCCTTAGTTGCCCTGAGGCATGTTCGATCTTCCTGGACCAGGGATGGAACCCATGTCCCCTGCACTGGCAGGCAGAGTCTCAACCACTGGACCACCAGGGAAGTGCAAGCAGAACATTTAGAGCCTAAGTCTTTTTGCACATTTACATCCAACATTGTCAAAGATACAACACAATGAACATCCTCCTGAGGGAGGTTTATTACTCTCAAACTCATTCACTCACAGGTTTCATTCATGTACTCATAAACACTTGCACAGTGCCTACTATGCACCAGCTCCTGTTCTAGGCACTGAGGATAAAAAGATGCATAAGGCACCGAAGTTACCCTTCACAAACAGGTTTGTGAAGTCTGGGGTGGTGTTCTGTTGGATAGCACCACAGAAGTGGTGTTGGGGCCACTTGCAATTTATTTTTGGCCACCCCAAGACATCTTAGTTCCCCAGCTAGGGATCCAACCTGTGCCCCCTGCATTGGAAGTGTGTAGTCTTAACCACTGGACCAACACGAAAGTCCCCCTCTTTTGCAGTTTTATATTCTCTCGTCACTGCATTTTCAAAAAACTAAACCGTTAAAATTAATGTGAAAAATATATTCTTACTGGACCCAACATATCAAAATATCATTTCAATATGCAATTAACAACGTATCTTACAGTCTTTTTTTGATAATACGTCTTCAAAATTCACTGTTTTACACTTATAGCACATCTTGACTTGGATTTTTTTTTTTTTTTTTTTGCCACGCTGCTTGCAGGATCTTAGTTCCCTGACCAGGAATTGAACCGAGGCGCAGCAGTAAAAGTGCCGAGTCCTAAGCCACTGGACTGCCAGGGAACTCCCCATGGGTTTTATTTTAATTGAAGTGCAATTGATTTATGTGTTTTGTTAGTTAAATGTGTATAGCAAAGTGACTCAGTTATATACGTATTTTCTCAGATTCTTTTCCATTATAGTTCATTACAAAATATTGGGTATAGTTCCCTGTGCTATACAGCAGATCCTTCTTGGTTATCTATCTTACATATACTGTGGACATGTTCATCCCAAACTCCTTATTTATCCCTCCCCCCCGCCCAGCACACCTCAAAAAGGACTGGCCACATTTCAAGAGCTCAAAAATGATGACAGCATCTAACAGCATAGGGACAGGGAAAAAGTCCGACGCAGTCTAGTGGACTTTCAAAACACTGTAGTAAATGCAGTGACATTACGTTCAGGATTGCTCAACCTCCAGAGTTGGACATGAACCTCCAGTGACCTTCCAGCCCCAGACCTGTTCATGCTGCCAAACACAAGAGACTTTGCCCACTTCAAACAGTGACCTCATGGCTGGCCTCAGCCAACCAAACAATACAACCAAATAAAATTCATCCTCTTACTCCAAATACCTCCTGCTCTCTCATTTTCTCTCAGTTGATGGCACCATTATCTACCTGTTCATTCGAGTCGTCTATATTACATCTTTAGACAAATGAGCACTTTACCTAGAAGATAATTTAAAATTTAAATGCTTATCAAACGATGCATCCATCCCAACTAACTGAGCTTGTCCCGGGCACGCACTTTCATCTCTCACATGGGTCACTACGAGCACCTTTTTCCTCCCCAGTTTTACTGTGAAGTAACTGACACACATCCCAGTGTAAGTCTAAAGTTTACAGCATAGTGGTTTGATATGTTGTTGTTGTTTAGCCGCTAAGTCAAGTCCAACTCTTTGGGGACCCCATGGACTGTAGCCCACCAGGCTCCTCTGTCCATGGGAATTCCCAATCAAGGATACTGGAGTGGGTTGCCATTTCCTTCTCTATGGTTTGATATAGATAACAGTAAAAAACAAAAACAAAACTTTCCTTAAAAACGTGAACCTCTTCATGAATTTTTATAGCATCCTTGTGTCGCAACAAGAGGGGAAGGCCCAGAACCGAGGAGCATACACTCGCCTGACATCTATGGTGCCGTGACTCGGGTTTAACCTGGCTGAAACCACCTCCACGCGGAAGAGGCCAAGCGCAGCAGGAGCCCAACTCGGCGAAGGTCCCGCGGTAGAAGCAGAACGCGAAGAAAACCCAGCGCAGAGGAAGGCCTGTCGTGCTAGAAACCAGGGCAGCGAAAAACGAACACAGCAGAAAGCCCACGCGGCTCAGCCTCAGATTCCAGAAGACCTCCGGTTAAGGTAGGAGGTACTCGCTCCTATGGCTGGAAGGACACGCCTAACAATTACAATCTCTCGTTTCTCGTTTCCTTGAACTCCCCGCGAACAGGCGGGCGGCAGTGGGCGCAATTGAGGGACTCTGGAGAGGCTACTCTATCTGCTGAGCCCCAGTAGCGGTTACCCAAAGCCGGTGGGGATTCTTCTGTCCCTACTCCTCTCTGTTCCAAGAATCAGGCCAATGAAAACTGAGCACAGGTCAGATATCTAGCAAATTTTCCAGCAGGCTATGAAGGGGATTCCTTGGCACGTTTTTCCCACTGCTTTTTCCTCCTGTCCTTCAGCTCTCTATCCTGGGACGCGAGCCCGACCAAAACCCAGGATGCCTGACTCAGGCTCTGAGGTCTTATTGCAAAAATTCAGTGAGAGACAAAGCGATAAGTGGGAGGTGGATTTGTTAGGATTCAGAGAGAAGCTTCAGGGTGTGGGCCATTACTGAGGGCAAGGGTTCGGGTCATGGAATGCAGCCTAAGTTTTGCAGAGCGGGGTTAATTCATATGCTAATGAGTGGGAGGATCATCCCAGCCATTGGGCAACCACCCACTGCTCCCTCTGTTGACAGTGCCTTAGGGCTGTTCTGCCTCCTCTGGGTGTGTCTTTTGGTTTACAGATTGGGGATTAAAATTTGCTCATTGGACCCAATTGACTTTAATTGATTTACATTATGCCCTGGTGCTCTGTCCCCACTTCCTTCATGCTCCTGTCCTCCACCCCATCCGGGCCCACAATGTTGCCTCTACAATCTACTGGAGGGATAACCAGAAAATAGCTGGCCTTGGGAGGGAAGAACTGTATAATATCCAACCCCTTAGTCCTACCTAGCATTGGTCACACTGGAGATCTTGGGGACGCCCAAACTCCAGTCTGGGGTTCCCAGGAGGTCATCACGCCTTGACCTGCCTAGGGATCCTGTCCTCGAAAGGTTCTCACACCTCAGCCTTTCGGGGATCCTCTAGTCCCAAGGGTCCCAGGAGGCCGTCACGCCTCGACCTGCCCAGGGATTCGATCTCTAGGAGGCTGTCACGCCTCAGTCTGCCTGGACATCTGCATCCTGACCTGGGGACGCCTAGCTCTCAGGTTGCCACAGTACTGGATAGGATAAGCTTCAAAAAACCTATTAGTTTTTTTCTTTTCCTTTTCCTCCCTAACATGACTGTTTTTCAGATGGGAAATAACCAATCCACTTCCTGGCAGACGCCCTTGAGATGCATCCTTGATAACTGTCCAATCCTCTTACTCTGAGGAGGAATCGTTTAAAATTCTTTTGTGCCACTGTGTGGCCACGGTATCCACTGGGGGACGAGGAACACTGGCCCGAGGATGGGACTTTAAATTACAATACCATCCTGCAATTAGAATTATTCTGCAAAAGACAAGGGAAATGGACAGAGATCCCCTATGTCCAAATTTTCTTCAGACTGAGAGATATGAAGGAACTCTGTCTTAAGTATGGGATTGTTGTATGCCCTAAAAATGACCCCACTAGGCAAATGGTGTTAGGCACAGGCAACCAGGAGAAGGAACCCCCCCCCCCCCCCCGTGAAGGCTCATCTCCCACAGCTCCCGAGTTGCCTGGTGCTTCTTCCTTGTATCCAAGCGTGACCCCATACCCAGGAGCACCCCCTCCACAAAAACCAGCTCAAGTATGTCCCTTAGTTGAAACTGGAGGTGAATTCGGACCAACCCGCATCCATAAACCCTTCTCCCTCTTAGAACTAAGATCAAACAAGACCTGGGAAGCTATACAGATGACCCAGGCAAATAATATAGATATGTTTCAACATATTACCTTGGCCTTTGACTTGATGTGGAAGGACATCATGGTCATATTTAGTCAAACTTTATCTGACCCTGAATATACTAGGGTCTTAAAGGAAGCCCGGAGGTATGCAACAGGGCTTCACATGTCAAGCGATAGATACCCAGTAGGGGAAACTGCAGTCCCCTCCTCCGATCCTAACTGGAATTATAATGACCCTGAGCACATCTGGGAAAGGGACCGTTTTCTAATTTGTATAAAGGCAGGAATGAAAGCAGCCCAGCAAAAAGTAATCACCTATGCCTGGGTCTCAGCAATAACTCAGGAGTCCAATGAGAACCCCATTGCCTTTCTAGAAAGGCTAAAAGAGGCCCTCCAAAAGTTTACCAATTAGGACTTAGACTCTTATGAAGGACAGGTGATTTTAAAGGACAAATTCCTGTCCCCATGTGCATCAGATATCAGAATTAAGTTACAACAGCTACAGCAACAGGACTCTGCTGCCTCTCTAGATGAGATGATCCAGATAGCCACCAATACCTTTTATAACAGAGAACAGGAGAAGGAGGCCAAGGCCCAGGAGAGGGAGAGAACGAAAGAGACAAGCCATGCCCAGATGCTGGCCGCCCTCCAGGGAAGCCCTATGGCACACCCCGAGCCCTTGAATGACAAGGCATGGGGGAAATGCCTAATCTGTAGACAGGTGGGGCATTGGGCCAAAGAGTGTCCTAACCGTGACAAATCTCCTAGAACAGCTTGCCACAAATACCATCAACTGGGACATTGGGTGGCACTCTGCTCTTGGGACCCAAGAGCCTCAAGGTCAAGCGCCAAGCCTTCCCTCACGATGGTTCAAGAGGACTGAAGCTGCCTGCTCCAGCCAGTCCACCTGTCACAGATAACCATCATGGGGCTGGAGCCAAGGGTGCAACTGGATGTGGCAGGTAGGTCCGAGAATTTCTTGGTTGACACAGGGGCTACCTACTCTGTCTTGATCTCCTACTCCGGAGCCTTCTCCTCCCAAACCTGTACCATTTTGAGTGCTACAGGAAAAGCAACTACTAAAAGATTCACCCAAGCACTTCTTTGTTGCTGGGATGGACAGATATTTTCCCACCAGTTCCTGGTGGTTCCTGAGTGTCCTACTCCCTTAATGGGAAGAGACATACTCACTAAACCGGGGACCACCTTTGTGATGGGAAGCTTTTCAGCCCCTAGGGCCCTACAGCTTCTGGTTACTACTGAGGAACCCATTACACCTCCAATAGAGAGAGAACAAAGACTACAGGAGGACAAAATTAACCCCCAGGTGTGGGACCAGGGGATTCCTGGACGAGCCCACCAAGCTGAACCAGTCATCATTGTCCTCCAAGATCCCACTCGGTTTCCTAACCAGAAACAATATCCTCTCAAACATAGGGAGGGACTACAGCCTTTAATAAATAAATTCCTTGCTTGTGGGCCATTGGTCCCCACCAGTTCGCCATGTAACACCCCAGTCCTCTCAGTAAAGAAAAAAGATGGAACCTGGCGAATGGTTCAAGATCTCTAGATCATAAATGAAGCTGTAGTCCCCCTCCATCCCACAGTACCCAATCCCTATGTAATCTTGGGAGAAATCCCACCCAGTACCAAGTGGTTTACAGTCTTGGATCTCAAAGATGCATTTTTTTGCATACCACTGGTTAAAGAATCCCAATATCTTTTTGCCTTTGAGTGGGAGGCCCCAGGAGAAAGACACCAACAGATGACTTGGACAGTATTACCTCAGGGGTTCAGAGATAGCCCCCACTTGTTTGGACAGGCCCTTAGCCAGGATCTCCTAGATCTGGACCTGGGACCTAATGGGAAAATATTACAATATGTAGATGACCTACTAATCTGCTCTCCAGACGAGAAAAGTGCCCAACAACATGCAATTCAGGTTCTAAACTTTTTGGCAAAAGGGGGATATAAATTCTCCCATGCTAAGGCACAGATAGTCGAGACAAAGGTCACTTACCTGGGAGTTCAGATTACACATGGGTCCAGGAGGCTGTCCTCTGATCGGGTACAAGGAATCCTCCAGTTGCCCTCCCCCCTGACTCAAAAACAATTGCGAGCTTGCCTGGGACTAACTGGGTACTGTAGAATCTGGATACCCAACTATGGTCTAATTGCCCAGCCCTTATATAAAAGCTTAAAGGGATGAGATGATTCAATCCCACTAATGTGGGGAACTCCTCAAAAGAAGGCAGAGGCTACACTAAAACAGGCCTTAACTCAGGCACCTGCCTTGAGGTTGCCAGATCCAAAAAACCATTCCAACTTTATGTCCATGAAAGAGAGGGAATAGCCTTGGGAGTGTTAACTCAAAGGTTGGGATCTGAGCCCCAACCTGTAGTTTACTTATCCAAGAGACTTGATCCAACCGCCCAAGGCTGGCCCCCCTGCCTTCAAAATCTTGCAGCTATTGCAATCATGATAGAAGACCTTTTGTTTATGTCAATGACCTCTTCCTAGATCCAGAGGTTCAGACCCTCCAGTCTTATACCATGGCCTTTGGGCAATTCCAACAGGATATACGCTTGTGGGGTGTGAACCAGGACCCAAAAGTCTCTAAGGAGTCACCACTGTATGCTCCAGGGACTCAAGTCTGAATTAAAGTCTGGAAAGATGGGTCCCCAAAGGCTCAACTCCAGCCCACATGGAAGGGCCCCTACCCTGTAATACTTTCTACTCCCACAGCGGTCAAGGTGCCAGGGCATGACTCCTGGATTCACTACTCACAAGTCAAGCCATGGAAGAAAACAGAAGAGGATACTCATTACACTGTGAGCCCCTGGGAGATCTCAGATACCTATTCAGAGCTACAAATGAGTGCCATTCTAATAAACAACCCCCAAATCTGGTCTCTGGGGATAAGATTTCTCAAGACAGCTCTAAAGAGCCAACACAGCTTGGCAGAGATTGTATTCCAAAACAGACAGGAGATAGATCTTCTCATCCCTGAACAAGGAGGGACTTGAGCCATCCTGGCGATGTGAATTTGAAATTGGCTAATGCCCCTACTAGTCCTTGTTATGCCATACTGATGTTGCTAATGATTGTTCCATGTACTGTCAATTGTCTAACCTGTCTTGTCTCTGCCCAGGTCAAGCTACGACATGCAGCGCCAGTTCAACAAAGATATAAAACTACAGCCAACCATGAAAAATATCAGTCACCCTTAGATGGACACTGCTATAAGGACTCTGAGGCCTGAGACTAGCAAGAGGGGGAGGCCCAATGCCCCTCACCGTCTGAGTTCAGCAGGAAGTAGCCAGAGAGACATCGACGCCCCTGTTCCCAAAGAATTGGGCCTCCCATCTCTTGAGGGGGGAATGTTAGGTAGTTAGAATAGGGAAAAGGATTCCAAAATGGCAGTGGCTAGAAGACCTGGAAGGGAAAGCCCGCGAAAATAGAACAAAGGAATGTCCAAGGAGCTGACTGAGTCTTTCTCTCTCCCTCTCTCTCTCTCTCTCTCCCCCACCCTCTCTCCTCTTCCCGTCTTTGGATCAAAGTGCCCTCACACCTTGAAGATGGATTTTCCTGCTATCATCTAAATAAATAGAGCTGTAACACTGAGTTGTAATAGTGATTTATTTAAGAGCTATAACACGGTCTGTCCTCTGAGAGCTGTGACCTGCCGAGGGGCTTTAATGTCCGTCACTCCAAATCTTGGTTGTGACGAGACAAAGAACCTAGGAGCATACACTCGCGTGACACTTGTATCATTCAGTCACTAAGTCCTTCGACTCTTTGCAACCCCATGAACTGTAACATACCAGGCTTCCCTGTCCTTCACCACCTCCCAGAATTTGATCAAACTCAGGTCCACGGAGTCAGTGATGCACCCTTGTATGGTGCCATGCTGATCTCTGTGTCATTCCATTTTCATGTTCTGCCCAAGCCAGCACTGGTTGACTAATTCCCTCACTGCTTCCTGAGGCCCTTAATAGCTCTCCATCCTCTATATAACAAAGGACATGATCTTTTTAAAAAAATTTTTGGCTGCACTCCAGGGCATATGGGATCATAGTTGCCCAACAGGGACCCAACCTGCACCCTCTGCTGTGGAAGCCAGGAGTCTTAACGACAGGATCTTTTTCACAGAGCACAGAATTTTCCCCAGGGTCTGACCTTTGCTTACCTAACAATGCCCAGTTGCTCTACCTTTCCTAGACTGTGAACAAGTTCTCTCACTTCCTCTGAGTCTGCTATCCTTTCGTAAAAACAGCTGTTCCAATCCCTCAAAAAGTTGACCTTAAAAAAAAAAAGTTAACTTGAGGTTTAAAATAAATACACTTAAACAACACACCATCAAGGGTTTACTGTACCCATGACTCCTTAATACTGATACTGATTATCTGTATCTATCTGATACTTTATCTATATCTATCCAGTGTCCCTTTTCAATTCAGTAATATTTACCAAATACTTACCATGTGCTAGGCACTTTGCAGGACACAAGACAGAATACAGAAAAACAGAATAAATCTTTGCTTTCCCCAAGCTTATTACAATATAGTCTCTCAACCAGTACCTTTCAGTTCAGTTCAGTTCAGTTCAGTCGCTCAGTCATGTCCGACTCTTTGCGACCCCATGAATTGCAGCACGCCAGGCCTCCCTGTCCATCACCAACTTGAGTTGAGTTTACTCAAACTCATGTCCTTCGAGTTGGTGATACCATCCAGCCATCTCATCCTCTGCCGTCCCCTTCTCCTCCTACCCCCAATCCCTCCCAGCATCAGGGTCTTCTCCAATGAGTCAACTCTTTGCATGAGGTGGCCAAAGTATTGGAGTTTCAGTTTCAGCATCAGTCCTTCCAATGTACACCCAGGACTGATCTCCTTTAGGATGGACTGGTTGGATCTCCTTGTGGTCCAAGGTCCACATCAAAAGCATTAATTTTTCGGTGCTCAACTTTCTTCACAGTCCAACTCTCACATCCATACATGACCACTGGAAAAACCATAGCCTTGACTAGACGGATCTTTGTTGGCAAAGTAATGTCTCTGCTTTCTAATATGCTATCTAGGTTGGTCATAACTTTCCTTCCAAGGAGTAAGCGTCTTTTAATTTCATGGCTGCAATCACCATCTGCAGTGATTTTGGAGTTCCCCAAAAATAAAGTCTGACATTGTTTCCACTGTTTCCCCATCTATTTCCCATGAAGTGATGGGACCAGATGCCATGATCTTAGTTTTCTGAACGTTGAGCTTTAAGCCAACTTTTTCACTCTCTTCTTTCACTTTCATCAAGTACCTTTAAGGACTAGATAATCTCTAACATTAAGAGCAAGCAAACGAGGTAAATTGGCAGGGGGTGGGGGAAATTCCCAGAAGTTGAGAACAGCATGCGCCTCACGGCGCCGCCACATCCCAGCACCTCTGCTTTCTCCAGCTGCAGTGGCACTTCGCGAGCCAACCCCACGGCCCAACACCTAAGCCCTGGACCTCACTCTGAGCACCCGGGCCACCTCCCACGTGGCAGGCAAGGGGCGGGGACGCGTGGCGCGGTGGCGGTGGGGCGGGGCCTGGGCTTCTGCGCCTGCGCGCTGAGGCCAGCTCGAGGACCCGGATTTAAAGAGACAGGCACTACAACCGTCGTGGCTGCGCGCGGCCTGTGGGCGCCTGGTCCGAGGCCTGAGGTGGCGCCGGAGCCGTGAAGGCAGGTGAGGGGGCGGCGCGGCGGGGCCGGCCTGCGGGAAAGGGGGGCGGCCGGAGTGCGGGACTCGGCGCGGCTCGGGAGCCAGCCCCCTGGTCTCCTCCCCCGCCCGCCGGCTCGCAGAGCCCCGGGGCACACCCTCCGTGACGTGGCGGCCCCCCGGGAGCCTTCGGGGGTTGGCTCCCGGGACCCCCGCGGCCCCACGCCGGGAAGGCAGGGCGCCCCCGCGGGGCTCCTCTGGCCGGGTCCGCCCAGCCGCCACCCGAGTCGGGGCGCTGCGGACGGATCTCGGGAGCCTCTATCTTCCCGCCGCGTCCCCTTCAGCCTAGCCCGGGGCTGTGCTCTGGCCGCCCCTCCGGCTCGCGTCGAGGGCCTCGCTGCGTCTAGCCCTCCCCGCGGCCCCGGCGGGTAGCCGGTGTCCCCTCCCGAAAGGGGAGTCCCCTCCGGGAGCAGCGGCCGCGGGGCTCTCACTTCCCGGCCCGGCTGCGTTCAGGCCTCAGCGGTTTCCCTTCTCGGGTCCCTCTGAGGAAATGCTGAGTGGCGGCCGCGGGGGGCCTGTGAGCCAGGCGGAGTTCCCCAAACGGCTCCGTGCCTCCTGGTAGCCCAGCGCCTTCCGGACCCTGCGGAGGGAGGGCGCGGCTAGATGCCCTCCCCCTGGCTCCTGGAGTCCTGGGGGCGGCTTTTCATAAATCGCTTTCCAGGAAGGTGGTGAACCCTAATTGTTTTTTTTTCTTGAGCACCTCTTACGGGCCTGCTTACTTTCACATACTCTGTGGTTCAGCTTCTAGGGGTTTACAGAGCCCTTTGTGAAGTTTCATGAAAACGTTGACCATTTCTACCCCAAAACGAACAAGGCTGAATGCGCACCTTTTGTGTACATTTGCAAGGGAATTCAGAACCCTACCCCCCCCCCCCCACTCCCATTCACCCATCCGCAGACCCATTGTCATTTTCTCCGTTCTCTTGAGGTAGATATTTTGCCTGTTTTAGGAATAAGAAAGCGGACTCGGGAAGTTAAGGGAAATTCTCAAAAGATAACATAGTGCCAGAACTGCATGGTCACACTTGTGCTCGCGTTTCTGATTCCCAGTTACCTGCTGTTCTCTGCATCACGTTTCACTTCAGCAAGTAAAGCCTGCTTTTCATTATCACCCACAAGCAATTTGACGACAAAGCCGGGTGCAGGCTGAAAATAACTTCCAGTCTGTTGAAAGTTGGAACTGGGAGGATACTTTAGAAAATAAGGATAAAAGAAAGTGGGGGATACTATGTGGATATGGTCCTTGTTTCCATGTGGATTGAGCATTTCCTTTGATTCTTGCTGTCCAGTTACTTGAGCATTTCCAGATTGAATTTGCTGAGTTGTAACCCGGCTTAATGCACACAGGGAGCCTTTGCTTAAAGGATAATCGCTTCATTGACTATATAAGGGCTTTATTCTTAGAATGACAACTCTGAGTTAGATATTATTATTATCCACATTTTACAGTTGAGGAAATTGAGGAACTGAGAGATTAAGGAAATTACCAAGGTCTTATGGCCAGTGAGCTAGGATTTGAAACCAAGGGGTTAGGTTTTAGGCTCCATTTAATTGCTTCTCAAAATAGGGCTTCTGATTAAATCCCAGATCTATATAGTGGCCTAATTATTTTCTGAGGATAACAAATATTTTCTATTTCACATTAAAGACTTCCTGAAAATAATATCTTTTTTTTTTTTAAAGCTGCACCACTTGGCTTTCAAGATCTCAGTTCCTCCTCCAGAGTTTGAACCCTGGCCATGGCAGTGAAAGCACTGAGTCCTAACCACTAGGCTACCAGGGAACACCCAATGTAATTTTTCTTGATGATTAAAAAGAAACTTTAGAATCTTATTATGCTGAAGGGTCACCATCCATTTTAAGGCTTAGGGTTTGCTGGTGGCCTGAGAAAGGGTTTATGTTACTTTAATTCTCTTGATTGTGATTTACTAGATATACCTTAGATAATATCTAAATGTTCAATTAGGTAATTGAATGTCCTGTTGCAGACTGAATTTTCCTGTACAGGAATTCTTCATCCTGTAGGCAATAAATCTTTCATACCTGGCCTTCCCTGGTGGTCCTGTGGTTAAGATTCCAGGCTTCCACTGCAGGAGGCGCAAGTACAATTTCTGTTCAGGGATCGGACAGCAGCCAAAAAAAAAATCCTTCATACTTTGGGAAATGTTTGGTTGGTCAGCATGGATTATTGTGTTAGGATGTCAGCCTTTGAGGAAATTAGAGGCCTAGCTCCTCCGTAACTCACTTTTCTGCCTCTCCGCCTTCCATGCAGCTGTATGACTTTGGCTTTTAAGATCCTCTTCCCACCAACCCTCCGTGCACTCAGGAAAAAAGAACTGTTCCTATTCCAAGAACATCACCGGCCTGACATAAGACACTTTGGCCAGTGGTCAGAAACAGTTCTTCGTGGACACCACCTCCTCCAGAGAAGAAAGCCTGTTCCGTCCTTCCAGAAAAGCAGTCTAAGACCACGTGCCACCTGCCTTGTTTTCTTGTCAGGATCGCATGTGGGACGCTGCAGTGGCCCCTGTGAGATGGCAGAGCAACGCTTCTGTGTGGACTACGCCAAGCGTGGCACCGCCGGCTGCAAAAAATGCAAGGAAAAGATTGTCAAGGGCGTATGCCGAATTGGCAAAGTGGTGCCCAATCCCTTTTCAGAGTCGGGGGGCGATATGAAAGAGTGGTACCACATTAAATGCATGTTTGAGAAACTGGAGCGGGCCCGGGCCACCACAAAAAAAATTGAGGACCTCACCGAGCTGGAAGGCTGGGAAGAGCTGGAAGAGAACGAGAAAGAGCAGATAAGTCAGCACATTGCAGGTGGGGTGGCGAATACTGCTTTCTCATCTTACTGGCTCTGAGAGGCAACGAGATGAGAGTAGAGCCCAATTTCTTTCTTCCTATCTGTCTTTTATTGTTCGGAAATAACTTCAAACTCACAGGAATGTTGCAAGAATAAAAATAGTACATAGTACAAAGAATGCTCATGTTCACCTTTTTTTTTTTTCTTTTTTTTTTTGCTGCGCTGTGAGGCTTGTGGGATTTTAGTTCCTTGACCAGGGATTGAACCCAGGTCCTCAGCAGTGAAAGTGCAGAGTCCTAACCCCTGGACCTCCAGGGAATTCCCCCAGATTGACCTGTTAACATTTTGCTCTCTTTGCTTTATCATTTGTGTTCATGTTTGTGCTTACTCTTTTGCTCTCTTTGTTATCTCTCCTTCCACACAGGTGACTTTTTCCCCCCAGAACCATTTGAGCATGCATCATGGTCCTTTGCCTTTAAATACTTCAATGTGTATATCTTAAAAATAGGATATCGTGACTGTAATACAGCTGTCAACCAGTAAATTTATCTTTGATATATTGCTTTCATCTACCATCTGTATTCTAGTCTTGTCAGTTGCTCAGATAAATTATAACTTTTCTCTCCCTTCAGTATGGAATCCTGATACAATATCAGGTGTTGCACTTAGTTGTCAAGTCTGGCCTCCTTTAATCTGGAACATCTCTGAGGTCTTTTTTTTTTTTTAATGACATTGACATTTTTGAAGAAAAGAGTACCTACACCATACTACTCCCTTTTCTCTCTCAACTTATTTTCTGTGTGGACTCAGATTACTACTTTTTCCTGGTGGCTTATCATTATCCTGTACTTCTTTATTAATTTGGTACTAAATTGTCCCATATTTGGTTAGTTGGGAATCCCTTTGAGCTAGTTTTTGTCCTTGCTGTCCAAATCACTTTTTAAAAATTGTTTTAAAGTACTTCCTTGCCTTCTGGCCTAACAGTACACTCGCTCTTAGGATTACCTATCTCAGCCGTGAAATCAGCCATTTCTCTGAAGAGTCCTTGTTCCTGTTAGTGGGGGAAATGGCATTAGAGACAAAAATGTTGATACTCTATGTCCTGGGTGCCATGAGATATCCTTGCTTTTGGGCCCTTTCAGCAGACAGAACTGGAAAATACATGTTTGTATATACACAAAAATATATGTGCACATGTGTATTCAAATGTATGCTATTTTAGAAATCTGACACTGATAAATCCAGTTAGTCCTTTCTGACTTTCAATATCTTTGTAATAGTCATGTCTTCAATTCGGTTTAATTCTAGTTAGTATAGGGGGACTAAAATGGACATCTGTCCTTTTTCTCTGAAAGGAAAGTTACTTCAGGGAGAAAACTAATACATTTTTTTTTCCAGCTCCCCTGCTGCTCTGCCTAGCCTTAGCCATTGGCTTCAGCCTTTGTTACTTCTGGACCCAGCTCATTCAGAGGAAGAAAAATGCAAGGGAGAGTTAAAACTGTCACAGAGCTCAAATAACTCAGCAGCTACAAGTTTTCCTGCACGTACCAGATCAACATGTTCTGTTTATCCAGCTTCATTTTACTTTCTTGTTTATCTTTAAATTGGGGCTAATTCCATAAGCTGAGGTCCTCACATTTTATCTGTTGACACATGATTTCCGACTTCCTCTGAATAATCTGAAGGTTTTATGTGAGATAAGGGGTGGAGAGTATTGATGAATATTTAAGTTACTAATAAAAGTAAAGAATAACTGGGTCTTTTGTCCCTAGAACACCCTCTCCCCAATACCCTAATACCTACTACTTCCTGTCAAGAAGACCAGCCAGCCAGCAGTCACCTTTCAGTTAATACCATGGTAGTAACTTAGCTAGTCAGACTGTAAGAGCAACTGATTGAGTCTTTGAAAGCTTTCTCAGGGATTTTTCACTGAAAGATATTTTCCCTTCTTTTTGGGGCCCTACAGATCTGTCTTCCAAGGCAGCAGGCACACCAAAGAAGAAAGCTGTTGTCCAGGCTAAGTTGACAGCCACTGGCCAGGTGGCATCTCCGGTGAAAGGTGCCTCATTTGTCACCAATTCCAATCCCCGGAAGTTTTCTGGCTTTTCAGGTAAGATAGGTCAGGGCTACGTGAGCTGTTGCAGCCCTTCTTTTATTTAGGTATCCTAGGATACCAAAATTTGGTACTCTGGTTAAGAGTGACCATTCTGTGCCATCTAGCCTCCTTAATACAGTTGACTATTAAACATCACGGGCATTAGGGGCTTCAAATCCCCTGCGCAGTTGAACTTCCAAATGTCATTTATAGTCTGCCTTCCTTATCCGAGGTTCCACTTTATGCATGGTTCCACCTTGCCCTCAGTTCTGCATCCCTGGGTTCAATCAACTGCTGACTGTATAGTACTTATTTGCTATTGAAGAACTCCGAGTATAAGTGGACCCATGCAGTTCAAACCCATGTTATTCAAGAGTCAACTGTAATTTGCTTTCATCTGAGCGGAGAGGTAATGGCCAGCTAATTCTCAGCGCCCCACATGTATAGCACTTCTTTGTATATTTTAATCTCTGTTGCAGCAAAAAGATGTTTGTTCCGTCAAGACTTTTTCCCCTTGAAGTAGTTTACCTGGATCAGACATTATTACAACCTGCCATTGACTTCCTTGTTTTGGGGTTTGGGGTTGTTTTTTTTTTAATATTTATTTATTTATTTGGCTGTGCCAGGTCTTAGTTGTGGCACACGGGATCGTTTATCTTTGCTGCAGAATGCAGCATCTTTAGTTTTGGCATTTGAACTCTTAGTTGTAGCCTGTGAGATCTACTTCCCTGACCAGGGATCAAACGTCGGCCCCCTACATTGAGAGCATGGAGTCTTAGCCACTGGACCACCAGAGAAGTCCCACTTCCTTGCTTTTTGATAATGGAAGAATTGTGAGAAATTGCATCCCTCCACTTGCCCAAATTGGAGATGAAAGTAGAGAAGGGAGATGTCCTGCATGTCCTTGTGTAGCAGACAGCGTTGGGCTGGGGGCTTTTGCGTGTGTGGTTTCATTTGTTCTTCATTTAACATTGGGGAGTATTTTTATTAGGCCCATTTTATGAATGAGAAAACCAATGCTCAACGTCATTATGGAGTTTTTAATAGTTACCCTGAAGTCTATTTAACTTCAAAACCTGTGCTTTTTTACTCTCCAACCTGTTACCTGTTTTATTTGGAGACATTCTTATGACTGCCTCAGCTAAAGAAAATGAAATAAAAACTCAGGGGCTCAGAAGTTGTTCAAGTAGGTTGCTCTGTTTGAGTAAAAGAAGCCCGGACTTGAGGTCAGAAGACCTCGGTCCAGGTCTGAGCCTCTGGCGTCATCTGTGAAGTGGGAATGGCAGCACCTACCTTGTGGACCCCATGGTATCTCACAAGGAATAAAGAAGAGAAAGTTGCACAAACAGTGCCTGACTCTATGATTTTTTATCATTTTTAAACTCTGAGGTTTGCTTGGTTTTTGCCTAGTGGTAAACCAAAGATAGAAATATGGAAGAGTTCAGGTGACAGTAAGGGCAGTGTATTTCTGGAAGAGCTTGGTTCTGGGGAGGGAATTTCAGGGAAGGCCGGTGTTCCATTTCTTCCAAGCTGCCGAACAGTAACACTTTGGAGATTTTGTCCCTTAAAGTCCTCTTTAAATGCCAGGTCAGACATGAGGATAGATTTCTAATTTACAAACTCCAGGCAAGAAGATGCTTACATCAGCAGACAGCATGGTAACGACTATCTGCTGCAAGCTTTCAGGGTGAAATTTACTTTGTAAATGATCACAAGAAGGTAACAGGATCACTTGAGAGTTGTTTGGGGTGTCTGGAGAAAAGTCCTCCTTGTTGCCTCCCTTTTTTTATTTATTTGTTTATGTTGGTCTTAGCTGCAGCCTGTGGGATCTAGTTCCCTGGCCAGGGATCAAACCTGGGCCCCTGCACTGGGAAAGCGGAGTCTTAGCCACAGGACCACCAGGGAGCTCCAAATCTAGAACTTTTTGTTATTGTTGTTGTTAGTCGCTCCATCGTGTCTTAACTCTTTGTGACCCCGTGGACTGTAGCCTTCCGGGCTCCTCTGTCCACAGGGATTTCCAGGCAAGAACACCGGAGCGGGTTGCCATTTCCTTCAGGGAATCCCTTCTGACCCAGGGATTGAACTCACGTCTCCTGCAAGTCCCCTGCATTGCAGGCAGATTCTTTACCACTGAGCCACAGGGGAAGCCCCCTTTCGTTTTTACAGGAAGAAAGAAGAAAAAGTGGTGCTGGGGGTGGTGGCGAGGGGCAGGGGGCTAGTGATAAGCGACTAGGAATGCTTCTGTCCTCAGGCCTCGGTCTCCTCACTGACAAGAAGAGGTTGAGCTAGATCATCTTTAAGGCTTCTTCCAGTTCCAACAATCTGCAGTAGCAGTAGTTTCAGAGTAACTAAGGCGTCCCTTGATTTCTTTTTCCTTCCTGATTCCAACTTTTCTGGGTTCAGCTTTGCAATTGCACTGAGATCATCCTGACCACTCTTGGCTTGAAAATGGCCCTTGTTCTTCGGTAAGCACTCATATAAAGAAATACACGTCAGCTGGTCCTTTGCTTCGGTGTGAGGCAGTTGTTTCTTTACTCTTAATAGCTGTGAGATTTGAGAAAATCACTTGACCTCTGTTTTTTCACCCACAAAATACGTATAATGATATCTACTCCCAAAGGGCTCTTTGGGGAGATTAAGTAAAGCTACACATAGAGAACTAGCAGAGTGCCCATTAGTTTCTCTTGCTTCCTTTTCAGCAAGGCAAAATGAATTATCTCTCCCTTTTTCTCTCTCCAACAGCCAAGCCCAACAACTCTGGGGAAGCCCACTCCAGCCCTACCCCCAAGGCCCCTAAGACAAGTCTGTCCTCAAGCAAATGTGACCCAAAACACAAGGATTGTCTGCTGCGTGAGTTTCGGAAGTTGTGTGCCATGGTGGCTGAAAATCCTAGCTACAACACGAAAACCCAGATCATCCAGGACTTCCTTCAGAAAGGCTCAGCAGGAGGTGGGCCTCGAGCACCCTGGATGGGCTTCTCTCAAGAGCTCAGAGTCAAGGCCGACTTCATGGGCATGTGAACTGTACAGTTGCACGGGCCTCGTGCTTGGTTTGATGCTCTGCTATTTTGCTGTCTTGAAATTCATTGTGTAGCCAAATCTGTTCCAAACACATGTGCATCTTTCTTTCTTCCTTCCTCTGCCCCCTAGGAGGCCAGAAGAACCTATCCCATTTGACCAAAAGGAAAATTCACTCTCCTGTTTGATTTAGGTTCTGTGAGCCACTTGCACAGCTTGGAATAGAATCTCCCAACTGTGTTCCTTTTCATTCGTCTCACAAATGATCGTTGAACATCTGTGATGTGCCCATCACTGGGAACACGACAGTGGAAGTCATGGCTCTGCCCTGCAGGAGTTCATCCAGGGGCTAACAGGGAGGCAGACTCACAGACCCCCAGTTGCAGAATGCCATGGCCTCTGCCATCGTGGTGAAATGCACACCCTCCCCTGAGGGCCTGTGTGGCGAGGGCAGCAGTGCAGACCTCTCTCTTGGTTCTTTGAGTTTATGTATTTATTTGTTTAAGCTCCATGTCTCAAGAAAGGTTTCTTTCTTCTGTCTCCTCCAGATGGTTTCCACGGCGACGTGTACCTAACAGTGAAGCTGCTGCTGCCGGGTGTTATTAAGAGTGTTTACAACTTGAATGATAAGCAGATTGTGAAGCTTTTCAGCCGCATTTTTAACTGCAACTCAGATGACATGACACGAGACCTAGAGCAGGTCAGAGAAAGGGGAGGGTAGGTGGATTCCAAGTGGGGTTCTGCTGAGCCAGTCATCTGCACTCTCTTTTTCTCCTGGTGGAGCAGATACTGTGTCAGAAAACTGAAACCTACTTGAGCAAGCTTTCATTATGAGAGGAGTTATGGGAGGCTACAGCTGTTAGTTTCACAAGATTCTGAAGACTGGATTTAACATTACTGCTGAGCCTGAGAGAAAGACCTAGACTTTGAGAGTGGATCTTGGATTTCCCACTCTCTCTCCAGGGACTTTTGTTCTAGACCTTTATTTGGCCACACCATGTGGCGTGTATTAATAGGGTCCTAGTTCCCTAAAAGGGGTCGAACCTGTGACCCCTGTGCTGGAAGCTCTGTGTCTTAGCCACTAGCAGGGAAGTCCCTCTGGGCCTTATTTTTTCCTTGATTTTTTTTCCCTTATAACTTGGGCTTGCCATTCAGTTTTGGTTTGTCCATGACTCCAGCCTTGGCACCTAGAAAGTTGCTGTCCAAACACCCCCATAATCTGATGACTGTATCTGTCTCATAATTCAGATTCTAACAGGACTCACATTGGCTTGGCCCTGCATTAGTTCTTACATCATTTCTCAGCTCAGGCAGATGGCCAGATCCTGTGGTGGATGGAGGTGCCGTTTCCAGGAGCTGTGGGTGGGATAGATTCTCTAAGCAGTGAAATCAATATTTTTGAGTTTCGGACAGGAGCAGTGATTGAAATCTCTTAATTCACCGGTAATCATGAGGGCTTGGGGGTTACACACAGCCACTTTGGGGTTGTTGCATGGTATTTTGGTTTTTGGAGACAGGGTGACGTGTCAGAGACAATCAGAGTCTTCTTTGAGCAGAGCAAGTCTTTCCCTCCAGCTGCCAAGAGCCTCCTTACCATCCAGGAGGTGGATGAGTTCCTCATGCAGCTCTCCAAGCTCACCAAGGAGGACGAGCAGCAACAGGCCCTGCAGGACATCGCCTCCAGGTGGGGGCACTGCCCACTGGGGATGGGCCTGGGGAGATGGAATCACTAGGGAAGGAAGGTTTGGGAGCTTTTTAAGTTGAATGTGCCTCATCCCTCTAGGTGTACAGCCAATGACCTTAAATGCATCATCAGGTTGATCAAGCATGATCTGAAGATGAACTCAGGTGCAAAACACGTGTAAGTACCAGGTCCTCTCATGGTGGAAGCTGCCCATTTCCTGTGCTGTCAGCTGGTGTTAGGACTTGGAAGCCCTAGTTTGGGTTTGAATCCTGATTCTGCCTTCTTCCTTCCTGTGGGACCCATCAGTTGACCTAGCTCAGCCTCCATTTTCTCATGTTAAATGGAGATAACAGTACCCTTTTCACAGAATTGTTAGAGTCAAACATAGGGGATATGTTCAAAAAGTATGGTATGAGTTGCTTGCCTACTCCAGCCCCCTCTTTGCTAGGGCAGCATCCAGGTAGCATGGTATCTCAAAAGAGCTGAGTTTTCCAAGATCTTTTTCTCCTGTGAAAGTCTTTAGACAGTAGGACATAACCACTTCCCCATATATTGGGATCCCAGCAGTTATGTCCTGTTGTTGCTGGACATAACATGTTGCAGCATATTGCTATTATTCAGAGCAATAAGGTCAAGAACAGTGGTGTTTGTTTCCTTGCTCCTATTGGCCTCGGCAGGTTAGATGCCCTAGACCCCAATGCCTATGAAGCCTTCAAAGCCTCGCGCAACCTGCAGGATGTGGTGGAGCGGGTCCTCCGCAACGAGCAGGAGGTGGAGAAGGAGCCAGGCCAGAGACGAACTCTGCGTGTGCAGGCCTCTCTGATGACCCCGGTGCAGCCCATGCTGGTAAGGACCTTGCTCTTGCCCTGCTTCCTGCTCCTGCGTGAGGCTGCTACCCTTCCCTGGGAGACCTGAGAGGGTATGATGCTGAAGGCCGTGCAAGAAAGATGGCTGGAAGATTTCAGGGAGGGAAGAGTAGAGTTGCAGCGGGTGTTTCTCCTGGGGGAGATAGCGTGAGCAGTGGAAAGACCTGAGAACTCAGCCATCTCTGGCCTCAGCCAGCTGTGGAATCTTAGGTGAGGCCCTCAGTCTCTCTTGATCCTTAGTTTTCTTACGTAAATGGTGTCTGAAGTGTCCACCCTGAGCAGTTCATCTGTCATCTTTTCTGAAGTCAGGTAGATGTGTGCAGTAACTCCTGAGTCTCTGTGACATGCCCTAAAGTGGCTCTGAGAGTTGGTGACAGAGCCAGCTTTCCTGTGAGAGGGTACCTTAGGTGTCCTTTTCTTTTTCTGGAAAGAGAAGACGCTTAAGGAATGAAGACCAGCTCTCCTTGGGCCTCTGCTTGTTCCATGATAAATGGGATTTCCTTCCTGGCGTGGGTTTTCCTGTGTGACAGGACAGGCCACGCCTGCTGCTGTGCCTGCTCCGAGAGCCTTGGATTGTCTCAGTGGGGTACACTGCTCTTTTTGGAAGCCTTGTGGTGTGTGCCTGAAGTGCTGGTCTAGGGTTCTGTGTTGGGATAGCCAGCACCAAAGTAGTAAGATCTCCACTTGAGGGACAGGACCAGTCACCTCCATTAGTAAACTTTCTGATTTTTATAAGAATTTTTTTTGGAATCTGTTGCACAGTCTCATTTGAAGCATGGCATAGCTTATGCTGGGCTTCCCTGGTGGCTCAGTGATAAAGAATCCACCTTCCAATGCAGGAGACGCAGGTTTGATCCCTGGGTCGGGAAGATCCCCTGGAGAAGGAATTAGCAACCTACTCCAGTATTCTTGCCTGGGAAACACCATGGACAGAGGAGCCTGGCGCACTACAGTCCCTGTGGTCACAAGAGTCAGATACAACTTAGTGACTAAGCAGCAACAATAGGTTACACGCTTACTGGGTAACCACCCAGGCTTTGGAGTTGGGTCTAGATTCACATCTCACTCCTGCCCTTCACTAGCTGTGTAATAGAAAGTGAGCACTTAACCTCTGTGAATTTCAGTTTTCTCATTCATAAAGTGAAAACAATATATTGGAATATGACGCTGCCCAGCCTTTTCACTCCCTCCTGCCCTGAGGGTGTGCTCTGGCTAAGGGGCCCCGGGCTCCACGCTGGCCCTGCCGAGCCACTCTCTGGGAAAAGCACCTGTAAGTCTCCAGGCTTGTCCTCCCCCTTCCCCCGCCTCCAAGGCTGAGGCCTGCAAGTCCATCGAGTACGCCATGAAGAAGTGTCCCAACGGCATGTTCTCTGAGATCAAGTATGACGGGGAGCGAGTCCAGGTGCATAAGAAGGGGGACCACTTCAGCTACTTCAGCCGCAGTCTCAAGCCCGTCCTGCCACACAAGGTACAGACCCCTTCCTTTCTGCCGGGACTCTTCTGCCTGTCTCTAAGGATCTCGAAGCGTGTGTTCCAGTGCCTTTCCAGCTTTGGTGCAAAACAGAATCTGTTTTGTATTTGAATGGAAGAATGAATTGATTTATTCATTTTTGGAATCTTCCAATACTGTGGGGCTGCTCAGGAGGAGCAGCCCAAGAGCGTAGCTAGGGGTCAGCCACTGTGGAGCCTAGGGGCAGTGACGCCAGGACAGCGAGTTCAGCCGGTGACAACTTGCTGTGCTTGTCCTCTGCCTTTCTAGGTCCTGTGTGCTCGCCCTGAGCTACGTCATGGCTCAGGTACAAAGAGCTGTTAGGCAGTCAGTCATTAATTTGTTCAACTTCTTTTATTTTTACTGTTTTAATGTTTTGTCTGTGCCACATAGCATGCAGGGTCTTAGTTCCCCCAGCAGGGAGCAAACCCGTGCCCCCTGCAGCGGAAGTACAGAGTCTTGGCCACTGGACTACCAGGGAAGTCCCCTGTTCAACAAATATTTATCAAGAGTTGATGCCGGGCACTGTCTTAAGAGAGTGGGCATCCAGCATTTAATGAAAAATTTCAAAAAAGAACGGAAGTTCTGTGCCTCCAGAAGCTTACATTCAGACATAAACACAATCCCATGGGGGCTTCTGAGACCCCGGCTCCTACCCTTAATCAAGGGACACTGAGAACCTCGCCCCTCGGCCCTTCTCAGCTCCCAGGGCCTCTGAGAGCCCTTGGGGGTTGCCCAGGGAAAAGCAGTGGGGACAGCTGGCTCCAGTAGGTGGTGGGTGGGTGGCCGTCCTGTCCCTGCTCCCCCTTCTGTCTTTGCTCAGAGTCCCGGGTGAGGGGACGCCCACACCCTTGCCTGGCCTTGCCTGCCTGGGCAGTCAGGCCAGGCCGTTAGTTTGGAGTGTTTCTGAGAGCCGAGCACGACCTCCTCGAGCGCATTAGTGAAGACCCGCCTCATGTTTTCTCGCTGCTCCTAAGGGAGTTCATTTCTCTCTTTCCATCCTTTTTCCCACTGGTCTGTTCTGCACGAATCCTGCCTGCCCACCTTCCCTCCCTCTGTTCCATGTTTGTCTGCCTCCCTTCTTCCCCTCATTTTCACTTTCAGACTGTACCTTTTTCCTGCAAATTCGCTGCAACCCGTAGAAACTGACCCCAATGTGAGCTTGACCTCTTCCAGGGTCTGGGCAGAGGTCTTGAAATGTAGCTGATTGTTCTTGTCTGGCCAGTTGCCAAGACCTAAGTTTGTTTTGCACATCAGCTAGGCTGGCACATATTGGTGTTCTGTGTTCCCTCAGGGGCCCGACTTTTGCTTTCTGTGTCCTGGCTCCCTCCTCTGAGTGACTCTTCTGCCTCCAGGTGGCCCACTTTAAGGACTTCATCCCCCGGGCTTTCCCTGGGGGCCACAGCATGATCTTGGACTCTGAGGTGCTCCTGATCGACAACAGGACAGGCAAACCACTGCCCTTTGGGACTCTGGGAGTGCACAAGGTACTGGCCCAGGCCCAGTGAGTGAGAGCGAGTGTGTGCATGAGTGTGTGCTTTCAGTCCAAATGCAGAGCCATGTGTCGCTTACTTACGGTCACGCTCACCTTCATCTTTGAACTGGTACTGACTTTAGCCCTAAGTTTAGACGTGTTTTGTTTCTGTGTTTTGCATAAAAAGACCTTATCGTGGCACCTGGCTTATAACTGGGTCGGTCTCCACTTAGGACGTGTCTGCCAAGCGCCCTTATGGCCCAGGGGCTCCACAGCACAAACACGCGTTATGCACCACACGCTTCAGAGGGTCTGGGAAGTGGGCTGCTTCTCCCGCATTCCATGCCTTCTTACTTTTGTTCCTCGTGTACCTACGACCTCCTTTTCCCTTACAGAAAGCTGCCTTCCAGGATGCTAATGTCTGCCTGTTTGTGTTTGATTGTATCTACTTCAATGATATCAGCTTGATGGATAGGTGAGGAGTCTGTTTTTGATTCCTGGGTAGGGAGGTGGGGGCTTCAGAATTGAAAGGAGAGAGGACAAGGGGCTGGTGCTGCAGCTCTGGGCCCAGGAGTTGCATCGGGAACAATTACTGCACAGCCGGTTCCCCATTCAGTGTTAGGAAGAGCCAGTGTGTTGACTAGATCTCGACTCTGAAAGCTGAAGTCACAGAGGAAACCCTGCCATCCACAGCAAAATGGACTGTTTACGAGATACCAACTACGAGCACTGTAGGGTTTCAGTTTATCTCTTCAAAAGCACCTCTGGGTGCGTAACGCAGATGAATTTCAGTTCAGAGGCTTTAGTCTTGGGAGAGGCTGACAACCAGAAGCTTGCCATTGTCAGGCTGTGTGGTTGGGACTACCTTCGGGATAACTCACAGTCTTGACCTCTTGAGTCCCAGAAACCATTTTGGCCCCCTCCTCCCTACCCCCACCCCCACCCAGCCCCCAGCCCTGAGTGTGGAAGGGGAGGGAGATAGAAGGAGACAGAACTGCCAGGGGAGGAGCTGGGGCTTGGGCTTGAGGTCCTGAGGCCTGTCAGCCTGCTGACCCCCGCACTGCCCGCCTGGGGCCTGGAGTGAGACAGTACAGACAAGGAGAGTCAGGGCTATTCTTCAAAGGGGACCAGGGTTTATACAGCCTGTCTGGGCTGATGAGGTAGAGACAGGGCCTATAGCGTTGAAGTGACTCTGTGCCGCAGCTCATAACCATCCATCTTTGGTCCCAATGGAGCCCTGGTCACCCTGGATGGGCAGAACTGAGACACCAGGGCCCGGAGCCGTGGCATGCGTCTCAGGAAACCAGTCCATCCTTGTCCCCGTCTCTCCTCAGTACTCGGGGGTGGGGGGGGAGCATCCAGGCCTGACCACAGCTCTCCTGTCCCCCTCAGGCCTCTGTGTGAGCGGCGGAAGCTTCTTCATGACAACATGGTTGAAATTCCCAACCGGATCATGTTCTCAGAAATGAAGCAAGTCACAGTGAGTGAGGATCCCACCCTCGGCAGAGCAGAGTGCCCCATGGGTCAGACGTGGTTGGGAGAGTGGGTATTAGTTATTTTCTTAAGAGGGAGGCTGATGTGGATACGAGCAGACCTTGGAGATATTGTGGGTTTGGTTCTAGACCACCATAGTAAATCAGTATCACAGAAAATAAGTCACATAACTTATGAATTCCCAATGCATAGAAAAGTTACATTAACACTCTAGTCTATTAGGTGTGCAATAGCATTATGTCTAAAAAAACAATGTACATACCTTAACTAAAAATACTACTAAAAAATGGTTACCATCATCTGACAGCATTTTGTCAAAAAAAAGAAAACACAGTATCTGCAAAATGTGGTATAGCAAAGCACAGAAAGACAGGCTCTGCCGGTGTTCATGAGCCCCACCGGGGAGGGCGGGGTGTGAGAGGTCCGTGCCAGGTGGGCGCCCCGTCACAGCGGAACTGGCTCTCTGGTCGTCCCTGCTCTGCCAGCCCTTTTGTTCCTTGTGTTCAAGTCAGCGTGTTTGCAGCAGGCGCTTTGCTGGTGTGTGAAAGGGAACCACCTCCACCTCGCTGCCAAAGCCCTTCTCTGTTCTCCCACAGAAAGCTTCCGACTTGGTGGACATGATCAACAGGGTGATCCGGGAGGGGCTGGAAGGGCTGGTGCTGAAGGACGTGAAGGTAAGGTGGTCACGTCCTTGGCTCTCTTCCGCCCTGGCCAGGACGTGGCTGTGGCAGTTTGAGGTGCTCGGGGGGGTGCCGTCGCAGGATTCTGGTCTAAAGGCTGGGTTGGTGCTCGTCTCCTGAAGGGCCCTGATGGCGCAGGAGGGCACTGCGACAGATGCTGGCTGTCGTGTGAGCAGGTGAAAAGCCCCCGTCGCAGCGCCTCCATGCCCGTTTGTGGTGTCTCTTGCCTCCTCTTAGGGAACTTACGAGCCTGGAAAGCGCCACTGGCTGAAAGTGAAGAAGGACTATTTGAACGAGGGCGCCATGGCCGACACAGCTGACCTGGTGGTGCTTGGGGCCTTCTACGGGCAAGGGAGCAAAGGTCAGGGCGGCCTCTGGCCCCTGGGGTGGTGCGTCTTTGAAAGGCACCACTCAAGGCACAGGCCGGCCTTTTTGCTGGCTGGACGTGCTGGCATGGCCAGTCGTGGCGTCTGGAGCTCTGGCTGAGGGGCCGGCCTCGCCCATGCCGCCTCAGGCAGGAACAGGGCGCTGCAGACTCAGGCAGGGGGAGGTCAGGTGAGAGTGCCCTGGGCTTGCCGGCCCAGAAAGACACCAGCCACTGTTTCTTCAAGGCCTGGTGGCTTTCTCCTCAGGGAATATCTCCATTTCCTAACTGGAGGGGAAGCTGCGATCTGAGGAAGTAGTACTCACAGCATCTTTCTGGGTGCCAGGCACTATTCAGTTCCTTTTAGTCCAGCATTCAGTGTGATTGTCCCGAATGCACTGAAGTTGGGACTCCAAAAGGTTAACCTCACACGGCTAGTGAGAAGTGAACCCAGGAGGTGGTCTCCAGCACTCTGATGCCGAGGCCCGGGCCCCTTCCTCCGCAGGCTGCCTCTCACAGGGCTGGTGGGTGCCCTCCACCCCCAGCCCAGTCCCTCCTCCCCACAGGTGGCATGATGTCCATCTTCCTCATGGGCTGCTATGACCCGAGCAGCCAGAAGTGGTGCACGGTCACCAAGTGTGCAGGAGGCCACGACGACGCGACGCTCGCCCGCCTGCAGACAGAGCTGGACATGGTGAAGATCAGCAAGGTGAGGGGGGCCCTGGGGCCCTGGCCTCGACCAGCCATCATTTCTGAGATGGGCAGTGTTGGGGGGGGTGAGGAGGAGGCTGTAGGTCTGGTTTGTCTCCACAGAAAAGAGAGCTGCTGCTTGCATAGGAGCAGTGTTAGGCCCTCAAATCCTCTGAGGACCTACCCTGTGGAAACTGGCCTGGGTGCCCTCCAGGCCACAGCCTCTCTGGGCAGGGAGGATGCCAGGGGTGAGGGGCAGCCTTTTGTGATAAGTCACCTCTTCTCACAAGCCTGCCACCAAGAGCGCATTTAAGTCCTGTTTTGGCAACAGCCCAGGACAGCATCCTTTCTCCTCTAGGATCCCAGCAAGATACCCAACTGGCTGAAAATCAATAAGATCTATTACCCTGACTTCATCGTTCCGGACCCAAAGGTATCATCCCGTGGCCCGGGGCTCTCCAGCCCCACAGTGAGTGTGCATTGTCTCGTGCCACAGAGACGTCATCCAGCGTCACTGACAGCCCGCCCGGGGTGGGGAGCCAGGTGACAGGCACAGAGATGACCAGGCAACACGAGGGGTCATCCTCACAGAGGCGAAGGGCCTTTCCCTCCTCGAGTCACAGAGGGTCTGTTCAAACGTGGCCTGGCCCAGTCCTTCCTCCACTGACAGGGAAGCTGAGGCCCGGGGGAGAAGCGGGGCTCCCGAGGCCACACGGCACCCGCCGCGGGACTAGAACTTGTCTCGCTCCTGTTACCCACTGCTGTTTGGGTCCTAACTGTGCTCTGTTGCTTTTAGCTGGGCTTCCAGGTGAGGCTCAGTGGTAAAGAACCCGCCTGCCAAGCAGGAGACACAGGTTCAGTCCCTGGGTCAGGAAGATCCCCTGGAGGAGCATATGGCGACCCACTCCAGTATCCTTGTCAGGAGAATCCCATGGACAGAGGAGCCTGGAGGGTTACAGCCTGTGGGGTCACAAAGAGTCAGACACGACTTAGCAGCTAAACAGCAGCATCACCATTGCTTTTACCTGATTGGAAGGTGTTTTCTACTTACCCAGTGAATGACCTGACTTCTCCTGACAGAAAGCTGCCGTGTGGGAGATCACAGGGGCTGAATTCTCGAAATCTGAGGCTCATACAGCCGACGGGATCTCCATCCGATTCCCCCGCTGCACCCGAATCCGTGATGATAAGGACTGGAAGTCTGCCACGAACCTCCCCCAACTCAAGGTGCCGGCGCCTGGGCTACGCGTGTGTCCTGCTCCCCCCTCCCAGCTCTGGCACCCAGGGCACCTGCCCTCCTGCATCCTCCACCTCTCCCTCCAGCGTGCTGAGAGGGGCCAGGAGGGCAGTTACTGGAAAGGGGCAGCAGCACATCCCCCAGGAGAGCGCTCTGCCTGCATCAGGCGTCCTGGGCAGCCCTGGGCCCTGTCTCACAGCCTCCTGGGGAGGACTTCCCCCCAGGCTTCAGGGTCCACATTACTGAGAAGGACTGGGGAACAGAGAACAGTGATCTGTGCAGATTACTGCAGAAACAGGGCCAGAGCTAGAAAAGCCCTGAGGAAGCCAGCTGCCTTTGCCTGCTGTGTGTCCTCCCCTCATTTTCCTCAGCCCCGGACACCTAAAACAGACCACACAGGTTGCCTGAGCCCCGAGGCTGGGAAAGGAGGGATATAACCCGACATTCTCCCCCCTCTCAGGAGCTGTACCAGCTGTCCAAGGAGCGGGCAGCCTTCGCCATAACGGCCGGGGACGAGGGGAGCTCCGCCACAGGGGGCAGCAGTGGGGAGAACGAGGGCACCTCAGGGCCAGCTGTGCCTCACACAGCCCCGAGAGCCTCCCCCAAGCAGCCTCCCACCAGCGCCAAGAAGGCTGGGGGCAAGCCGGGCAGCTGCACCAACAGAGGTGGTAAGGAGGGAGGGAGGGAATGGGGCTGGGGCACCGAGGAGTGGGCATGGGGACGGGGGCCCATCTCCCAGCACAGCCCTGAGGCCCTGGGACCCCCTGTCCACTGCAGCCGGCGTTCCGACGGCCAGCCGCTGGTCTGCAGGTTCCCCTCCTGCTCTGCACAGCTGACAGACAGGGCCCCCGAGAGCCATGGGGGCTGGGGGTGAGCGCCTCTACGCTCAGGGCTCAGCGGACAGCCCCTCCTGTCTCACCCGTGCTGATCACAGAGGGGCCTGACTTCACCGCTTCTGCCCTCTTCTGGGTTCTCACCCCGAGCTCTCGCCCGCAGGCAACCCGCCAACTGCAAAGCCCTCCCCTGTGAGAGTGGGAGTGAAGCGGAAGGCTCCAGATGTGACCCCGTGCCAAGCCAAGGTGAGGGTGTGTGCACCCCGCGGGCCCAGCCCTTTGCACTTGGCCTCTGAGCCATGAGCAAGGTGTGGTCGGGCTGACTGCCCACCCCCCGCCCCGGCAGCTCCCCTGGCCTCGGGCAGGGCCGCAGTCCGCTGGCTCCACCCTGTGCCCTCTTGTTGCCTTGCAGAGGCGGCCAGCCAGCAAGCAGAGAGGAAGGAGAGCTGTGCCCGCAGGCAGGAGATAGAACAGCGGGCCCAGCCAGCAGGCTGCAGGGACCCACCCAGCTGCCGGTCCCAAATCCCAGTTGACATTAAAGGGGAGAAAGCCCAGCCTGGGTGTGGGAGTGCAGCCGTGTGAGTTTGTTAACAGGGCCAGCCAGTGAGGAGCAGGAGAGGGCGCTGGTTCAGTGACCATCCTCCTCTCCTCTCGTACTCCGTGGTCAGTTTGGTGTGACAACCGCTACTGAGCGCTTACCAAGGCCAGTGACTCGGTTCTCCCCTGGAGGCGCTGCTGGCTCAGAGGCAGGTAGAGGTGTCGGCATCTGGTCAGTACAGGGAGGCTGTGCCACCCTGCCCCCGGCAGTCAGTGTGGAGGTCGCCATGGCACCCGTGGACCTTGCCGTCCTTTCCCTGCTGAAGCCCTGGAATCCATCAGTCTCGAAGGGCTCCTGGCCCCTCAGCGCGCACAGGGCTGCTCGTGGGTCGGGCAGCATCACTCCGAGCCCCACAGGCCCTGCCCACCAGTCCTTGGGTGGTTCCTGAGACGTGTGCTTCCCCTTTTCCAGGTGCCTCGTGGGGACCCGTCCCCTCACCCCTTTTCCTCTCAGCAAGGATGGAAAGGCGTGTCGGTCATATGTAACCTGGAGTGGCTGGAGGATGGGGGTTTTTGGTTTTTTGTCTTGACTTGGCTGCACCAAATCTTAGCTGTGGCACATGGGGTCCTTACTTGTAGTACGTGGGACCTATTTCCCTGATCAGGGATCAAACTTGGGCCCCTTGCACTGGGAGCTCAGTCTTAGCCACCGGACCACCCAGGGAAGTCCCAGGATGGGGGTTTTAGGCCGTTACCTTTTCTCCTGTAAACCCTTTGCCCATGTCCTGACCACTAGTCTCCATCTCTCAGCTCCTTCCCGAGCCGGGTCAGAGCCATCTGCCCCAGCCCGGCCCGGCCCAGCCCTGACTGCTGTGCATTTGCAGGTGCTGCTGGACATCTTCACGGGAGTGCGGCTCTACCTGCCGCCCTCCACGCCAGACTTCAGCCGCCTCAGACGCTACTTCGTGGCATTCGATGGGGACCTGGTGCAGGAATTTGACGTGGGCTCAGCCACACACGTGCTGGGTGGCGGGGACAGGAACCCCGAGGCCCAGCAGGTCTCCCCGGAATGGATTTGGGCGTGTATCCGGAAACGGAGGCTGGTGGCTCCTTGCTAGGACTGCCACCTGCCCCTCCCTCGGGTGTACTCCCCACCACACTGCTTCTGGACTGGGCGCCGGGCGGGCAGGCGCCGGACGAACCCAGGGTGGGGGCCGCTCTCTCCTCCAAGCTATGCATCTTCCAGAACCCACCAGCCACGCGTGCTGTCTTCCAAACTGGAGTGAGTTGCTGTGTACCACCAGTGAAGTCAGGTTCTCCTGCCAGTTTACATAGGTCTTTCAGATCTGGGTGCTGGTTTTGACCTTTTTTTTTTCTTTTCTTTGAAAAGAAGCTTTTTAAAAAAAAAGAAAAATGGAACCCCCTCAGAGTTATCTTTGTCCTTCCCCAAACACCTCCTATAATTCTGGTGATTAAGGAATGGAGGGGAGGCTGGCTGTTGAAGTTTCCCTTCTACTTCCAGGCTCCTTTTAAAGTTGTATTTAAAAGAGTATCCTCAGAAATGCTTATAGTGGGCAAAACTTGTATTCAGCCTGGCCATTTTTGCCAGGAATGAAATTGCATCTGAAAGAAAACAAAATGGATTTTTGTCTCGCTTCTCCGTGCTCTCCTGTTAAAACAGTGTGTGGGTCCTGGTTTGAAGGGAGAGGAGCAGAACCAGGAAGGACGGACAGGGAGGTGGTGTGGGCTCCGGGGCCGAGGGCTCAGGAGGAGCCCACCCCATCTGCAGACAGGACCGCTCTTTAGAAACCCACCCGAGGACAGATCTCCACAGCCTGCTTATAGAGAATGCCTCCTGTGCCACTTGAGGTGGATTTACGTGAATAAAGGGAAACCAGCATAGACGAATCCGCTTCAGGAGAACTTTCTACAGCACCAGAAGCAGCATCTTGGCAACCTCTATTGGCCGAGGGGAACCAACCACATTCAGCTGCTGAGCATGTGGAACATGCTGGTGACACAACCGAGAGCTGGACTTAGCATCTTCAGCTTCAAGTAGTCACGTGAGGCGAATGAGGCTCACAGTGGACACTGCAGGTACAGACAGAGCTGGTTCGAAGCAAGCCCTGAAAGCTAAACGGCTGTCACCTAGAGGCACACGGACCGGAAGTGCACCTGAATCACAAGGTTGCTGAAAAGAGGAGGTGGACTGAAGGTGCGGCCGCGCACATGGTGATCCAGAGTTGGGGAACTCAGCCCAGGTGTGTGTCCTGACCCTGCTTGGGAGGGTGGGCCCTGGCCTCTGCCTTCAGGGCCTGCGAGACACCACCACAGCCTCACGCCTGTGTATTACTCTGTGCACTCTGGTCTGAGTGCAGGCTCCTGTCAGCATCTGGTTCTGAACTGGCTTCAATCTAGTTCTGAGGGGCCATCCTGTTTTTCCTTATCAACAGTCGGCAGGCTGCTTGTCCGACCCCTGGAAGTGAGGTGACTGGAGCATACCTGAGTAAGAGGCTAAGCAGGGGCCACTGCCTACCCCCTCCTTTCCAGAGTAATCAGCTAAGGTCACTTCAGCCTGCCTGACCTGGGTTTCCACCTGCTGCTTGCAGTGTGTTAGGAGGAAGGGGCAGGGGGAGGTGCCCTGACGCTAGGCCAGGACATTTGGGGTTTCTGAATAGGCACCATTCAGTCTGTCTTCACTGTTGAGAATAAGACACTTTTTATTCTATCCTCTGTGGAGACAAAAGCTGCTGCTCCTCTGAGCACTGACCTACATAAATTTCCACCCCCTCTCCAGCCTCCTCAGGCCAAGCAGCTGGACAGAGCTCTCCCCTCAGGATTTTGCCTTTGCTTGGCTGGTCTCCAGAGTGCACCCGTGCAACAGAGGGGGTCATTTCAGTCATGAGCTCGGCCCCTCCCCACCTCGCTGGGTATGTTGCTTCAGCTCACCGTTCAGGGTGTCGGTTTCCTTCCCATCTTTCTGATCCGTGTTCCTCTTTGCTGCTGAGATTATATACGATTTTGTATCTCACAGACCATAAGCAGCATCATCTTAAACTTGCCCAGCAGGGTGCTGGAGGGCTGCCCTCCTCTGAGCCTTTGTTTACTCGATGGTTGGCAGCAAGCAAGAGGTCACCCTGAGTGTTGAACGGGTCAGCCGCCCAGAACAATGAGGACAGAGTGCTGTGGCTCAGCCTCGAGCTTCTACGCCTTCTGGCAAGATCCCTTCCTTTTGCAGTCACGGCAGATCTGCACTCAGTCCTGCTCTCCCAAAGGCTGTGCTCTCAGGAGTCCCCTCCCCTGCGCACTGGTCAGACAGGCATACCCACCTGCACGGAGACACAGGGCTCGCTGCCCTCGAGGCGGGGCCGGCCTCTGAGCCGCAGTCCAGCCATCTCCCGGGGTCGCCTGAAGACACCTGGGCACCCCGACTGCCCTCAGACTCCTTTCCACCCACATCTTGAAGGTCTACTCCTACCAGATTAGGGTCCATGTCTGAACTCACTTGATGCTGCTCTCTGGGCTTGGTCCTTTTTCCTGCCCAGTGCCCATCCTCTCCTGGGCTTTCCCATGCCCAAGGCCACATGACCCAAGCATCCCAAAAAATAGCACAGTCTCGCAAGAGCAGGCCTGTGTGCATACAACCTGGGATTAGCCTGTGGCTTGTGAACTCAGGTCAGTCTTAACTATGACACCTGGCGTCCTCACACCAGATTGGACAGGCATCTATGTTGAAACTTTATTACAAAATTATAAAGCAGAGCTCTGTAACAAAAAATACACATTTGGGTTTGGTCTAACACCCAAGTAAGTCTGAGAAAATCTTAATATAAGCCACTTGAAATAACACATTCACATCCAAAAGATTTCAACAGATTTATACAATACACATTGAGCACTAATTTCTGTACAGCTTACTCTTTCTCGTTTGGATCCAGCTATTCCAATGTATTATGAGCCAGTCAGCTGTCCTGTCTTTTAAAACAAGTCACAACTGAAATCTCAGAACAATCAGCAAAACCCATGGGATAATGGAAGAATTAGATGTTTCCATGGTAATTAAGACCAAGGATCCATGAGGGGCAGAAGAGAGTATCCAAGGATAAAAATCAAGTTTGCTACCTAAGTTAGACAGTAACTGAAATGGGATCTTAAGAATTCCCAGCCTTTATTTGGTGTAGTAATAAAGAAGATACAAAGCCGGAGGGGGTGGGGGGCGCTTAGGGTTAGGTTGTTCTAACACCTTTTCTCCTAAATGGAAACCTTCACCAAAAGGGATTAGAAGACTTAAAGGCAAGTTCTTTCTCCAAGATGAGTAAATGACATCAGTTCTGATTCTTACTGAGGTTACAAACCAACCATCAGGATAATGTTAACTCACGTCTAAGAGGGAAACTGGGAGGTAGGGAGTGGTAAGGCCTCAGCAGAGAAAGCAAGTTTTAAGCAGGGAAACAGCCAGCTTCTGCCCTGAAGTTATTGCTAGGTTGTAGCTGAGCTGCTATGTGCAGACCTGTTTCACAGTGGACCTAAGGAGTAGCTGAATTCTTTGTTAAACTGGTAGGCACCGTAAACTATAGTATTTACTGTCCAGCAGAAAGATGGTGTCTTTACAGGGAAATCTCCATTCCCCCCAGTCTCTAGAAAGGCTATAGCCCAAAATCAAACTATCTAGGACTTGGTATAACGTCAAGGTAGGTGGTTTAGTGGTTGATGGAGAGAAAGCGTTAAGTATATCCTATACCAACCAACAGGTGCCCTTACAGGTTTCCCACTGCTTTCCAAAGTCGTGATTGGTTCTTCTGGTCTGAGAGATCTCAGCTGCACGGGGTGGGAATAGGGGTGACTGCCAAAGCCCTCAGCTGTCTGAGGGTTTGCATAGCTCATCCGACGGTAATGGCGGCACACGCAGCTCTTCTGATAGTGCACAGAATGTATGTTTGGGCTTGGCTAAGCTTCTCCAGCAAACTTGAGCTCTTACAGTGGTGGAGAGACCCTGAGAGGGCTCAAGAACAACACTCACTCATTGCACGGCCCTTCCTAAAGAGCCAAGGGAATGCTTCTTCCTGACCTGCCCCTAAATCAGCAGGGTGAGAAAGGAAATGGGATTCGGGAGTCCCTCCCAGCCTGGGGAACAGACACGGGCAGCTGTCTGCTCAAGGGCTGATACCTCTGAGTGCTCAGTCTTACATGCTTGTCTGACTGGAGTAGAATACGCCCTTTGCCTAAGTCTCTTCAGTGAGACCTTCAAGTGAGACCATGTTTAAAACCTCCATGGGCAAGAGGGACCTCGTACTCAGGGGAAAATGGTTTAAGGCTGTCCGCCGGAGAAGTCAAAGCCAAGCAGAGAGCCACTGCTTCCACCCAACGCTTTCCCTTTTTCTCATCAACCAAAACAGGATGGCACAAAGTCAGACCCCAGGAGAAGCAGCAGAGGTGACCCACGTACTGTCTTTCACAGACTGGAATCTCCCACCAGTCTGAAAGCCAGATGCTTTGCTGAGTCCCAAGGTCAGCTCAGGAGAGGGAGAGCTTCCCAATCCAGTACTTCAGGAAGCAACTCTTAATGACTTAAGGTTTTCCAATCGCATTTGCGTTTCATTTCTCACCAGAAATGTTTACTGGTTCAAATTTCTGTCCCTAGGAGGATCACTATTGGTCTGGTAAGCTACCATCTTTTTGGTCTAAAGAAACAAATGGATTTTAGGTAAGGTATCAAGAGACTTTAGCAAAGATCGGTTAAAGCACAGAGAGCCAGAGAGACCAGAAATGAATCCAGGTGTGCAGGGGAGGAAGACAGCCGTCCCCACCAGGACTCCTGGTGGGTGAAACAGAGGCACATCGCTCAGGGGGGTGGGCGGGCTACAGGAGGAAGGGTGAGACTGTTTAGGTTCGCAGAGGAAGGGAGGAAGATATGGTCGAAATTCTGGAAAGTCCTCTCCATCAGTTACCATTGTCACCCCAAGATCACCGAAACAGGGACTGGCCTGTGCGATCTGTACCAGTTTCCACTGGCCTGGGGCTCGGCCAGCCACACGGTGTACCTCTGAAGCAAGACAGGCATGCCCAGAGGTGACACAGCATCTTTGCTCGCCCTGGTCTTGGGAACACTGCACACTTTCTGGTTAGCTTGCCCGTCTGCAAGCCGGCCCACCGTGGGCCCAGACACCTGGAGCTCTGTCCCCTAAGGCACTGCAGGAGCCCGCGCGAGCCCTCAGGACCGGAAGACGTGCACGGCTCGGATCACGTACTGCCGGCAGATGGGGCACTCGTTCATGCGCTTGCCGCACTTGGTACAGGTGACCATGTGGCCGCACTCCAGCAGAACGCAGTCGATGGGCGAGTCCATGCAGATCCGACACAGGTTCTCCTCCAGGCTGGACGGCACTGCTCCCCCTGTACGTGGCAGAGGGAGAGTAAGGAGACTAAGTGTGTGGGCCGGGGGCACAGACCCACAACCCCCCTCAGGGACAAGGAACCGCCTCCCCAGGAACTAACTCCACCTGCTTGTTTACTCTGCACCTCCACAGGTTAGGCTATAGATGTGAAGAGTCAAGTACTTATAGATCAAAGACATCCCAGAACATGAGAGGCAAAGGCCTCAAAAGCTTAAAAAGAAGTAACGTTCAGACAACTGAGGCTGCAATGAAGCCAGGGAGTGCCACGGAGGGACTCGATATTCCCTGAGGCAGAACATGCTGAAAAGATATAAAGCTGGCTGAGAAGAGTTTAGGCATCAACAGAGTTGTAATGAACAGCTCGTGGAGGATCATGGGGCTCTGTAAACATACCCCCAACTGAATAAAGCCAGCCAAGGACTGCAGGGCCCCGGCTGCGCCACGGCCTGCTTCCTCAGGCTTCCTCGGAGGAGACTCCATGGTGCCAGAGCCCAGCAGAGACTACAGCTCCCTCTTCTCTGCTTCCCACACACACTTCACCCACACCCCGTGACTGCTCCTCAGCGCCTTCAGGATTGTGAGTTTGCCTCCTTGTCTCCCCACTAGATACGGGCTCCTAAATCCAACAAACGGAATCAATTTCTACTGAGGTAATAATATACTTAGCATCTGCTGTGTGCTCTGAGGTCTGACAGTCATCTTGAATCCCCGAAACCAGTCCCGAGGTGAAAGTGAACGTGTTAGTCTGACTCTTTGTGACCCCATGGACTACAGTCCAACAGGTTTCTCTGCCAATGGAATTCTCCAGGCAAGAATACTAGAGCAGGTTGTCACTTCCGCCTCCAGGGGACCTTCCTGACCCAGGGATTGAACCCGCGTCTCCTGCACTGGCAGGCAGATTCTTCACTACTGGGCCCCAACAAAAACTATGAAGTAGGTACTCTTGTTACTCATTTGATAGGTGAGGCAAGTGAGACCAAAAGGTTAAACAGCTTGCCCAAAGATTCAAATCCAGGTAGGCTGGCTTCTAGGAAAGTGGCCTGAGGGCAGGGACTGCAAAGACAGTACTAACTGCTCAGCACACAGTTCTCAACAAGGCTAACCGGCTTGTGCGAGTGGGAAGACTAGGCCTGAGCTACATCCTAGGTCAGCTGCAGGAACAGAACCTTCGTGTCCCCAAACCCAAGCCTTCCCAGCATGTTTTAAATGGCAGCATGAATCAGGCAGCCATAAATAGGGAACTGCTCTTATCACAGCCACCTCTACGGTCCCACAGGGGGTTCTCATACTCCTCTGCTTCTGCACTTTACCTGTTCCTTGGACTATTCAGAAAGACACATCACTTCAGGTGGGCGGGCTGTGAGGCAGTGAAACCTATTTACTCCTATGAGGAGCTGATGGCCCTAACAGGGAACGCTTGGAAACAACTGAACAATATAAACACCTATATATAAATAGGAATACCTATAGATATAATAGATAGTATGGGCTATATAAATAGCTCATCCATAAATATACAGATGAGCTGGAGTAATTTATAGAATTTCATTACAGATTACTTCTGTCAAGATTAACAAATTTAACTCAGTTGCCAGCATTCTCCCAGGGAATCAGAAAGACCCCAAGTGGATGGCCAAATTTTGCTATCAGGTGAGGGTCTAGAACTCCAAATGCTCAACTCTCGGGAATGTATCAGCCAGAAGACCGTGCCCCATCCTGAGCAATATAGTGAGAGCTCTTTCCCAAGAAAGGATGTTCTCAGAGTAGTGTAGAGGCCTGAAAAGCACTTTAAAACTTTTTCAGAAGACACTCCAAATTTTTCACTTAGTAAAACGGCTGCATAGCCTTGAGGCTTTCATGAAAAGGCCTAGCATGTTTCAGAGTGATTGCATCTGCAGTCAGATTCCTGCAGTGCATTCTGGGGGTGCCCAGAGACCTGTGGGTGGTCTTTAACACACAGGTTGGTACATGGCAGCTGAGTGCCATGAAGTATGCTATACACACAAGGCTCTCAGCTCGCCACCCCTGCTTTTCAGCTGGTACCAGAAGCTGACGAACATCCCAAGTGATTTCCCTGAAGGTACACACAGAGACCCTCCCACACAGACCAAGACGGAGTGAAAGCTATGGTGCCTGAGCTCCAGGACTATGTGGGCAATGCACCAGAAGTGCCACCCCTTGGCTTTGCTGAAGATTCTACAGAGGCTGGCTTCTGAGCTCTGACAACCAGAGGCCTGCAGATCAGGCTGCCGGAGGTGTCCGCCACTCCTGCCTTCACAGGGACAGGGATGGGAATTTTCAAAGATGCTGAGAAGCCCTGGTTCCCAGTGAACATCCCCCCCAGCACCGCTCCCCCGCTGGGATGTGGATATGCTCAGAGTTCTCAGATGGCTAATAGGAATCAGGGCTGAAGGGGAGGAAGAAGAGTGAAGGGCCTCAGCCCGACGTGGAACAGAAACAGCTACGTACCATTTTGGTCTTCAGCGCTGCACACTGCAAGGGAAGGAAAGAAGGCGTCTGAATACATGACAACGAGGAAAGCCTCCAGCCACCCTGGCTTCACTTCCAAACTCTGACCGCTCTCCTGCTGGGAACCAGGCCACCCTCCTCAGACCCTCCACACATGTGAGACTCACCCACCGCCCCTGCTGGGGTGTCTAATCTAGTCTTAGAAAAAGGGCTTCCACTGCTTTACCATGAGCAAAACTGCCAGGCAGGAAGGAGATTGCACAAGCACAGTGTCCTTTTTTTTTCTATCGCATCGGAAGCCGGCGTTAAAGTCAAGAAAGGAGGAACAGCCTGTCCTGGTTGGCCAGGGAGTCTGTCTGGGTGTGACTCCCCAGAGGCGCCATCTCCTAGTCCCAGGCCCTCGTCCCTCCTTTGGGGAGGTTCTGGGGACCGTCCCAAAGGGAAGAGCCTGTGATCAGGTGACCAGGCAGACGTCCCCTTACTCTGATGAATGTAAGCTCCTGGGAGAGGAGAACCCGAATCTGACTGCAACTACTGTGAGCAGGCAAGTCAGCACAACATGGACCTGCAGGAGCCCAATCAGCTGGAGAGCGGATGGGTGAAGTCATTTCAGGAAATGCGGAGTTCCAGACAGCTAGACTCGTTTCTCTCCTGCAGGGCTTCTTTGCCTTGACTGGTACAGTCTTCATCTTACCACGAATTGGCAGCACGGACATAAGAGCAAGTTTTTTTCTTCCCCAAACTCATTTGACTACAGACCTTGTTTTACTGTGCATCACTGTAAATGATACCATGGAAAATGCTTTGGAAAATGAACAGCCCCAGGCAGACAGGACACACACAGCGTGCCAGCACCTGTGTACAGAGCTTGAGCACGTCCAAAGGTAGTGGTGAGTCTGACGGGGCGACCTAAGGCGGGAAAGGCCACGGACTTAGACGCAGAAATCCTCAGGGCCAATTAGGCTCTCCAGTGAAGGGAAGATGCTAACAATGCCTATTTCACAGGCGGCCCTGAGGATTAAATACATATACATGATGCCTGATCCCCACCCAGGGAACTCAGCTCCAAAGGACCGTTATTATTAGAGGATGCAAATGCGTAAGGTGGCTCCTTCCTCAGCTAAAAGCATGGAAATCGAGTCAGGTCGATGTGAACCCTAAAGCAAGACAGCAGGCACTCTAGAGCTCTGTGCTGCTGCCGCCCACACGGCCCCTCACCCAGGTGCTGGAGTCCCTTCTGGTCCTTGTACAGCCGCGTCACCCTCTCCATCAGTTCCCACTTCTCGCAGCAGCCCTTGTAGTTGACGAAGTTGCGAGCCAGGATCTCCTTGAGCTGTCGCACAGTGAGACCTTCGATGTCCTCCAGGTCGGTCAGGTCAGACAGCGAGGCCCTCCGGCCTGGGACAAAGCTGTCCTCTGAGTCGACAGACTGCGAAGGCAAAGATGGGATGGGTGGGCTCCCCGCCCCCGCCCTCACTCCCAGGACCCCAGAGCTCTCATCACCCTGTGCTTTTGGTGACTGGCCCCAAGGCAAGCAGGAACAGGGATACGTGGAGGATTATGTGGCCCCAGGCTCTGCATCACCAGACAGACCTCCGTCTCTTCCTGCCCCAAGGGCTATGCTCAGGCCCAGCTGGCCACAGACCCACCCCCAGGCCAGGCAGGAGGAGCAGCAGCAGGCTGAGGCAGGTGGTCTTGGATCCCGATTCCTCCTCTGACTGATGCTGAGCAGTACCGAGCATGATGCTCACCCCTCTGAGCCCGCGTGCCCCCCGTAAAGAGGCGGCAGCAGTCCCGCCACCCGGGCTCCCCGTGGAGACGGAATGAGGCAGCTCGAGAGACTGCTGCGCGCGGCCCGGGTCTTTCTCCCCTGGAGAGTTCTGCTTTCCCACGGAAGAAGCCCGCTTCCCAAACAAGCATCCTCTCTGCACACCGGAGCCCGCACCTCTGCGGGCCCACAGCAGTGCCCTGAACGCCCTCTCATCTTCCTCCCGAGTATCTGACCTCCTTCCCCTGACAATGGCCACCGTGTGCTAGAAGCAGAGGAAAAGAACAAGACTGGCACAGCGGCACCAGGAGCCTGCCCTCCGGCTGCTCTCAGCAAGTCAAGAGGCTGAAAACCAACGGGCTGTGCCGCTCCAGTCTCCAGTGTGACACGGACTGCTCCCGAGGTTCACCTGGAATGCTCACTGAACGCCACCCCTGAAGACAGGGCTTCAGAAGGACTGTCATCACAGCCTGCTCCTCCCCTCTCCCCCGTGAGGCCGCCCAGAGGGTCCTGACGAGAACAGCAGCGGGAGCAATGGCGGAGGCACAGGCGCCGCAGGGCCCACCTGGGTCTCGTCCTCAGCTGGGGCTCCGGCCGTGCGCTCCAGGTAGACGGGCTCCTCTTGGTCCTGAGACACATGGCCATTGGCCTGTGGGGAGAGAAAGATGCCGTCACATCCGCAGAGCTGTCCCAGGGATGGCATGGGGCTCTTGCCAGCTCATGCCATATCCAAACGACTCCTGTCTCCCCGGGAACCTGGAGTCTCCCTTAACAGCATTTTAGAAGCCTAACTCTGTCAGGCAGGGAAGCGATATGCATAGATTTCAACTCTAGAACAGGATGGCATTAATTCTGCCTACTGCCAGGATGGCATTATCTGCCACTCACCATCGGTGTCGGCTCAGCTTGCACTCAGCTTGCGCACTCCGAGTGGAAGGAAGATCACACGGCCCTCCTCTGCCAGACCGCTGTCAAGTCCATTCCTGACCCACTGACGCCAAAATGCCAACCCTACAACTTCCGCCCACCATCCCTGGTTTTGCCCCCAGATCAGTGTCAACTCTTTTCTCCCCAGCTGTTCAAACTATGTCTTTGCTTCTGCCACATGAAATCTCCCCGGCTTCCTCATCTGGCCCGGATAAGATAAAAAGTTTCCAGACCCTCACCATGCCCCCCTCCCCCCCACCTTCTGGCTAGTCACTGCTCTCATTAGAAATTCTAGAAATATGCTCAAAGCAGCAGGGTAGACTGTTACTAAGAGCTATCTTAAAACCCAGTCAAAACTTATTTTAAGGCATCAAAGAGTCTATTAACCTGAGACTATATAAGACTAATGCCTATGCTTAAGAAGTTTCATTCGGCTCAGAAGTCTAAACTCTCAAAAGGTTTCCCCTAGGTATTCCTTCAGGTTTTGCCACAGAGTAGTCAGAACTGGAAGCCACAAATCCCTCACCTAGATCCTTTCCACCCACAGCCCCCAAACAGGCGATGGGTCTGGTGTGAGCCCAGAGCAAAGAGGTGTCCGAGCTCACAGGCCTTTTCCACTGGACTCTTCAGAGAACCAGCAAAGGGACCACCTGGGAAACCAGTCACTCACTGCCCCCGCTGCTCACCTCAGTTCAGAATGCATAATATGGAGCTAATTAAGAAAAGGCACGCAACCACAACAGAAATGAAGAGCAGAAATAACAACTGTCACCAAAAATGCCAAGTGACAATAAGCTCCTGTGCACAGCACACGTGGACAGAGATGCTTCCCAAGCGATGCCCAGTTTTCTCTTAGCTTTATGTCAGCATGGCACCCACTGGCCAACTGGTGTCACCCTGGAGTTCCAAGAAGCTGTTCGGAGCCTAACCTCTTCCTAAGTAGCCAGTCTCTTTCTGTATGTCTTTTCTTTTCCACAAGAGAAACTCGGTCTCGTGCTGCAGAGTACGCGCCTGTCTTTCCAGTGTGCCCACGGGCTGAACCCAAGTCTCCAGTGAGTGTCTGTCCGCAGCTAGCTCTGGTCCATGCGCCTCCTTCACTAGCAACTACTGCCGGGGCGTTACAGGCGCAGGGAAGGGCCCTGGTGGGCGAGCGCTGCCAGCAGACGCGCAGCCTGTGTGCCGCTCGCTACAGACCGTCAGGCCGCCCTGCACGAGCTACTGTGCTCACCCTGTTTTTCTGGCTGGCAAAATGCAGGCCTCACCAGAACAGGGGACGTGAGCTGACCTGAAGGCCTTCTGGAAACATCAGAGAAGC